>NC_067401.1:259134572-259734572 GCF_016432865.1 Antechinus flavipes
ATATGAAAAGAATGCCAGTTCATCAAGATAAGGTGGGAAGATTCTAGCTTCTGATGTTGACCAAGTTGGAAGAGCTCCACACTCATGTGGATGAGACCTTTTGTTCCTCTAGATGATCAGGAAATCATGTCAGTACATCCAAAGGCCACCAGGAAGCTACGTCTAGGAAATACATTTTGAGCCTTCTCTACCCTCTGTCAATCAGACTCTAGCTTTGTTGCCTTTTTCTAACCCATGTTGGTGAGGGGGAAGGAAAGGAGGTGAAGTTATAAATATTAGTCCTATCCAAATACCTTTTTGGTATAGTAACAAATTAACACCTATTTTGAAAGGTAATGCTTCAGTGGTTATGTGATATCATTGTTGTGGGTACTCATACCAATAGCACAAAATCCATTAATCAGTCAACAAACATTTATTAATAACCTATGAAGTTTGAGGCATTATGCTAAACATTGAGGCTAGAAAGAAAGACAAAATGCAGTCCATTAATATCTCTTCATACACAGAGATTCTTGTCTCTATATAAATCATAAAGGGCCTACCCACTGCCCTTAAATATTTTTAAAATAATATTTCTTCCAATTATATGTTGAAATTTTTTTTAACATTTCTTTAAAGTTGTGAATTCTAAATTCTATTCCTCCCTCTCCTCCTCATTTCCTGAGACAGTAAGCAATCTGATTTAGATTATAGATTGCAATCATGTAAATAATTCCACATTAGTCATTTTGTACAAGAAGACTCAAAAAAGGAAGAAAATGAAAAATAGTATGTTTCCATCTGTATTCAGACAATATTAGTTCTTTTTTCACTTAATAGTATTTTATTTTTTTCCAGTTACATGTAAAGATAGTTTTCAATATTCATTTTTGCAAGATTTTGAGTTCCCCAAAATTTCCCCCTCCTTCCCTCATCTCTTCCTTCACCAACACAGTAAGCAATCTGATATAGATTATACATGTACAATCATTTTAATCATATCTCCACATTAGTCATCTTGTGAAAGAAAAACTCAGAACAAAAGGGAAAACCACTTGAAAGGAAATAGAATAAAAAAGTGAAAATAGTATTTTTTTGATCTACTTTCAGTCTCTATAGTTCATAGAGGTTAGATTTAATAACGTCTAAGGTCTGTTCCATTTCTTGGTCCATGACCTAGAATTCTATAACTTGAGGTCAATAATGCCTGAGTTTAAAATCTAGCTCCTGATATTTATCAACTCACCTGGCATATAACTAGGGCTAAGTTGGGTAATCATTCTGAGGTCAGGTAACTCTATATGCTTTATTTACCAAGTTCCAGATGGGTGGAGGAAATTCTCCCAGTAATAAAGTGACAGGACTTTAGGTATTAACCAAGACCTTCACCTGTCAGGATCTATTATCCCTCACTTTCATTTCCTGACGGATGACCATCTTCTTTTCTGGTCCATAGAGTCTCTGTTAATGTCTTTTATGTGATAAGCAAATGATCACTAGCAACATGCTTCAGTCAGCTGAATCTATAAAATGAGGAAACTGGATGAAATGCTCTCCAAGGTTCTTAGCTGGTATTGAATAAGCATCTACTGGTATGTATCAGGCATTGTGATCAGCTCTGGGAGAAGAAGGTAAGACAAAAAAAACCAAAAACAACAACAATAACAAAATTCTTGCTCTTAAGGGGTTTATAATCTATTGGAGGTAGATAACATGCTAACGACTATATACAAGCAACATATATATATATATACAGGATAAATGGAAGATAATTGATGAAGGGAAACAGTAGCATTATGGAGATCAGAAAAGGCTTCTTGCAGAAAGGGATATTATAGCTGAAAATTGAAGGAAGTCTGGCAATCTAAGAAGCAGAGATAAGAAAGGAATTTCCTAGCCACTCAAAACCTTATGTGGTAGGTATAGGAGTGGGAGGAACATTTTCCAATGTTGAAGTTGAGGGTAAGGCAGGTAAAATGACAGCCAAGGTCAAACTCATTTTCCTCATCTATAAAATGGAGAAAATATTTCCCTGTCTATCTCATAGGGTTATTACAAGGAAAGAGCATTATTATTAATATGAATAACTGACATTTACATTGCATTGAAAGACTTTTTAGAGGTTCTCATTTATGTTATCTTATTTGATCGTTGAAACAATCCTATGAAGAAGAAAGGTTCAGGTATTATTATCCTGACTTAAAAAATGTGGAAATTAAAGCTCAAAGCCTTTAAGAGAATTACTCTACATTAAATAGCTAGGAAGAGTTATAGCTGGGATGAAAACCTATGTATTTCTTGACACCATGTCCAGTATTCTATTCACTATAACACATTGTTTTTCTTATTGAAGAGTTCGTTGTGAATTAAATGATTTTTATTTCATTACTATTTCCCTTTCTGCACTCCTTCCTCCCCCCTCCCTCCTTCCATCTTCCCTCCCTCTCTTCCTTTCTTCTTTCCTCCCTCCTTTCTTTCCTTCTTCCCTCCCTCCCTCCCTTCCTTCCTTACTTCCAAATTGGTTATGGAAATGTGAATTTTGCCCCAGGCTTGGTAGTTTTAAGTAGTGGTTACTCTGACAGGAGTTTTTTTTAGCGAAGATGAAGAAACTTGGAAGGAGCTGGGAAAGTTGCAAGGTGGCTAAGTTCATGGAACCCTTAATATAAAGTCAGAAATTGCTGAGTTCACATTCTACCACAAACACTTAATCGTTGTATGAATAAGTCTAATTTGTGTAGAAGGGACTTCTAGTAACTGATTCACAGCTACCTCTATTATTTTGCAAAGGAAGCAAGTCCATTCATAGAGTCCAGCTGAATGGGATTATGGTTAATGTGCTGATCTGGAGGTCAGGAAGATCTGTTACCTCTGACAATTATTATGTGATCATTGGTGAATCACTTAAAATCCTTGAGTCTCAGTTTCCATATCTGTAAAATGAAGAGGTTAGACCACATGTCTTCTAAGATACTCTGCCAATTCTCTGTCTATGAACATTTAAACTATGAAGGACAAATATTAACAGGTTCTCTTAGGTAGACAAATATATACATACATATATATATATAAATCTCAGCACTGACATTTTCCTAGAGATTGTTTGAAAAATCCCTGCATTTATATAACTCTTTAAGGTTTATAAAGTACTGTGATCCTTTGTAATGAGGACTGTGCCTCTAGTACCTAGAGCTAGAGTATCTCCTTCCCAATTATTTCCTATATTTGAAGTTTCTTTGACTTTTTCCCCTTCTTCTTAGTGACAAACCTTCTAATGACTAGAGCAGCTATAGGATTTCTGGGAGGGCCTCCTGAACTCTGCCCCTCTTATGACTTCCCAGCTGGTTTTTTATATAAAGAGGTAGAGTAGTTGGAAAAGAGAGGCCATCCCAGCATGAATTTGTCATAAGGAAAAAAAAAAGCCTTGGTTTTCTTTACCTGCTGGCTGAGTGACCTACTTGCTATTATTGAAATCAAAGCTTATTATTAATAAATAAGAAGGTAATAATAATGCATTATACTGTTACATCACCTGAAGATCTTTACTAAGTAAAATCTTGTTTCGCTGATGCTGGGTAGCAGAAAGTAAGCTTATTATTTTTATTTTACTTTGAGGTTGGCAAGCTTTGAATTTCTTTTGATTCTGTATGAGACAACAGAATGAAAGAATGCTCCACTCTGGCTTTCCCCTCAAATAGGAAAGCAAAATCAGAATGATTTCTACATAGAATTCTTAGTAAGATTGATAGTGAGCCCCTAATTCCTTTTGGCTGAGTAGTATGGCCTACCAATGAAGGCAAAACTTTACTTTGTGCAGGAGAATTTCCAGTTTATTAAAAATGGAGTATGTTTGGTCACCTTGGGCCATCAGAGGTTTTACTGGTAATAGGTTTTACCTTATCAGTAAATTAACAAAAATCTAAAAATCTATATATACATTTAGACTGATCAGATAACTCTTTGGATAATTACACATTCTTCACTCCATACTCCAGTCAAACTAGTCGTTTCACTGTTCTTTAAATATGGAATTCTATCTTCTATCTCCACATGTGTGCATAGGCTGTTCCCCTGTGCTTGGAATGTATTCCTTCCTTACCTCTGTCTCTTATAATTTCTAGTTGCCTTCAAAATTCATCCCAAGTTCCATCTCTGACATGAGACCTTTCCTTATTTCTTCAGTTGTTAATGTCTGCCCTCTTATATTCTCTGGTGGTTCTAATCTCCCTGAAGGAAGATTATCATATCTCATGTACCTAGGATAGCACCAGGCACATAGCAAGCACTTAATAAATGTATTTTCTTGATTGATTTTATGGTACAATGTCATATGATATTCAGTAATATCTTGAAATTTTAAAATTAGAGGGCAAGAAAATATTCATAACAATATATACATACATAATATACATGTATTTATTATATAATTACATACATAATTATATGTATTGATATATATTTATATAATAATAATAATTTTTTTGGTGGGGTCAAACAGCTAGAAACAAAACAGGTATATATCAATGGAGAATGACTGAACAAAATCATGGTACATAGTAGATTTAATGGGATACTGGACAGCATTGACAATATTACTATTTTATGGGAGGATCACAGATTTAATTCTGTATCTCAGAGGTTTTCTAGTTCAACTGTCTACCTATATAGCAGAAGAAACAGGTTCCGGGAAACTAAATGACTTATTGAAAATTTCCCAGATAGAAAGTGGGAGCTGAGATTTGAATTTAAGTTCTCTGATTCCAAATTCAGCAAGCTTTTCTCTGTACCATGGTGGACCTAAGGAAGAATTGCACAGTACAGAGCAACATGAAAGAATGGGTTGTGATCTGCATTTCCTGAGGAAATACCCATTTGATGGAATAACATTTTCATTAGAATATTTGAGGAATCAATAGGATATTATCGTGAGGAATATGATGAATATGAAAGATTCAGGAAAATGTGTGAAGTTTTGCATGAATCAATGCAAAATGAAGTAAGCAGCTCCAGGGAAACCCTAAACACAATGATTATAATAATGTAAATAAAAATGCTAAAAGGAAGCCAAACTCTAATTGTAATGACAATCTTAATCTGAAATAATGAATAATTAAGTATTTTTCCTTCCTCTCAGCAGAGACAGAAGACTTTAGAGACAAAATAATGACTGACAAATGTGGCCATTTTATTGCTAACTTTTGCTGAATTGTTTTTTCTTGTTATCAGGGAGGATTCAGTGCTGGTATGGGGTATATCCAAAAATAGATGTGATGTAAAATCAAAAGACACCAAAAAAAAAAACTTTTAAAAATAGAGGAAGGTTAGAGAAAGGAACCAAAATAAAGGCCACAAAACTGAAATTTCAGCTTGCTTTCATATGTTAGACTAATTCTTTTTCCAAAATTATTTTATAAGTAATCGAATATCAATTGCTGGGAGGTTTGTTTATGCTGAAATCAGACTGAAGCAATTTCATGCTGTTGATTTTAGTCCTGTATATATCAGCAAAATGGGGAAACAAAAAATTGAATAACAAAACCCGGTTTTGTTTTTATTGAATAAAGTTTTATATGCAGAAATTGTAGGAAAATAAGGACTCTGCTTGCTAGAACCCCTGGGGAGGTATATCTTATGAGGGAACAATGAATCTTTTCCTGTCCTCCTATGCCACTGCAGAAAAATCTGAAGAATATGTTTTTAGAAATCTCTTGAAGATGCTTTTGGTAATGCTGCTGAGAGCTCTTCTTCATTAACCTTAAAAGGGCCCTGGATTTTGGTCTAATGGCTAGACCATAGATCACTGTATAGCCAACCATTATGTATCTCCCCAAAAGTCTTTTGCTTAGGAAGAAGAATGAAGCTTAGTGAGACTGCCAGTGACATGTCTATTAGCTTCTATTTCTGAACACTAATAGAGTAAGAGAGCAACAGGAAGGATATCTCATTTCTCTCGGGTTAGCAGACTTGGATTCCGATTGTGATATTTGTTCCAGCATTCTATCTGAAAGCTGCAGCAGGAAAGCTAGGATGTCAGGTTCAGATTCAAAAGAGATAGCTGTGTTTGCTATAGTATAATGGAACAATGGACTTGGAATGAAGCAGCTTGGGTTCTGATCTAGGCTCTATCATTCACTCACCATATGGACAAATCATTTCACTGGGATTTGAATTTCCTCGCTTGAAATATAAGGAAAGGAACATAATACTGATATGGTAGAAAGGGCATTTTTTTCTGGAATTAGAAGACTTGGATTCAAATTCCATCTCCAATGCTTAAAATCTGTGTGACTTAACATGTCATTTAACTACTTTGGACCTCAGTTTCTTCCTCTGTAAGACAAGGAGATTGAATTAGATGACTTCTGAGGTGCCTTTCAGTTAGAGCAGCATGGCATTGGGCCTGAAGGCTGAATATTCCTTTGTGTTTTCCACACAGGATCTCTTTGAGGTAGTGATCACCGGCATTTAATGGCTGTGTGATCCTGGACAACTCACTTAACATCTATCTACCTCAGTTTCCTCAACTACAAAATGAGGAAAATAATAGTATCTCCTGCTGTGGGTTATGACAATCAAATGAGATGATGTTTATAAAGCATTTACCATATTGCCTGGTACATAGTAAGCACTTAATAAGTATTTGTTCATATTCTTTGCCCCTTTTTACATCTTATGCATTGGACAAATCATTTGATCACCTTGGGCTTCAGTTTTTTCATTTATAAATGAAAGAGTTGAATAATATAGACTTCCAAGTCCAGCTCTATGATCCTATGCTTCTATGATTTCTTACTTGAAGACAGTTTGTTGTGATGGATTTAGATTCAAGAATCCTTGGGTTCAAATTTCACCAAAGGCACTTACTAGTTGTATAACCCTGGGCACATATTCAGCTTCGGTTTCCTCATCTATTCAAAAAAGGGGTGGTGGTAATAGTACAAATAGCATTTACACCCACAAGATTGTTGGGGAATCTAAATGAGGCAGTTTATATGAAATACTTTGCAAACCTTAAATCTGCGTAGAAATGTCAGTTATTATTATTAGAGGCTCTAAGTTTGATGATTTGAAGATTACAGAATTATAGTGTTTGAATATATGAATCATTAATTGCTTTCAAATAATTCTGCTTTAAAAGCTGATGGATAGTCTTCTGCTAATTCTGGAGTATATAAAGAAAGATAGTATGGTATAGTGGAGAAAATGCTGAATTTTAAGTCAGAAGAACTGAGTTTGAATTCAAGTTCTGCCATTTCCTATCTGTGATATCTATGTATATGGATAAACCATTTCACCTTCTGGACTTTAGATTTCTCATCTATAAAAATCTGAGTGTTAACTTTGATACCCACAAGTCAAATACTGTGGTAAGCAGGAAATGCAGAATTCCTTTTAGCCAAAGAGCTTCCTGATATACTGCATGTGTGCCTAGTATCACAGAAGTCCTAGAAAGTGATCCCAGTGACTACTTACCACAGCCCATACCTAAAGCAGGAATCTCTTCAGTAATAATGATATAATGCATTTGAAACTTGGAAAAGCAGTTTTCAAAGGCCTAAAAAACAGTTATTCAACCTCTAGATTTCTAGAGATAGAAGAAATATCAATTTTCAAGCTAGGCCTTCTCACTTTAGGGCAGATCTCATTATTAAAAAGTTTTTTCTTTATATTGAGCTGATGCTATCTCTTTGTATTTTGCCAACATTGCTCTTACTTTTTTGCCTTCTGTAGCTAAGTAGAGTCAGTCTAAAAATTGCTTTTCCATGTAGCAAACCTTTGGATATTAGAAGACAATTATGATTTTTTGCTAAAGTCCCTTTAAACTCTAGTTTAAATTCAAGTTAATTACTTTTTTCCCCAGTCTATCCTTATTTTATTTCATGGTTTCAAGTTCTCTCATATCAGAGTTACCCTCCTTTGAATGCATCTGAGCTTGTTAATATCCTATCTATAATGTAGTAGTAGTTTTTTTAAAAAAAAAATTTTTATTTGAAAAAACAGTGTAAGAAAAAAAGGAAAACAGAAAAGAAACATAAAACAAAATAAAGCAAAATAAAAGACAACATTGTCTTGTGCCCTGCACAACATTCAGGAGGATTCAAAATATATAACAACAAATTACCATATCAAGAAAGTATATATATTAATAGAAGAAATTATATTCATAAATGATCATTTTCTTTACTTCCTTGTAAATTGTTCTTTGATTGTCTCTGCTCACCTTATTTTCTTTATTTTTTTTCCCTTTCTCCCCCCTCTCACTCTCAAACAAGCTACATTTAAGAAAAGGTAGATTTATGTATGCACACACACACACACACACACACACTCACACCCACACCCACCCCATATATACACACACCTTTCTTCTCCTTGCTGCCTCTTTAATTAAATTCTGCTCCATAACTTGCCTTGCTATTACTTAACCTTCTCCCACCCAAGTATACTTCTCTTGTCTTCTTTCCTTACCCTTTGCTTCCCCATCCACTCATCCCTCCTCTTATTTCTTCATGGATTCTGAAGGGTGCTATACCCTTTGTGGTATATATGTAATGTTATCTATTGAATCCATTTCTGATGTGAGTAGATTTTCAGAACTATAAGTTCTCTTCCCCCCTTTAATGCCTCTGTGTCTTTTCTTCCTTTTTACCTCATTTGTATAACATGATTGTTATTTTTAGCTTAACTCTTTCCTAATATTTCTTTTGAGCTACCTTATTGTTGATATGAATCTTATATACATATACATATATACATATATAAAAAATAAATAATGTGTCCATATTTATGTAGTTTGTACATGTTAAATGTCTTAAAATTAATCTTTCATATGGGCTCTTATATGTTAAATTTTCTGTTAAGTTCAAGTTTAGTTAATAGAAAGGCCTGAAAATCTGCAAGTTTGTTGAATGTCCATTTTTTTCTCATTCAGGATTATAGATAATTTTGCTGTATATGATATTTTTGGCTGCAAGGCTAGTTCTTTTGATTGTAGGTAGATATGATTCCAGGATCTGTGGTCTTTTATTAGAGCTGCTTATAAGTCTTGCACAATTTTAATTGTAACTCCAGAATATTTAAATTATTTTTTCCTGTTTCTTGCCGTTTTCTCTTTGATCTAGTGTTGGAATCCTTACAACGTGTAAAGTCATTAGAATTGATAGAGACAATAATTGTCTAATTTAGCATGGTTCAGTATGATTGATCTGATCCTACAAGGAGAAGTTATGGGCCAGAACCTGAAACAAGGTACTAAGTGGAATTGATGGAAGCAATGCTAGTGTGCTTGGATTTGCACCTTTAAGAGTTTACACTTTAGAGCTCACACATTGGAGTTCACAAGTAGGGGAGATACACAAAGTTAACTTTGTAACTTTGTGAATTCACACCTCCTATAATCCCACTCTCAGAGGAGGAGTCAACCTTTTACATCAAGCAAAAAGAGCTTCAGTGAGTCAGTCACAGTTGGTTCAGAAGAAGCCACGAGTTGGAGTTGAGCTAGAGCCAGAAGTCACTTCAGAAGATTGACAGAGTGAGAGGTCAGTTCAGAAGATTGCCAGGGGTTGGAGTTGAGCTAGAAGCTGAAGCTGGCAGACAAGCTGCAAGAGCTCTTGGACCAAGGAGGGAGAGAAGCCTCTAAGAAAGCTAACCAGGCTCAAGGAAAAAGATAAGACTTGGAAGGAGAAAATAAACGTTTGGATTTTATCAGCTGGCTATATTTGAAGTGATTATTACTTGGAACTGAAACTAAGGCTGCCTCCAGAAAACCTCCCCAAGAAACCTGCTCCCAGAGAACCATTATATTATACAAAAGAAGAAAACACCACAATCTAGGGTTTTTTAAATTTGGCAATAATATTCCTTTGTGTTTTCCACACAGGGATCTCCTTGAGGTAGTGGTCAGTAGAATTTTTCTATTTCTACTTTCCCTTCATGTTCTATCACTCTGGGACAATTTTCTTAGATTATTCCTGCATTATTTTGTCAAAGTCCTATTTTTGATCACAACTTTTTAGCAGTCCAATTATTCTCATATTTTCTCTTTTTGTTCTGTTCTCCAGATCTGTCATTTTTTAATAAGATGTTTCACATTTTATGCTATTTTTCTCATTCTTTATAATCTGTTTTATTATTTCTTGGTCTCTCATAGCTTCACTGGCTTCGCCTTGCCCAATTCTAATTTACAAAGCATTATTTTCATATTTGAGACTCCATACCTCCTTTTCTAGTTGGTTAGCTTTTTTTTTTCATAAGTTTCTTGTTTTTCTTAGATGGTTTTAAATTTTTTTCTTTAGTTTTTGCTCAATTTATTTTGAATTCTTTTTTGAGTTCTACAAGTTTTCTCTGAGTAGGCAGCCATTTCACACTACTCTTTGTTGTAGGAGCTTTTTTTTTTTTTTTTTTAAAAAAAACTAAAATGTTTTCCTATGAAGATGAATCTCAATCTTCCCTGTTCCCACAATATGTTCAATGGTGGGTTCTTTCTTTTTTGGTGGTTCATTTTGTTTTAATGAGAGGTATTAGTATAAGTACTTCTAATCTTGGGGTGAGGAGATGGGACCTCAAGCTTCCCTTCAGTTCTCCATTCTGACTAGGAACAATAAACCAAGAGCTTCCCCCTCCTGCAAGTGTCCAAAGCCAGCAATGTCCCTGCCTCACTGATTCTGCACTCACCTGAGTACTGAATCCTTCTCACCTATGGCTGAGTCTCAGTTGCATACCTGGGCCTGTCGTTTGCAATCAGCTGAGATTCACTCAGTCTTCCTGAACTCAAACCCCAACTCCACAAACATTTCAGGAAGTGAAAATCTCTGTGGTTCCTGCTGACATTTAAGCTATGTCCAGCTAGCAGGTGAAGTCACTTCTTTAGTTTCTGTGGAGTTAGCACAGAGGTGTTTGAGCTTCAGACAGGTTAATCTCCATCCAGACACCTTTCTTTAGATCTTCTCAAGTTGTTTCAGGAGGAACCTAGTTCTGCTCCAAGTCTTGATTTTTCATGAGTCTATGGCTGGCCCAGAAAAATTTGTTCTTGTCAGGAGAGCTTGAAATTTACCAGTGTACTCCCCCATCTTTCCAGAATCCTCCTCCAAATAATAGTTTTTAATTGATTTATATATTTTTTTGTTTCTTGTCTCTTCTTCCTCTTTTATGTTTTATTTTTTCAATTTTATATTTTTTCCAAATACATGAAAAAGTAGTTTTCAACATTAATTTTTTTTTTTTTATTTTTTGCTAAGGCAATTGGGATTAAGTGACTTGCCCAGGGTCACACAGCCAGAAAGTGTTAAATGTCTGAGGCTGGATTTGAACTCAATCCTCCTGAGTTTAGGGCTGGAGCTCTATCCACTGCACCATCTAGCTGCCTCTTCAATATTCATTTTTACAAAACCTTGTGTTCCAAATTCTTCTCCTTCCCTCCCCCAACTTCACTCTTCCCAAGCTAGCAAGCAATTTGATATAGGTTAAACATGAACATTTCTTCTAACCATATTTCCCTATTTGTCATGCTGTGCAAGAAAAATCAGATCAAAAGGGAAAAAACCATAAGAAAGAAAAAAAATTACAAGCATACAAACAACAATAAAAGGTGAACATGCTATGCTTTGATCCACATTCAGTCTCCATATTTCTCTTTCTGGATGAGAAGGCTTTCTGCATGTGGATGACTCTTTTCCATCCCAAGTCTATTAGAATTACCTTGAATCACTGTCCATCACAGTTGATCATCACATAATCTTCTTGTTGCTGTGTACAATTCTCTTACTTTATTCAGCACCAGAAGTAGTAGTATAGTAGTAACTGTATTTATATAATGCTTGAAGACTTATAAATTGTTTTACAAATGATCACTTGATCATCTCAGCAATCCTGAGAAGTAGGATTATTACCCCCATTTTACAGTTGAGGAAACTGAGGAAAATAGATTAAGTGACTTGTCCAGGGTCACACAGTGACTAAAGTGCTACTGTCATCTCCATTTGAGAAAACTGGAATTAAGTTTCTGTCTGAGACTGGATTTGAACTTGAGTCTTTCTGACTTTAAGCCTGTTGCTGTATCCAGTGTGCCACCCATATCCCTTAAATGTAGATCCCAGCATAAAACATTATGCTCCAAGTATCCTGAGACTTAGGAGGAGACTGCCAATTCTTTTTGCTTCTATTAATGTATTTTCCCTTAAAAACTGAATAAACAAACAAAATCCAAAATCAAGATTTCAGTCTTGATAGTCAACACATTCCCAACTTTTCTAGAAGAGAAAAAATGGTGTAAATGTAGAAAAAACAATTATGGTTTTTCAGGACTTTGTTAAATAATGATTGATAGTCACAGTATTTTTGTCACTAAATCTTTTAGTTATGTTAAGATAGGGGGTTCTGGTTGAGTAACCTAAATCAATGCAGATCAGAACCTTCATGATCTTTTCAGTGTATTTGAGAGGTTAAGTGACTTGCTAAGCTAATATATGTCAGAAATAGTATTTGAATCCAGGTCTTTCTATTTCTGAAGGCTAACTCACTATAATTTATCATGCTGCCTTTAAAAATTACTATTTATTTATTTTTACAATTCTTTTTTTAACTTAGTTTCAAGTTCCCTCCCTCCAACCCATCTCTTACCTGAGAAGGCAAACAGTGTGGTATTACTTATACATGTGAAATAATGCAAAACTTATTTCTGTATTAACCATGTGACAAGAAACTAAAGAAAAAGAAAAGGAAGAAATATATTTCAGTATATTTCTGTAGTTCTCTCTCTGGAAGTAGTTGGTATTTTTTATCATGAGTTCTTTGGAATTGTCTTGGATCATTGTATTGATCAGAGTGGTTAAGACCATGCTGCTTCTTGGTAATACCAATACAAATATGATTATATTAAATAGATAAAGGATGTATTAAACGTTTACTATATGGCAAACCTTCTGAAGCAGGAAATGGCAAATCACTTTAGTATCTTTGCTAAGAAAATCCTGAAAGGACTCATGAAGAGTTGATGTGAATGAAATTATTGAACAACAAAAAAGTACCAGGCACTGTGCTAAACCTTGATTGGATCAGAGTATTTGCAAAAGAGAAAACAAGAAAAATGCAAGCATTAAAGATTTATTTCATTTTGTTTACAAGGCAATACTTAATTTTATAGCAGTATGAGGCTTTTCTGGAATGATTTACATACAATACGTGTGTGTGTTTGTGTAACTTTTACATTCTGTTTTAGACACTGAACACTAGTAAGGACTATTTCTCCTCATGTAATAAATAAATTAAGTCTGTGAAAACTGCTTTTGCAAATTTCAAATTCATTGTTCCATTGTTATTGAAGATGAAGTTGTAGTGTTTGGGTGCTCTATAATTTACTTTTGCTCAAAGATAGCTATGGCTGAGACATACTCTTTTCCCAATAACTTCATTTGAATGCTTTTTTTTTTTAAGGACGAATTAATATTACCTTTTGGTTTGTAATTACAGGGATCAGTGGCTGCCCTAGAGCTCCTCTCTACAAAGGGAGGGCCCATTCCTAGGGGAATGGAGCCTGGTGAGAGACCTTCTATGAGCCAGAGTTCCCTAGAGGGTTTTGTTGCTTTAGTGAGTGTAATATTAAAATGAGGTCTGTTCTAGGGGGTTTTTCTTTCTTTTGAACTTCAACGACATGCGCAAATGTGAATCCTGTGACTTCCATGGCCTCAGCTAATTGTTTGTGCTCACACGTGAGCTTTCTGTGCTTGCTTCACACACCTGCTTCACTTCCACTACCCATGTGGTTCATGCTTTTGATTCTGCAGTTAACGTTCAGGGAAGGTTGCTGGAGTGTAACCACTTAAGGAACAGCTGGTCTCGCCTAGTTGTTTAGACTGAATACACACATTTTTAATAATTTCTTCACCTCTTGGTCTGGATTAGGAAAGCAAAGGCCCCGCCTTAAGGAATTTTAATAGTTTTTTCCACATTCCAAAATGCTGTCATTCTATCACCGGCTGCAATACTGACCCATCTCCTGGCTTTATCTCTGACGCCTGCAGTCTGCTCAGTGAAGCCTGTCATTTGCACAGGGCTCAGCAAGCCCCTTTCAATCATTCATTAATTTATTCATTCATAAGATGTCTACACACAATCCTCATTTAACAGATAAATAAGGAAACTCAGTCATCATGAGGTTAAGTGATTTGGTCAGTACCATATGGAGAGTTTGACTTAGTCCTTTTTGATATTCATAATTAGACAGAAGGTTGGAGTCAGAAAGAATATTCAAGATTGCCTAAACCAAAGATTCCATTTTACAGATAGGTATGTTGGGACTCAGAAAGGAAGATGATGGGTGATACTGACAGTGGAAGTGATTAACTACTATTTCTTCCCTGATGGGAATCTATATGAACCAAAAAGAATGAGAAATGATTTGAAGATCAATCAATTATGGTATCAGAATTAATGCATATTAATTGATGATTAGAGTAGCCCAGGGATAGAAGTAGAGAGATGAAATTTAGTCACAAAAGCTGACTTTGATTCCTTAATGACTGTTCAAGAAAATATTATGACTTGCTCCTCTCAGTTCTTGGATCTTCAGCAAACCTCCAAGTCCCTCTTGTATGTCTCAAGAGTGTTTCCATTTGGCATGTTGAAATAGCGAAAATCCTGTTATTTCCATGAAAGCATTTGGAGGAAGTGAAGGAAGAAGAATAGTATAGTTTATTTTTGCTTTTATAGAAAATATCTGAAAAAGGTACCTTATTTCCTTATTTCTGACCTAGAAAAGGATGGGAACTATTGATAAACGCCTCCACATATTCCACTGGAATAGCTACTGCCCAAACTGATCTCATGGGGTAGGTATGGGGTTAGAAAAATAGAGGGCCAGGAACTGGCAAAATGGCAGACAATAAAGCCAATTTTATTTTCCACTGGACACTTGCATTGTTGGGAAAGTACCATTTATAGTTTAGTACATCATGGAAGTGGTTTCGTTGACAAGGACTCAGGGGACAGACTACCACTGAAGAAAATGAATTTTGAAGAATAGGATGAAGGCAGCAATTGCACAGAGGGCTTAGGTAAAAATGAAGTGGGTCTATAGGTCCCAAGGGCCACTACAGCAAGGGGTAGTAGACAGGAAAACAGAGAAGACCCTGGTCAGGGAGGAACCTGAAATTCTGTACTGTCAGTGAGTGAGCTAATTGGGAAGAGGGACACAGTAGGGAAAAGAAGGATGGCAGGGATCGAGGTTATATAATTATGCTGGGAGAGGGAGTTTCATAAATATTTTTGGGTGGTCCAGATTTTTTTCCAAGCTAAATTAATCTTTGCTATCCTCGTTAAACTATAAGTGGAGATTTTTTTTTCTTTTTGGTTATGGGCAGATTTCAGGATGTGTAGAAAAGGATAGTTATGGACTATTAATACCACTATTGATAAAAACTTTCCATTGTATTCCCTTTCCCCCTGCCTAACTCTGCTTTCCTTGTTCATTCATCCATTCATTTCTTCAACAACAACAGCAAACATTTTAAAAATGTCTGCTATACACAAAGCACCATGCTGGGGACAATGAGGATTCAAGGATGAAGAAGATAGGATCTCAGCCAGGAGCTATACTCCAGTAAACAAAAGACAAATATGCAAAGTACAAAACTACAAGGTAGAATAGTTGGGGTGTAGTACACTCTCCAGCTGGAGCAAGATTCAGGGGGCAAGGCAATTATTTCCTAGTATAGAGGTGGATTTGATTGATAAACTGGCAGCACGATAGTGATATTGGACACATATTTGGGACTGTGTCTTTGAGTCTTTGAAGCTGAAAGTCAGGGGCTTGGGAGACCCTGATGGGGATCAGCCTCCAGAGGTATTTTATCTATGCTGTATTTCAGTTCAGACTAAAGAACATCAAAATTCCAACTCCTGGGGACTGGCACTCCTGGGATCCTAGAATCCCATTCATTTTGAATCAGGAGAATTACAGGAATTTCTCATGTGCTTTCTAAATCAGTTGAAAGTTGACTTCATGAATCTTTCTCTTTCATGAGATTAAAACAAAACCTTGAATTTCTGGGGGCTGGCTTTTTTTCCCAAAGGAATAACTAGATGGTTCAGTGGATAGAATACTGGGCCTAGAGTCAGGAAGAGCTGAATTCAAATCTAGCCTCAGATACTTACTAGGTATGTGACCTTGTGTGCCTGCCTCTGTTTCCTCAACTATCAAATGAGGATCATAATAGCACAAATCTCCTAGGATTAGTGGAAGAATCAAATGAGATAATATTTATAAAGTGCTTAGCACATAGCAAGTGATGTTTCTTTCTTTCTCTACTCCCCATCAAAATCTACTTTTAGGCAGAGAGGATTTCCTGGGATTAGTGTCCTCTGGGTTTGGGAGCAACACAAAATAAATTTGGAATAATCTAAATACTTAATCTTTAACACACCCTTTAGCCAGGAACAAGCCCAAAGTCAAAGGGACTGGTTACCTTTGCCAACTGCTATTTTTCTCTCACTCTCTCAGATTGTCCTAGGATTAATTTCTTTGGAGTTGCCTGTATTTTCAATAGGGGAACAAAGTTTTCCAGTGCTCCAATGTTTTGCTTATCTCACCTTCTTGAAGAGTAATTCTATTTTAGGATGTGGTTGAAGGGATTCTTCCTATCAAGTAATGGTGGAGAGAAAATACAAAGAATATTGAAAGTACATGCATGAATCACATAGGGAACAGGCAGTTTTATTCCCACCTAGAAAGGAAGTAAATGCTAAACAATAATTAGAGAATGTTTGCTATCATCAGAAAGGTTGGTATTCAAACCATGCTGAGACTTTTGCAATGGAGCTGCTTTTAAGCTATTTTACATTTCAACTCGAGTATATATAGTGCATGGACCTTTTTCTATCTCTGTCTCTATCTCTGTGTTTCTGTCTATTTCTCTTTGTATATCTCCTTTTTGGGGGGATGAGTTCTTTGTGTCTGACAAGAGTCACCCTTTTGGAAGTTTCTACTTTCTTGCCCTCTCTTCACTCCTTATTACTTTGTGTATAGATATCTATATGTATATATATATGTATGTATATGTGGGTGTCTAACTATATCATAATAGATACATAAATTTAGACACACACATATATCCACATACAACACACATATTCTATATTTACATAATATGTATATCATATACATATATACACATATACAAAATAAATAAAGGCATATAAGTACATATATGTATATTCATCCATCTACAAAATGTAGATATACATCTACAAATAAGATACACATACACACATATACATACAAACAAATATGCACATATACACACAAACACACAAAGCAAGAGGCTTGTTTCACATACCTCCCATCAAATTTATGTTTCAGATGCTTGTACTAGGTAGGGTTGCATATTTTGCTCCTTCCCCTCTCCTTTTTTTCCTAGTTCTTTCTGAAGTAGTCATTAATTGAGTTGCATGAAGTGTTATATATATGAATGTATATAATGTATATAAATGTATAGCATGTATATGTGTATATGATACATTATAATACACATACACACGAGTCATCTGGTATATGGGATGGACTATGTGCCATGTGAATCTGATTTCTTGCAAAGGGAATTGATAAACAACTTTAGTGGATAAAGGATTATCATTTTAAAGAGATTTTAGGCATATTCTCTTTAGCTCTCAGAGGGCAGAACCAAGAACAATAGACAGAAGCTACAGAGACATACATTTAGGTTTGATGTCAGGAAATACTTACAAACAATGAATGATCTCCGGAATGGAAAGGGCTGCTTCAGTACTTGCTGATTTCCCTCTCCTTCAAGTTGTGACTGACCACTTGACATTTGGATTTCCTTCTTTTCATCATTTAGACTAGGGGAGATCTCCCTAATTCTCAATTTTCTGTGATTTTGTGAGTTGTTCCTTTGAAAAACAATAACTAAACACTTCCTGAGTGCAAAACATTTACCTAAAAGTTGGTTGGTAGGTGGAGAGATCAGAGACTTTTTATAAGACTTTTTTTTTTTTTTTTACTGTCAAGGATTTTATACTCTGGTATAGAGCTTGAGAGAGATAGGGGGAAGAGTAGAAGCTGGAAGATGGGATAGATGTAGTCTTCAAGGGAAATGCAGAAGGGAATGGAGACTTCAAGAGATCAAGAATCATTTTTAAGAACTCACTGAAATAAGGGTACAAGCCACATTCACACTGTTATTTTGTCTCAAGGAAGCTCTATCATTGAGGTAGAGATGGAATAAGGCATAAAGAAGCACTTGACTATTGATTAGTGAGGAAGGAGAATAGGGAGAAGTAACAACAGCTGGAAAATGATTTCTACTTACACAGCCTTCTGGAAGACAGAAGCTAAAGTCTTTTTTGTTTGTTTGTTTGTTGTTGTTGTTTGCGATAAGCCTTTGGAAGGATTGAAGGCAGCTGAGCAAGCTAGTATTCTATTAAGAGACAAAGCCTGTTATTAATAAAAAAAAAAACCTGATCAGGACTCCCAAAAGAACAGGTGGTGAGCAGGTGGCAAAGAGGCAGTTAGGCATGGGAGTTAGTCACAAGAACAACAGAGGACTGAGGCCCTAGTTTCCAGTAAGCTTGGCAGGCAGGGGGAATTTTTCAATGATCTCACAAAGAGGGTACTCTGTTTATATTCCTGCCAGTGCCAATTAACAGCTGTCTATGTGCAAAATAAAGGTTGAATTCTCCACTAGCAGAGAAGGTTAAAGAACTGGATGAATGACATTTTTCCAGCTTTGAGGGTTATCAAGAAGATTGAAAAGTTCTTTGGTAGGATAGAAATGCTGTTTTAAAGGGAAACATAAATAAGACATCTAAAGGTGTCTTAACATGACCAGAGATTGGGGGATGGATAAATATGGACAGAGAAGGAAGCACAGAACCTGGGGAGATATTTTTATTCTTGCTCCAGATCTTGAGAGAGATCCTGGTTAGAGATTCTTACCAATCCCAAATGTAGATTAATATTAATAATACTTATTACTACTAATAATAACCAGCATTTATATAGTATTTTTAAGCTAAAAGATATGCTTTATGTCTGTTAATTTACAAGAGGAAACTGAGTCACAGAGAGTTAGGTCACAAACTTAGAATCTGTGGCAGGATTTGAACTCAGTTCTTTCTGATTCCAGATCTCACACACTATCTACTGTGCCTTCTAGTTTCACCTGTTCTTCATCTTGTAACCTTAGAGAATGGCCTGGGAGTACCGGGGTAAATAAGAGGTTAATGGTTTTTGGGGGCCACTGACAGTATCTATTAAAGGTTCAGTTTCTACCCAGGTGTTCCCAACTCTGGAGCTGACTTTTTAACCACTACATCATACTTTCTAGCTACTACACCAAAGCTAAGCCTTTGAAGAAGAAACAACTTTTTATGCTCTAAAGAATAATGATGTGGATAGCTAAGTGCCACCCAGATAAAAGTCAACCAGGTGGTGAGAGGAAGAAAAGTTGAGTAGTGATGTTGAGTAACTCCCTGCTGAAGAATATGGAAATAACCATATATCAACTTAGTATGAATAATATGGAGGTATGGTCTATTTGAGATGAGACAATCTTGTCAAACTTTCTAATCCATATCCATCCACTTTCTTTGATTTGTGCCACCAAAAAGAAGTAGAAAGTACTATTATGGCTAATGAATTCTTAAGAAAGAGATCTGTGACCTTAAGGACAAAGGTGACTATTTTCATCATTGTTTCTGATGAAAGGAAATGGTCTTAGAAGAGAGGAAGATTTAGCAAATCAACAATTCATTCATGGTTCTTTAGAATAAGATTTTGGTTTCTGAACCAAAACATAAAATATAGAAATGATATACTCTTGACTAAAAGTGGAGTACAGCTAGCAATATCCAGTAAAATATATATTCACTTAGAATGTTACAGATCTGATCAAGAAAATTTTAAACTGAAAGTGGAAGGGGAAGGGAGAAAGTTACCCACAAATATCTGCCAAACCAGAAACCATAGAGAATAAGCCACGAGAAAGGAATAATATTATCACAGAACTCAATAATTCAGAGGGAATAGTATTCCAGAAGAAACCCAGCAAGAAAAATCATGGCCTCTTATTAGAGCTGAAAATGTACAAAGTAAGGGTAAAGATGAACTAGAGAAACAACTAGAAAAATCTCTCTACATTTGTTGGCTCTTCTATTTTCTGCTCATTTATCCCTGGAAATCTAGTTTGTGACCTCACCATTTGATTCATACTATTTTATCTAAGAAGATTGCTTAATTACTAAATCTGGGTCTTAAATTTCTTTTTTTTTCTTTTTTTTTTTTTAAATTTTCTCCGCTTCTTTTTTCTTTTCTTTTCTTTCTTTTTTAATAATAATTTTTTTTTTACAGAACCCATGCCAGGGGAATTTTTTACATTATCCCTTGCACTCACTTCTGTTCCGATTTTTCCCCTCCCTCCCTCCACCCCCTCCCTAAATGGCAAGCAGTCCTATATATGTTAAATATGCCGCAGTATATCTTAGATACAATATATGTGTGCAGAACCGAACAGTTCTCTTGTTGCACAGGGAGAATTGGATTCAGAAGGTAGAAATAATTCAGGAAGAAAAACAAAAATGCAAACAGTTTACATTCATTTCTGGGTCTTAAATTTCAACTGGACCTTTCTGCAGCTCTTACACTTTTGACCATCCTCTCCTCTTAGATACTCTTTCCTCCTTCTGCTTGACACTCTTGTTTCTCCTATCCATCAGGCTGCTTTTTCATCTACTCCCCTGAATGGGGGTCTTTTTTCACTCTACTTCTGTCTCTCTGTCTGCTTCTGCACCCACATACATACATAGTCACACAAACATGCACTCTTTTGATGATGTAAATGACTAAATGACAAAAGCATTTATTAAATGTTTAAAATGTGCCAGGTATTTAGCTATGTAATAGCTAAATTTGTACCATATGCAAAGGGCTTACATTCTAATAAAAGAAGACAACCTATATAGGAAAGTTAGAGAGTGGAGGTAGCTAGGAAGTAACACGTAGTCTGCTTCTGGATCCCACATATACAGAATCCATGTTCCTAGGTCAGGAAATCCCAGTGCTTTTGGGAGGTGTAGGAAAACCAGAGTGTCTTCAGTTTCCATAGAATCAATTGTTATTGTGGTACAGATAACTCCCAAATGTATGTATTCAAGCCCTAAACTCTCTTCAGTTCAGATTTGTATCATCAACTGGTTTTTAGGTATTTCCAAAGGGATGTTGAAAGGCATATGACAACGATTGTGACAAAAAGACAACTCATTATCCTTTCCCCTAAACCTGTCTTTCCTTCAAACTTCTCTATTCCTGTTGAAAGGACTATTATCCTTTTAGTGATCCAGGTTCAAGCCCCCCAAATCATCCTTGACCCTTCCTTCATTTGCTACACCTAATCCAATTGCTTGACACATCTAATGAAATCTACCTCCTTGATATATCTTGCATTTATCTCATTCTTCTTATTTTACAAATTTACAAGATCTAGTTCACATCTTCATCATTCTTGCCTGGACTATTGAATTAATTGATATTTATGCTTATAATCTTTCAATCAGTCACTCAATAAATAAACATTTATTGAGTTTTTAAATAAATAAATATTTATATGCCTACTATGTGCCAGGCACTATGCTAAGTGTTAGATCTTTTCCTTCCAATTCATCTACCTCTTTATGAATAAATAAATATTTATATGCCTAGTATGTGCCAGGCACTGTGCTAAGTGTTAGATATTTTCCTTCCAATTCAACTTCCTCTTTATAAATAAATAAATAAATATTTATATGCCTATTATGTGCCAGGCACTGTGCTAAGTGTTGGATCTTTTCCTTCCAATTCATCTTCTACTCATCTGACAAAATAGTTTTCCTTACATATAGTTCTGACTATGCAAATTCCATGTTCAAGAAACTTTAGGATTTTTCTTTTGCCTCTGAGACAAAATACAAACTCCTTATCTTGACATTTAAAATCTTTAATGACATGAATGGCTCTACCCCTAATTTTGCAAATTTAATTCTTATCATTTTACATAGTGTAAATTACAGAGAAATTGTCATACTCTTATGTTCCCTGAGTATGTCATTATATCTCCCACCTCTGTGTCTTTGCCCAGATTGTAAATACACATGCTTAAAATGTGCTAATAGAATCAGACAGTTTGTTGGAAGGAATCTCACAATCTACACTGTCCAAAACATAAACTAAAGGAATCTCTACATAACATGCCCAACAAATAGTCGTTCTACTTTCTCTTGGGTACCTCTAAGGAAGGAAACCGAATCTCATTCGAAGCAACTATTCCACATTTAGATAGCTCTAATTGCGAGGAAACTTTTCCTGCTAAGAAATTGGAAAAAATACTTCTTGAGTATTCCCATGTGGAGTACTCTCATGAAGAAATCTTTTCTGTCAATGCATATAAACAACCATTAAGCAAGTTATATTCTTTAGAGAGCTGCTTGGGACACTAAGTAGTTAAGCTACTTGCCCAGAGTTACACAGTCAAAATGTGTCAGAGGCAGAATATCCCTCGGTTCTTTGGGTGAATACTAAAATATTTCATTGATACTTATTTCTTTATTTTTTCCTGCCTTCACTATCTACCTACCTACTTGCTTTAGTCCCTATGATTCTTTCCATTCTCCCAATTAGTAGTATTGCCTTGTAACAAGTAAGATTAAGAAAAAAATTCACATGTTGGCCATGTTAGAAAATGAACATCACAGTCTGCACTTCAAGTTCTATCTCCTTTTTGTGAAGAGGTGGAGAGTCTATTCATCTTCAACCTTTTATAATCATCAATAGTTTATATTGGTCATCCCTTTGATCATAGTTCTGATACCTTTTTTAAAAATAGTATTTTATTTTTTTTCAATTACACATAAAGCCAACTTTTAACATTCATTTAAAAAAATTCAAGTACCAATTTTCTATGGGAGAGCTTTCTATATTAATCAGAGGTCCAGACCAAAAAAGAAAACACCACCACAACAAAAAACTCTACAGAAACAAAATAACAACAAAATTCCAACCACCAGGTCAGGATGAAAAAATCAATAGAAATTAAGAAACAAATCACAAGTTGGTATGAAGACTTGATGGAAGACTAAGATTATCTGAACATCTGTTTGAGTTCATGCTTTGCCAAAAGTACCTGATAAATTCTTGATCTGTCTTCAAGATTATTTATATCTGAAAAACATGACAGTAAATGAAGAGTAAACCTACTATTTTGGTTCTGATTCAGACTAATAAAGAGGAACTGATCATTGCTGTAGAAAAAAATTGGCATCTTGGGAGGAAATTTCATCTCAGTTCATGATAGAGAAGTGAAAAGCTGGGTAGTCTGACACATATGCATATGGAAGTACATTTCAAATGAAAAAAAAGATTATCAAGGTCTAAATTCTACAGCGAAAGTTGATGCAACAACAATAGGATGATCTCAAAAATCAAATTATGAAAGTCTAAAAAAATAGTTCTTATGAGAAAGAAAGAAAGGATATTTGAAGAAATTGATAATAGCTGGCAATAGTTAACATTTATCTTATCTCATCTTCATAACAACCGTGAGAGGTAGGTGCTATTATACTAATTTTACAGATAAATAAAGTGAAGGAGACTAAGATTAAGTGATTTACCCAAAGTCACATAAGCAGTAAGTGGATGAAGCTGCATTTGAACTCAAGTCTTCCTGACTTCAGGTCTACTGCTCTAAGCACTGTGGAGCATAGCTGCCTTGAAGTATATTTATTTATGATTATACTATTTCTCTACCATGACCCTTTTATTTCATTATTAAAATAAATTTTATCAAACTTGTGATATAGAGTATATTGATTGCAGGGCATATTGGACTTGAAGCTTGTAAGATCTCCTTTCAGATTTTTCTTCTGATACTAATTGTGTGACTTGTAATCTCTTTCCAAAGTTCTTGTTTATTGCCATTATTATTTTTGGTGTTGTTTTTGCTATTTAAGTTGGTTGTTGTTGGATTGGTTTTTTTGGCTTTGATTTTGTTTTATTTCGTTCTTTGGTCTGGACATATGCCATTTATCCTCAATAAGTCTCAATTTCTTCCTAAGTAAAAGAAAGTACTTATGCTAGATGGCCTCTAGGAACCCTTCCAGCTCTTAACTCTGTAATTCTGTGATGCCTTTTTTTGTATCACATTCATTTTACATTAAATAAAACCAGCTGACACAAAAATCATGTCTGGCAATACTTTCAGTACTCCATAGATGGAGACCCCATATCACCATTGAAAGGAAAGATGTGCCTAAATTAAATTATTAAAAAGAAATGTGTATATAATATGGAAGCAATGGCAAATGATGCAGGATAAATGCCAAAGAGTAGAACAGTTCTAAGTGCTTATTACCACTACAACTCAAAAGAATGAATTTTAAGAACAACAAAAAAGTTCATTTTTCTATATGGATGAAAAAAGAATAATAAAACAAGGAATAGGACTACTATTTAGAATGTATGTAAGAACAGCATGATATCCCTGAGGTCATGGTCTTCTTCAAACAAAGAACAAACAAGAATAAGAACAACAATAATGAAAATGGTAGGAGAGAGTGAGGTTGATGACTCTACAGCTCTGCCTTGCTTAAATCGAATTCACTTGCAAGTCAAGACATCACCCTTCCTGATGTTATTGGTTTTCTTCAAGAATGAACAACAACAGTAATGAGAATGGATGATTGAGAGAAGGAAGAAAGACTTAACTCTTTTTCCTTTTATGTTTTATCTACCAAGGAAAATCAGCTTTAAAAAAGAGAATAGAATAGAATAATAGTGGTTAACAGAGTTGAAATAAAAAAATGAAAACAATAACAATAACAATTACAATCAATAAATTAAAGTCATTAGGCTCTAATCAACTACAGAACTAGCAAAATTGATTCCTAAATTGCTTTCAGTTATCTTTTAAAAATCTTAGTAAATCTTAGAGGAAGCTATAATGTCTGAATTTCCACAAAGCATTTGACCAAATCTCTCATAGTTGGAGACAAGATGGAGAAATGTGAGTTAGTTAATGATATAGGTTATTTGTAATTGTCTGAATAATTCTACCCCAAATTTAGTAATTAATGTGCTGATGTCAATGTGGAAGAAAAATCCCTAGAGGAATGCCTCAGAGATCAGAGCTTGACCTTCTGTTGTTTAACATTTTTATCAATCATTGATTTGATTGAAGGCATAGGCACGTACAGCACATTTCATTTGGGAATACTCCCAGCTTTTATTTTTTATTTCTTTAAGTGATTGACATTTTTTGACTACTTAATCATAAAGGAAACTTTTTGATTTAAATAGACATAACTAAAATTAATTTTATTTTAGAAACTAACCATTTTACTTTAAAAAGACTCCTGTTAATCAAACCTTCTACTTCCTCTAAGATGTAGAATAGCATGTTTATCTTTATCTTCTTGGTTAAAGAGCTTGCTTTTTCAAATAGATCATCCCCTCCTGATACCACACTTTGCCATGAAGGGTGGACAGAAGACTTTAAGGACTGCTGAACACTTAAAAATTTTTTTTAAGTTAAAAGTTTTACCCTTTTTTTGTCTTCCTTCTTTATATCAACTACTTTCCCAAGGCTACCGAAAGCAGAGTCTAGAGCAGTCAAAGCAGGGAAAAAAAATGGTATAGTTGATTTTTCCCTGAACTGATGAAGTTAACAAGAGTCCCCAAGCAGAAGTGAGGCTCCTAAAATAATGGATAGGACAAATAATCCCTCTTGTACTCTCTCATGCAATAGTGCTATTAGAATCAGTGAGTCAGACCTGTGGGGAGCATCTGGAAGAGAGTTATGGTAAGACCTGGACTATGGGGCTGCCATGTCATTATATTCTTTATACCCCAGAACTGGATATAAACAACAAATGGACTGTTAGAACAGTAAGGAAGCTCTAACAACTGGTTTCCAAAGCCTGAGAAATACAATCTCTGACTTTGGGCATGTTCTGCTGTTGGAAAGCTCTAGCATATCTAAAGAGCTTGCTGGCATATTAGGCCATATTTTATTTTCCTCATGTGAATGATGTGGATGAAGGCATTGATAATATGCTTCTAAATTTGCAGATGATTCAAAGTTGTGAGGGATAACTAGCATCTGGGGTAACAAGGTGAGGATTCAAAACAATCTCTACATTCTACAGAATTGGGAGGATTATAATAATTGACTATGAATAAATATTATGTTCTGTGCTTTCATTAAAAAAAAATACACTAGTACAAGATAAAGGAAGTGTGGTTACATACTGTTGTTGTTAAAAAAAAAAAAAAAACCATCACAGGAGGTTTTAGTGGATTGTAAGTTCAATAACAGTTAACATGACAATGATCCCCAGAATTCCCTAGAGTTATGCAAGGCTGCATTAACGGAGCTTTGATGTCTAGGACCAGGGAGGTGATAAGTCTCACATCTAACTGCTGAATTTGATTTTAAAGTTGTTATTTTTTGAAGAAAACAAACATTTATTAAGTAATTACTATGTGCTAGGAACTGTGCATAATAAAGTGCACTTTACAAATAATGTCACATTTGATCCTCACAATAATCCTAGGAGATAGGTGCTATTATTTTCCCTATTTTACATTTGAGGAAACGAAGGCAACCAGAAGTTAAATAACTTGCCCAGGATCACACAGCTAGTAAGCATCTGAGTCAGCATTTGAATTCAGGTCTTTCTGACTCTAGGCCCAGCACTCTAACCACTATACACTCCTTGATGCTAAGGCTATTAGTAAACTAAATGCAAAACTCAAATTTTTTCCACTTCCCTATTTGCCTGAAATTTTTTTGCATGATCCCATGTATAGAGGCATATAAAATAGATATCTAAATTAAACATTTACTGATAATAAATCATAATTTCATCATTCTCACATTCAGTTACAAGATCCCATGTGGGGGTCACAAAGCACAATTTAAGAAACTGCGAACTAGAGTATCTAGAGTAGGACAATGTGAATAGTGAAAAGTCTTGAGATAATAGTGTATGAAAGTTAATTGAAGGAACTGGGAAATGATTATGCTGGAGAAAAGATTTAGGAGGAACATGACAACTGTTTTCAAGATCTGTCCTATAGGACACAAAGAACAGGATCATATTTATTCTTTTTGGCCTGAGAAAGGCAGAATTGGGAGCAATAGGAAGGAAGCACAAAGAGGGACTTTAACTCAGGTAGGGAAAAACCTTCTAAACAATTAGCACCTTCTAAGAATGGCATGGGCTTCTCTGGCAGGTAGTGAGCTAGTATTCAACTCAAAGTTGGATTGACTCCTTGTCATCCATGATGTAGAGGAGATTTTAGTTAGGTATGGGACCGATTAGATTGCCTCTGAGAACTTTTTTGAACCCTGATATTCTTATAGGATCACTGATTTGCATGATTTTGAAATTGCTTCTTAAAGTAAAAATGCTTCCCCCCACCTTTTTTTTTTAAACCATATCACTGAGTAGATCTTCAGTCTGCTCACTCCCCACATTTATAAACTCAATCAGATGAAAATCCTCCACAAACCCCAAAAACTGCTGCCTGAGGTCTCAGCTCTGTTAGAAGAATGTCCCAGCTGCTCTGCTTTTCTGAGAGAACCTAGCTCCAGCCCTCATGACAAGCAGAGAAATCCCTTTGGGGATACCAAATCCTTCCCTCCTCTATTTCATCTATAGATGCTCAAATGGTCCAGGGGAATATGAAGACAGGTGATTCTGTTGCATGATGGTGTCCTGGCATTTGCATCCTGGGGTGAGAAATGGTGGAGAATTCAGTATCTTGGAACCCATATCTAGTAGTACTCTGACTTCACATTTTCCCCTTAAGTGCTACAAACTGGAAGAATTAGGTAATCTAAAGTAAATTTTCTTGAACTGGGAGTCTCAACTCCATATGGGGTTGCATAGCTGAATGTGGGGTTATGAAATTATGATTTATTATCAGTAAATGTTTGATTTGTATGTCTATTTTATATATCTATATTCCTGTGGTCACATAAAAACTTCTCATGTTAAAAAGGGTATCAAGTGGAAAAAGTTTAACAAAAAAGATGAAGTTTATAGAATGTTTAGAAGCTTTCTAAAGCTTTACTTCTCCCCTTTCCCCACCTCCGCACCCACCTTTTCCTTTTCCTCTTCTCCCTCTCTCCCATTAATTCTTCCTTTTCCCCCTTTCCTCTCTTTTCTCTCCCTTCTTCTGTCTTCTCTCCTTTTCCTTTCTCCTCTCTGGTCTCCCCCCTCCATTTCCCATCTTTCTTCTTCTCTTATTTGTTTTTGTTTAGTTCAAAAGATTTAAAGAATTATAGGTTCAATTTTGGATTCATTTAATTTTTTCCCTCTGAAATGAAGTTGGTGGTGTGTGTGTATGTGTGTGTGGTCAATTCAGTAGAAAGATTAGTATTTGGGTTTTGTGCTATTTTTAGTTCACCAAATTAGTGCTATTAATTGAAATTTTATGACCACAGTACATTGAAGGATCCTTGAAATGATGGAGTAGATGTTGGAAGACTTGGTTTGGAGTATATGCAAAGTTCTGAGATAGGTCCTGAATTAGGATTCCCCCCAAAATCTAAGACTAGGTCCCTTCCTATAAGGAGCTTAAAATCAAAGATCTATTATCCATAATAGCAAATGCTAAGTGACATGAGAAGCACAAAGGCAAAAACTAGCACTTTTAGATTACAAAATGCTGTTCTCAAAACAATTCTTTGAGATGGGGAGTGCAAGTATGATTCTCATTTTACTAATAAGGAAATTGAGAGAGAAGGGCCATGACTAGAGGCAACTAAGTGGTGCAGTAGTTGGAGTATTGGGCTGAAATCAAGAAGACCTGCCTTCAAATATTATTTCAGACAATCCCTAGTTGAATGACCCTGGGCAAATCCCTTAATCTCTACCTGCTTCAGTTTCCTCAACTGTAAAATTGGGATCAAAATAGCATTTACCTCTAAAAAACTGTTGTGAGAATTAAACGAGATAATATGTGAGAAGTACATCATGCCAGGTACATAGTAAGTACTTAATAAATACTCCCTTTCTTTCTCCAACTAAGCTTTAAAACTGGAACTTAAGCCTAAATGGCCAAATTAGTACATTTACCACTCTATGGTGTTATTTATAAGAGTACCAGGAAGGGAGAGATGACTTTCTTTTTTTTATTTTTTATTATGGATTTTTATTGATAAAATATACGGATGTATAATTTTTCAACATTGAACCTTGCAAAAACTTCTGTTCCAACTTTTCCCCTTCCCCCCAACCCCTCCCTTAGATGGCAGGTAGTCCCATACATGCTAAATATGTTAAAGTATATGTTAAATACAATATATATATATGCATATTTATACAGTTGTCTTGCTACATGAGAAAAATTGGATTTAGAAAGAAGGTAAAAATAACCTGGGAAGAAAAACAAAAATGCAAGCAAACAATAACAGAAAGAGTATAAATGATATGTTATGTTCTATACTCATTTCCCAGTATATTTTTGCTGGATGTAGCTGGTTCTGTTCATTACTGATAAATTGGAACTGATTTGGATCCTCTTATTGTTGAAGAGAGCCACGTCCATCAGAATTGATCCTCATATAGTATGAGGATCAAACATTTTTGCACACACAGGTCCTTTTCCCTTCTTTAATATCTCTTTGCGATATAAGCCCAGTAGTAGCACTGCTGGATTAAAGAATATGCACAGTTTACTTTTTGAGCATAGTTCTAAATTGCTCTTCAGAATGGTTGGATTTGTTCACAACTTCACCAACAATGCAGTTTTCCCACATCCCCTCCAACTTAGTCATTATCTTTTCCTGTCACCTTAGCCAATCTGAGAGGTGTGTAGTGGTATCTCAGTGTTGTCTTAATTTGAATTTCTCTGATCAATAATGATTTGGAACACCTTTTCATATGGGTAGAAATAGTTTCAATTTCATCATCTGAAATGATTCATCATTGTCTGTTCATATCCTTTGACCATTTAATTGGAGAACGACTTGATTTCTTATAAATTTGAGTCAATTCTCTATACATTTTGGAAATGAGACCTTTATCAGAACTGGGAGAGATGACTTTCATTGGGGTAACAAAAAAGACTTCATGGAAAGTGACATTGAAGATGGACCTTTAAGACTGGGGACAGGATCTCTATAGGTGGAAATGGAGGGAGGAGGGAAAGGGAAACTTGTTTAAGGTAAAAGGAAAAGGGACCAGATTATGGAAAAACATGGAGGGTCAAAAAAGTTTCAGCTGTACTTAAGCACAAATCATTTAATACATTTCAATTAAGGGTTTCTAAAGCAAATCATACTATCTTCTATTCTGTTATATAGGAATTATGAATTTACTTCCTTTGTCCCCCATGAGATTGTTAAAAGCATGTCATGGTGTAATAGAAAGAACATTGAATTTTGGTCCCCACCTATTCTACTAATAATTATGTGACATTGGTTGAGTTCCTTAACCTCATATAATTTTGGTTCCTTCATGTATAAAAGGAAGAAGCTGGACCAGATGAATTCTAAACTCTTAGAAAAAATTCTATGAGTCTGAAACTGAGCTATAGAGAATAGAAGGGGGAAATGGGACAAGCAAATATTAAGCACATATTATGTGCCAGGCAGATACTAAATACTTTAAAAATATTATCTTACTTTATTCTTACAAGTGATGTATGTACTAATATGATTTCTATTTCATACTTGGGGAAACTGAGGCAGAAAGATGTTAAATGACTTTCTTAGAATCACATAGCTAGAATGTGTCTGAGGCTGGATTTGAACTCTGATCTTCTGTCATTTGACCTACAGGCCTGTCTTTTACTTGCCTTCATCCCTTCAGAAACCAACCAAAAAGGCTGGACTGTATTAAAACAGTTTGGAGTGAGGAAGGTGTTGGAAGTCTGAGGGAGGTGAAATGGAAATGGGAGGAGGAGGTCACTTAGGGCATTTGCTCAGTCCCAGTATTGGCAGAATAGTTAAATGCAAAAGAAAACATTGCAACTCATTTGTGATCAGGAAAGTGGGGATATGATTTGAGTGGGTGTGTCAATGAGCCAATGAGTGGGTGAGTCAATTAACCAAAAATCAGAGAACATGAATCTGCCAACATGATGGGAAGTATTTGTCATCCAGTTGTATAGTCACAGATTGAGGGGCTTATCAGCAGCTGCTGTTATGTGAGTCTCTGGCTTGCAAATTAACCACGGGATAGCTGACATGAATTAGAAGCTTGGCCACTCAGACACTTCCTTCTCTGGTTAGGTTTTCACCTCTGACTTCTTCCTCTTTCTGTTACCAGCCCACTTCCTAGCTCCATCTGGAGTTCTAGCAGATATGGAAGGGGTCATACATTCCATCTGACTAATACTGCCGAACTCTGAGATTGCATGAAGTAAGATGTTTTTTCTGTACAGCCAATATGTCTTTGCTTATCCTATTCCCTAATTGACCTCTGACATTGTCACCAGTTCTAAATTCTGTGATTCTAAGAGTCTAGGCTGGCTGGATCCCAAAAATTATTAGCTGTTTGACTATGGGCAAGTCATTTTACTTCTCCTCATGTATAAAATGAGAAGGATGAACTAGATGACCTCCAAAATCCTTTGGCTCTAAATCTATTTTCCTACAACTATGACTCATGTAATTTTATTTTTGAATAAAAACTAGGGAGCTAAATCAAATGAAATGTGTTTCCGTTTAACTTTGGAGGATATATTTTAATGTGTGTGTGGTTTTTTTTAAGATTTTAAAAATGGTTTTGTTTTGGTCCAGAATATTTAAAGAGAGGTCAGTTCAGTAGAAAGATTAATCTTTGAATTTTGTGATATTTTTAGTTTATCAAATTAGTGCTATTAATTGAAATAGTGTGACCACTGTGACATTTGAGGCATCCTTGGAAAGAACACTGGATAAATGTTGGAAAATTTAGGTTGGAGTCTGTTCCTTACTAGCTATGTGACTTTGGGAAAGTCATCTGCCTTAAAATGGGAATGAATAACTTATTATATTTAATGTTCTAAGGTTTTTGTGAGGACAAAATGAGGACATTAGCACAGGATTTTGGGCTAAAAAGGACCTCAGAAGTTTAATCCTTTCATGCTACAGAAATAAAAAAAAAAAAACTAAAATGACTTCCTGAGAAGTACAGGGATGAACCCAAGATCACAAATGGTATACAATAGAGCTGGGATTCCAATTCCAGCTCAGACCTTCTGAGACTAAATCTGGGGTTCTCTTCATTATATCTTACTAGAAAGCATGCTTTGCAAACTAAATAGATATGTATAAATATTACCTATTATTATTCTTATTATTATCACATCATAAGAATGCTATGTGTCCAGAAGAAAGGAGAGGCAGCCTGGCCTCAGAGATAGGAAAAATAATGTTAGAGTCAGGAAGAATTGAATCTCCTCCCCCTTCTCCTCTTAAACTCCTCCCCTGCCCCCAATTATATAGTAAATATGAAGAGGAAGTCTATGATGCTGCCAGTGTCAGGGATATGAAAACCTTAATAGATTAGTCCATCTTTTGTTCCCAAAGTACCTGAGGCGTTGAGCAACATTCTTGTTAAGAACACTATAAGAGCAGACAATAGTACTGAAAATAACAGTATTAAAAAGAGAACCTTCAGGAAAGAAATGAAAAAAATAATAAGCGCAGACCTGCATAACCGGAGGGCTGTTGGCATGTTTGGGAGAAATGTGATTTGTCTAAATCTGTTCATCAGTGTAACCCCCACCTAGTACAAAGCGGTTTCCTTCTCCCTTTCTCATCATCCGGGTAACATAGCTTGAGGAGGCAGGGAATTAGAGTGATAAAGAGGTTTTACAGACAGCCACAGTGGAGTCCCCTGGGCTCAGGGGCAAACTAGGGTCCTGCCAAGAGGCTGTGGTTCAGTTGTTTTGAGACTATAAAACTGCAGTCATTTTAACCCCTGAGGGACTAGAAATGGGCCTGACAGAGAATAAAGGCTGCTGCTTCCCCCCCCCCCCCCCCCATCAGATAGAGATCTAGAGAAATGAGTTTTGTCTCTGAGTGCCAAGATTCCTGAGATAACCAGCCAGATCCCTCCAGGAAGTCCAAGCTAGAGAAAATCAGGTCTCAAGGGGTCCCAGATATCATTTCCCTTTCTACCATTTTGACTGTTATCTCTTGAGATGTCAAGGGAAATTCTGACTTATAGAAACAGTAGAGCACTTAAATCAGGTGTGGGACAGCCTAAAGGCAAATGGGGCACTATTGTTAGTTTAAAATAGCAATTCAGGAAAGGCAAGAAACTAGGGTTAGTTAAGGGATATATGCAGTGTGTGTGTGTGTGTGTGTGTGTGTGTGTGTGTGTGTGTGTGTGTGTGAGAGAGAGAGAGAGAGAGAGAGAGAGAGAGAGAGTTAATAATATGTAAAACCAGAAATACATTCAGCATCTATAATCTATCACTTAATATCCTAAGATTTAAAGTTAAAAGCAACCCGAGGTCATCTAAATTAATGCCCTCATTTGATCGATGAGGTAACTGAGGTTCTTGAAGGTTTCATAGTTTTGGAACTTGAAAAGATCATAGGTACCACCTATTTCAATGCCCCCCTTGTTAATAGTTAAAGAAATGGAGGCTTCATAGTTTCAGAACTTGAAGGATCTCTCTCAGACATTATCTAATTCAATGTTTTCATCTTGCAAATGTAGAAACAGCTCAAAGTGGATAAATGATTTGCCTAAAGTCACATAGCTGGTGTCAGAGGAGGAATTTGTTCTTAACCTTTGTGGTCCACAAAGTGCTTTAAGAACTACAGATTGTCTGTGCTAAACTAGCATTCTTCTATTTTGGCATACAAATAGTGCTCAGGTCTTGGACCAACATGGTTTGTGCTAACTGTATGTGTCATGTTTTGCATGTGTTATAAATAAAGATGCCTTTGCTCTGTTCTAAAAGGTCTTTGCAATCATGTTTGTGAATTACTGAAATGTGTCTTACGGAGCCCAAATAACATAGGATAGTATACCTGAAATATTTTCTACTTCTTTCTAAGATGAATCCATATTAGGTTGTATGATTCCTGCCGCTACAGCCTGATAAAAACTAAGGTATGCCCTAATGGATCCAACAGTCATAAGGCACAAATCATGAATGGTGATACCTTGAAGGTCTTGATACTTAATGGCATGAGAGATAGTGGACCATAATGGATAGAGAGCTAACTTCAGGCAAGAAGACTTGGGTTCCAGCTATACTTCTGAGACATACTAGCTGTGTGATCCTTATCAAAATGTCCCAGGCAAGTCTCTCTTTTTAAAAAATAATAGTTTTTATTTTCAAAATATTTGCAAAGCTAATTTTCAACATTTACCCTTGCAAAGCCTTGTGTTCCAGATTTTTCTCCCTCTTTTCTCCCATCCTCTTGACAGCAAGTAATCTAATATATGTTAAACATGTGCAATTCTTTTATACATATTTCTGTTTATCATGCTGCACAAGAAAAATCAGATCAAAAATGAGAAAGAAAATAAAAAGCAAGCAAACAACAACAAAAAATGTAAAACTACTATGTTGTGGTCCACACTCAGTCCCACAGTCTTCTTTTTGGATGCAGATGTCTTCTCCATCACAAGTCTATTAGAATTGACCAGGCAATTCTGTTAAGACTTTAAAATATAGAATAGGTACTGATCTACATTGGCACAGAGTTTCTGAACAGCATTCCTTATAAAATGAAGTCACAGGTCTATTCCTACCATCTCCCACAAAGAGCCCTAGTCTCCCTATGGTCTATGATTGGAACGTCCTTTAGACATTTTTCACTAAAAATTCCTTAAGGACTTGAAACAGGCCACATTATAGCATATCATTTGGGTCACTAAGTAATAAATTCACGGTGCAATCTCAAGGTCGGTGTGTAACCTTGTTGCTGAATACATCAGTGAAATCCTGGTAATAGCTAGGGATTTTAGATTCAACAGGAGGTAGAAATCTGCTATGGAGACTGTTCCCCTTGGTCCTGCAGCAACAGTTCTTGTTGAAGGTTTCAGTCATTCCAGTTGACTAAGTCAACTGGGGAATGTCCAGCCTGGGGGCCATTATAAAGCTGGTGAATTCATTTGCTAAGGTAGCGGCATGTGAGGATAAGCTGAAAGCTAGTTGCAACAACCTTTCACTATTTGAGTTCTCTAATTTGATAATTTTGCTTGGCCCACAAATGATATTATAAATATACAAATGGCCATTGGCAGAAAAAAGATTCCCAATCCTGACCTATTAAATGCTGGATCAAAGTACCACCTGAAACCAACACAAAGCTTCTTCTTCTTCTTCCTTTTTAAAATAATTATAACTTTTTATTGACAGAACCCATGCCAGGGTAATTTTTTACAACATTATCCCTTGCACTCACTTCTGTTCCGAATTTTCCCCTCCCTCCCTCCACTCCCTTCCCCAAATGGCAAGCAGTCCTATATATGTTAAATATGTCACAGTATATCCAGAGCAAAGCTTCTTAAACTATGGGTTATGACCCCATGTGGGGTAACTGAATAGAGGAGTTGTGAAAAATTTGACAAGAGAAGGTATCAAATATTCCATCAAGATTAAATTCTTTATGTAAAAATAAATAAGCACACACATCGAATTAGTATGAAAATTTGCTTTCATCTTTAATAAATAGTAAATTATATATATCAAAGAATTCTTTTAAGATAAATGCTTTTTATGATTTATTATCAGCAAAAGTTTGATTTGTATACCTATTTTATTATATATCAAAGAATTCTTTTAAGATAAATGTTTTTTATGATTTATTATCAGCAAAAGTTTGATTTGTATACCTATTTTATATCTCTATATATTTTATACATATCTAAAGCCCTGAATCAGAGGACCTAGTCAATAATGCAATTGGTGTTTACAGATAGGTGCTTACTTTTTGTCTTTTCCTTACTCATGTTATAATTCTCTTCTCCATGATTTTACAGTGGTCTTCCCCCATACCTGAAATGCCCCATGATATCCTCACTTCTATCTCATAGAACTGATTTTGGTCAGTACTGAATTGAAGGACCACCTTCTACATGACCCTTTCCTGATTTCCCATAAATGCTACTTATATCTCTCCTTAACTACATTGTATTTATTGATATGTATTATATAAGTACCCAGAATATAGTATACATAGTATAAATTATATTGTATGCCCAGATACATAGTATAGTGTATATATGGTATGTATGTACATGCATATCTATATCTATATTTATCTTGTTTGATCCTCTGATAGAATATATGCTCCTTGAGAGTAGGACTGTTCGATTTTGTCTTTGCATCCCCACCTTGCACAATGCTTGGCACATAGTAAGTATTTGATAAAATATTCAGGATTATAGATGATGGGTCTCTTTAGTAATGGGACTGAGAATAGTTACTGAATTTATATGCCCAAGAATGATTTTCACTGACCCATATTATATGATCATTGCCACCAGACAAACTCCAGATCCAAGAAATTGCTAGTGATTTCTGAATTTGTATTTTCACTTGAAGGATTCAGCTCTTAAGTTCCATAGGCAGGAAATAGGTTATCCAGTCAACTCTGTGTTGAGTAAAAATGATTTAGCTTTTTCAATATGGACTCTTGTCTATTTTCTATTACATAAGTAAGATTTCTTGCCACCTAGTGAGACAACTGGACTGGAAGTGACCATCCTGCTCGTTGGGCAGTCATTGTTCTTCCCCCATATTATTCAATCCATTCTATTGAAATTTACTTACTTGCATGAGTTTTTTTTAAGTTAGCCAAAAATTCTTGGCAGGTTAAAGGAGTCTGAGGTGACATCAGACCCTTGATGGTCATGTCTGAGGTTACGACACAAGAAACTATCTATTTTATAAACAGAGAAACCGAGAAACAGGCATATTTGTTATAATGTCAGTCATGCATTATAACAAACTATATCTTCATAGGAATCTTGCTGTAATGTTGTTAAGCCAGTTGCCCATTTGTAACACTGTTCCCATGAGACTGATCGCTCCCTATAATGTTGTTCTGCCTAATGTTTTGTTTTCACAGAACTAATTAGGGATGTTAGCTGGGGTATGCTTGTACAGAAAGAAGTGACTTACCTGACTCACTGAGAAGGTTAAGAGTAGAGTGAGAAATAACTAGGAGATTCTCATTTCCTTATCCAGGCTAATCACTAATTATAATATTTATTATCTGTCTGCATGAGAGTCTAGAGTTTTAGAATCATCTCAATCCTTTGCTACCTACTGAGTAGAAACAGCAGTAGGCTCACCCCGAAGGTGAGGAAATGCATTCAACATAAGCCTCTCTGACCTATTAAGGGAAAATTCAAATAGTTCTTTAATCAGTTTTGCAATATGGGTTTCACAGATGAATCTTTGAGTGAGATCCAAGAGAAAAGATCAGGGAGCACATTCAGAGGGGAAATCATTTCATATTTGAGAAAGTAGCTTTTTGACTATCAGGATATCGGGGAAAACATTTCTCTAAACATAAGGAGGTGCCACATGGCTCTTACGATTAAGGACAGTTTCTAAGAGTATTCTAGAACAAGAGTGAAAACATCTGAGAGGTCTCATGGGATTATGGAGACCCAAAGGAAGAATCTAAATATGACCCATATGATCTGAATATTAAAAAATGTACACAGAGAACCATTTTCCTAAAAAAAGCAGTGTATAGTAACACAGTTGGCAGTGTTTGGCATCCATTATATTACATGATCTTCTCAAAAGACCTTTTGAGTTAGATGCTATTATTATCCCTGTTTTATAGGTGAGGAAACTGAGTCTCGGAGAGATTATATGCCTTGCTTAGGTCACACAACTAATAAATATCTAAGAAAGAATTTGAATGTAAGTCTTCCTGACTTCAAGTCTAGTACTTTATCGATTATTATAAATTGCCTCTTGATTTGTTTTTTTCCCTAAATCCTCAAACATGTTGGTAGAATAAGAATTGTTGCCACTTGTGGTTAGGTGGTTGTGGGTTGATAGTACTTATTGTAAAGACATTAATCTTATCCTTGCTGATTTATGCCTCTTGAAAGAAAATCCAGCTCAATAATGATTACACTTCAGTTTGTAGTGAAATTGGGTCCCACTGTATATAGCTGGAGAATGTTTAGCTTGGGTCAAGAAATTCTTGGAGTTGGAACTTGCTAGAATTAACAGATACGATCTTTTTTTTTTTTTTTTAATAGATAATAGGGACCGATTGGCTCATTTAGCTCAACTCCTTATTTTGTCAACGAGGAAGTTGAAACTTAGAGAAGCTAAGGGATTTACTACAAATTACACAGTAAATTTACACCAATGCCAATATTAAACCCATTCTAGAGCTTTAACCTTATACCATGGTTATTTTTCTTTAAAATGTTGGGATGTTCTTCAACCCAAGAATTCTATATGAAAGGCTCATATGAGACTTAAAAATGCAATATTTTTTTAGCTGGTCTATGGATCATGGCTTTCTACAAAATCAAAGAGACTGTCAAAATTTAGAAAAAGATAAATTTGAGGATGGTCGTGATGAAGAAGGAAAAACATTCAATTTGTAAAGTCCAAATTATTTATTCATATAACTAGAATTAATCTATTCAATATATTGATGTAGGCACATGGGAAATTGTATGACTTAATGAACATGCTCTGAGGAGCATGAAAGGACAATAACTTCTATAGCCAGTAAATACTTTCCTGAGCAATTCTCAGTTTTCCTTAAGGAAAACTTTACTGTCCATGACCCACTTTCTCCATCTCCATTATAGGGGTGTGTCTAGAGCTTACTAGTAACCGTTCTAAAATCCAAGATCTGCAATATGAAATCAAGGGAGTACTGCTGCTATCATGGAACACTTTTTCATTCTACAAATGCTGGGCTCCTTTAACAGACAGGTTCTTAATCACGTTCCCTCTGGCTGCAATGTCTGTGGTGATCACCAGGTGGCAGATGAGAACCAGTTACATACCCCTAGACTAGGCTCCAGAGGTGGAGGTTAGTTGGGGCTTTAGTCTCTGTTAGTGATCATGAGTGAGATGCTCCACTAGCCATAGCAATAACCTGCCAGGGCATTTGAACCTGAGGGATTAAGGAAAAAAAAGATTTTGGTGCTAGAGGCTAAAATGATACTAGGGGAAATAAAACTGATATTCATTCAGACTCTCCCAGATATCCAAAATGGCTTATCAAGCAATTAAGAAAGCAACAAACATCTGTGCCAAGTAGGCATTGTGTAAGGTTCTGGGGAATACAAATAAAAATTAGAATTGAAATAACCCTTATTTTCTTTCTTTCTTTCTTTTTTACTATTTTTTTTCAAATTACATGTAAAGATAGTTTTCAACATTCACTTTTTTAAGATTTTAAGTTCCAATTTTTTTTCTCCCTCCCTTACCTTCCCTACTCTCAAGATAGCAAACAATCTGGCATAGGTTATACGTGTTCAATCATTTTCTAACATATTTCCATATCAGTCATGCTGTTTAAGAAGAATCCAAACAAAAGGAAAAAAAAAACATGACAAAGGGAAAGCAAAACAAAACAGAAATATGAAAATACTATGCTTAGGTCCCTATTCAATCTTCAAAATCCTGTCTCTGTATGTGGATGGCATTTTCCATCACAAATCTCTTGCAATTGTCTTGTATTGCCTCATTGTTGAGAAGTGCTAAATCTACCATAGTTAATAATCCTCACTTTCAAGAACTTGTACTAGCAAATGAAAAAATGAAATCATGTTAACTTAATTGTTCTCAATATTTTTTGTTGACTCCTTTACTCTCTAAAAAATTATTGAGGATTTTTCAAAGTAACTTTCTTTATATGTTATATCTAACAATATTTACAGTATTAGAAATTAAAATGTTTTAGTCTTATTATCAAAATAGTTTTAACTGCACAGACCCCTTGAAAGCATGTTAAAGACTGCCAGGGATCCTCAGAATACAGCTTGTTCAATTGAGTAAGGGTTCACATAAATGGCTTTGGAAACAAAGGCATAAGTGATAGATTTCATAGAAGTCCAGATACAAGCAAAATAAATACAGTATTTAAGGATTTAGGATTTCACCTACTAATAAATATCAGGACTCCACTAAAGCTTTAATAAATTTCTGAGGTAGCTGCCTTTAGACATTTGATATGGTGGAAAGATAAGTGGTCCTTCAGTTGGAAAACCTGGATTCTGATCTTGACTACCTGGAGCCTCTAATATGAAAACACAAGTAAATCACTAAACTTCCCTGAAACTCAGTTTCACTCACGAAAATGAGAGAGTTGAATTAAATGGTCACTGTGGTCCTTTATAGCTTGTGACTTTATGATAATCCAAAAATTAAAGCAGAGGAACAGCTACTCATGAAGCTGTTGGCTGGAACTTTTTGTCTCCAAACAACCCAAATCAGGGGAAAATAGCCTCAAATGAAGGCAAAAGGGATTTAGATTAGCTAGAAAGATTGTATTGTCAGTGAATCAATCAGTTAATAAAACTCTATTCCATGCTTACTAATTAGATATTTCCAGAGTATTGGAAGGCAATTTCTTTTTTTTTTTATTCATTGAAATATTTTATTTTCTTTCCCTATCAATTTTTTTTAAAATAACTTTTTATTGACAGAACCCATGCCAGGGTAATTTTTTACAGCATTATCCCTTGCACTCACTTCTGTTCCGATTTTTCCCCTCCTTCCCTCCACCCCCTCCCCAAGATGGCAAGCAGTCCTTTACATGTTAAATAGGTTACAGTATATCCTAGATACAATATATGTGTTCAGAACTGAACAGTTCTCTTGTTGCACAGGGAGAATTGGACTCAGAAGGTAGAAATAACCCAGGAAGAAAAACAAAAATGCAAGCAGTTTATATTAATTTCCCAGGTTTCTTTCTTTGGGTGTAGCTGCTTCTGTCCATCCTTGATCAATTGAAACTGAATTAGCTCTCTTTGTCGAAGAGATCCACTTCCATCAGAATACATCCTCAAACAGTATTGTTGTTGAGGTATATAATGATCTCCTGGTTCTGCTCATTTCACTTAGCATCAGTTCATGTAAGTCTCGCCAGTCCTCTCTGTATTCATCCTGCTGGTCATTTCTTATAGAACAATAATATTCCATAACATTCATATACCACAATTTACTTAACCATTCTCCAATTGATGGGCATCCATTCATTTTCCAGCTTCTAGCCACTACAAACAGGGCTGCCACAAACATTCTTGCACATACAGGTCCCATTCCCTTCTTTAGTATCTCTTTGGGGTATAAGCCCAGTAGTAGCACTGCTGGATCAAAGGGTATGCACAGTTTGATAACTTTTTGGACATAGTTCCAAATTGCTCTCCAGAATGGCTGGATGTGTTCACAACTCCACCAACAATGTATCAGTGACCCTGTTTTCCCACATCCCCTCCAACATTCCACATTATCTTTCCCTGTCATTCTAGCCAATCTGACAGGTGTGTAGTGGTATCTCAGAGTTGACTTAATTTGCATTTCTCTGATTAATAATGATTTGGAGCATATTTTCATATGTCTATAAATAGTTTCAATTTCTTCATCTAAGAATTGTCTGTTCATATCTTTTGACCATTTATCAATTGGAGAATGGCTTGATTTCTTATAAATTAGAGTCAATTCTCTATATATTTTGGAAATGAGGCCTTTACCAGAACCTTGACTATAAAAATGTTTTCCCAGTTCATTGTTTCCCTTCTAATCTTGTCTGCATTTGTTTTGTACAAAAACTTTTCAATTTGATATAATCAAAATTTTCTATTTTGTAATCAATAATGATCTCTAGTTCTTCTTTGGTCATAAATTCCTTCCTTTTCCACAGGTGTGAGAGGTAAACTATCCTATGCTCTTCCAATTTATTTATAATCTCATTCTTTATGCCTAGGTCACGAACCCATTTTGACCTTATCTTAAGTGTGGGTCAATGGGAAGGCAATTTCTGAAAAGATTTCCTGCAAAAAGCAGTATTTGAATTTAGACTCAAAGGATGCCACAGAATCTTCGAAGTAGATGTGAGAAGGGATTCTAAGCACAGAGGACAGTTAGTACAATGGTATGGAGATTAGGATGGAAGCATTTTGTGGGAGGAGTGAGTAGGTTAGTTAGCTTAGATAGTAGATCAATGGAGGGGAGTAAAGTGTAAGAAGGTAGGAAAGGCCTAGTTTATTCTATGGAGAGAGAATATTCTTTATTTCATTAAAGACAGAATGAAAGGAAATTGAAGTAGGAGGAATTTAATGAGGAATCTAAGGGGTTATTGATCACATGTATCCCTCAAAACTCTGTCTTGGACTATCTTTTCTCTCCCCCCCACCCCAACTTCTAGAGCTTTCTCTGCTGAGATTACCTTCCATCTACTCGGTATATGCCTTACATATTTTGGGTTATTTATATATAACTCCTTACCCCTTTAATATATATACTCCTTGATATCAGGGACAGTTTTTTGCTTTTTGTATTCTCAGTTCTTAGCATAATGCCTAGCACATGTTTTTCAGTCATGTCCGACTTTTCATGACCCTGTTTGGGGTTTTCTTGGCAAAGATAACGGAGTGGTTTGCCATTCCCTTCTCCAACTTATTTTACAAATGAGGAAACTGAGGCAGACACAGTAAAATGACTTGCCCAAGATCATATGACTACAACTAAGATCTTTCTTACTCCAGGCCTGGTTATCTCTCCACCCACCTGCCTGCCTAGTGCATAGTAAAGACTTAAAAAATACTTAATGACTAATAATAGTTGTCTTCAAATATTTTAAAAAATAGCTATCATCAAAAATTAAAAGGGTGAAATTACCATCAATGAAAAAGAAATTAAAGCAATTTTTAGGAGTTTTTTTGCCCAAGTGTATGACAGTAAATCTGATAATCTAATCGAAATGGGATGAATATCTACAAAGTTATAAATTGCCCAGATTAACAGAAGAGGAAATAAATTACCTAAATAGTCCCATTTTAGAAAAAAAAATTGAACAAACCATCAATGAATTTCCTCAAAAAAAAATATCCAGGGCCAGATGGATTTAAAAGTAAATTCTGCCAAATATTTAAAGAACAATTAATTCCAATACTATGCCAATTATTTGAAAAAACAGGTAAAGAAGGAATTCTGCCCAATTTCTTCTGTCACAAATATGGTACTGAAACCTAACTCTCCAAAGTTCTTCCATGGCCTCTACTTGTATTCTTCAGTGTTGTTAATATACATAGTCATAAAGACCTGGAAAGATTTACATGAACTGATGCTGAATGAAGCAAGCAGAACCAGATATACATTGTAATGTTCTCTTTTGTTTCAGTTTTCTTGGGGTCTCTGGGAGCAGCCTTCATTTCAGTTCAGTAATCACCACAAGAGTAGCCAGAGGTTAAAGTCCAAATCCTTTATTATCTCTTTCAAAGTCCTATTTCCTTCACTTGGGGCTCAGCTAGTTTTCTTGGAGGCCTTCCTGAGTCTTGGTTTCAGTGGAGAAAATGAAGAGGAGAACCTGGCACCAAGGTGGTATGAAATGGGATGAATGAATCTGAGTCCAAGAGTTGTGCTCCAACCTCCAGCTTTCTATCCGCTTGTCTTCTCTGACTCTGAATGAATCTGGCTGAGTTTGTCCAAGCTTATATACTCTCTTATCATAGGAGTGAATCTTGTGGAACTATATTAAGTACTAAGTACATGTACTGAACTAGAGAACTATTGAGCATTATGCTAAACAACATCCATCAATTTCACTGAGTTAGCACTTTGTAAGAATCTTTTGTTTCAAGTTGAGAGTTTTGGCCCATAATAATACATTGTATACAGTAACAGCAAGTATGATGATCAACTATGAAAGACTTGCTTTTTCACAGTGGTTCAGTGATCCAAGGCAATCCCAATAAACTTTGGATAGAAAACGCGGTCTGCATCCAGAAAAAGAACTTTGAAGATTGAATGTAAATCAACAATGTCTACTTCTTTTTTTTTTTTCTATTTTTTCTCTCCCATGGTTTTTCCTTTTTGTTCAGATTTTTCTCTACCAACATGATTCATAAAACAATATGTATTAAAAATAAGTTTTTTTTTAAAAGTGGCTGAGTTTTGGAAAAAAGATTAGACATGCTCTAAATATCTCCATTGTGCAGAATTTTGGGCAATGAATAAAATTTCAAGAAGGAAAATTTAGATATTTATCTGGTGAAACTTGCTAATAATTAGAGTCATCTTGATGCAGGAAAACTGTCTTGGGAAGTGGCAGGTGACTCCTGATTGGAAGTCTCCCAGCAAAGTTGGATTTCTTTTAGTCAGTCATTCAGTCAATAAACATTTATTAAGCACCCTCTTTGTATTTTGGCTAAGCTTAAGCTTCTTTTAGATGAAGAAAGGCAAAAGACAATCATTGCTTACTGTCTAAAGAGGGACAGAAACAAGCAAATGTTTTAAGAGAATATTCTTGTGTTGTACTAAATGGCCACCTAAATTCTTTTCAACTTGAAATTCTATTGTTCTGTTGAAATTGTGGTCTTGTAAAGATAGCATTCCTGTTACTAAAAGGTCATAGATATTATGATAATACATAGTCAAAATTTAAATTGTGTAAGAGGAGAAGGGAAATGAATCTTACAGTATCTAAAATAACATTAACTTAAAGATGCCTGGCATGTTGGAAAAACTTAATAAATGTTTATTGATTCATTGGTTGTGTGAGAAATTAATTATTGTATTGAGACCAAGGTTTTTCTCCTTTTCTCCTTCCTCATCTAGAAATCAACTACTGTGGGAAATGTGAGGCAAAGATTTACCAGGCAAGATCTAATCAAATTAATTCTAAGTTTAGGCTAATGGATATATTCTGGCTCATTCTGTTTACTCAGAGAGATCTGGGAAAATATTGATTCTCCCTTTTGTCAGACTGATAGATAAGTCTCTTTGACCAAGATTTGAGTTATCCAAGTCACTACTCCAAGACCCTCATTGTAATGTAACCCAAGCATCTTATTGTAATATTCATTTTTTCATTAATTGTTAACCAATCAGAGCTGATTGCCACCCTCAGGTTTATCTGCTCTTCCAAGGACACATAAACTTTGAGACCATCTTGATCTAAGAGAAATGGACAAATAACCATTCTTTTATTAGCATGCTGGTCTTATTAATAAAATGATTATATTACTCAGACATTATGTCTCTCAAACTTTTTAAATGCCATCATTGAATGCTGGAACTAGAACTCCTTTGCTTTTATACATGTGTAATTCAAGATTTTACACAGAAATATTTATTGCAAATGATATAATAAAAAATAACCAGTATCCAAACTTATTTCTCCAACATATGAGAAGCAAAAACCCCTTCTTTCTGCTTCTTATCCTTTCCATATCTAAGTCCCTGGGGAGCAGAAGGGAAATTAGGATCATAGTTTAGCTCAGTCCCCAAAGAGGATGGTCCCATTTCCAAGTCCAAAATCTTCCCCTGGTCCTAGGTGTCTTGGTTTCTGAGAGTTTTCTTTCATCCCAGACTGGCCAGCTGTAATCCTAATTCCAAAGTCCTCATGGCTAGAATTTTCCAGGCTGTGGCTGTCATTCTAGCTTGAAATTGTGGGCAAATACTCTGAGGCCACTTTGTGAAGATGGAGTAAAAGAGGAAGAGCAGGTGAAGGATTTTCCTCTGTCTCTCAATTATTCAATCTCTATCAGTTCATGGTATCTACACTGAGTATAGTAAATATGAATGATAGGGGAGAAAGCATAGATGAAAAAGGGACAGAAAAAAAAGAGTGAATCATTTTGTGATACCAGTTTTAAAAATGCTGGCAGTTAATCAAAGTTGACTACCCCTATCTGTGTGGTAGGGGGCAAAGCAAGTCTCTATTAGCCAAATTGGGCATGCTAAAAGAATAACATTTAGATAGTATATGAGGAAGAGATATCATTAAAAGTCCTTGTTGCTATCATAAAAGTCCATTGAATTGCTACCCTATCTTTATCATAATTTGAATTGAAGTAAATTTTTAAAAAATAGTAGAAATTACCAGATAGCTCCATCTCAGAAGACTTAAAATGGGCTATTTTGGATGGAGATAATGGAACACCTAAATGAATTTTCATCTTTTTATCTCAACTCAAATGTGGGAATGAATTTTAGATTTAATTACCAATTCTATGTTGATGATTCTCAAATTTACTTGTTCTGCACCATTATCTCTGTTGACTTCAAATCTTATATCTCAAATTGCTTTTCTAATATTTCGAACTGAATGTCTACTAGACTCCTAGCATGTCTCAAATGGAATTGAAACATCTTTCTCCCTAAATACCTGCCTTTTACCTCCCTTATTATTACAAAGAGCAATAGTATCTTCCCAGGCCTAAGTGTTCTCCTGGAATCAGCAGTATCTCTCATCTTTTATATACAATCTGTGGCCAATGCCTATTGAATTTACCTTTTAAATCATTTCTATCTTATAGTAATAACAAATTATTGAATTAGAACCACGGTTTTTCCCCCTTTTTACTTCCTCTTCAGAAATCAGCTCCTATAGGTTATCTATGCAGCTTCTGAAGTTCAGGGATAAAACTGAGAGGTAAAACTCAGATCTATTCATAAGATAAGGAAATTTTAATTTAGATGAATTGATATATTTCAGTCCATTGTACTTTAAGATCTAGGAAAGGTGGACTCTCTATTTTGTCAGAAAGGTGATATGAAAGTAGATAAGTTTCTTTGACCAAGACTGAATAATAAGTTATGTACCCCAGACTCTCATTGGAATACGTTTATCTCTCATTATAATATTCATTGTCTCTCATTACTTGTTAACCAGAGTTGATTGCTACCATCAGGAACACTCACTCTTTTAAAGACATATAAGCATTAAATGGATGCCATGAGCATTTGAAAGTTCCACTGACCCTTTTTATTAATTATTATCTGCATGATTAATAAAATGGTTAATTATCCATTAATTATGTCTCTTGAACTTTTTATGTCACAACATCTGTTGAATATACCCTTTCTCTTTTCTGATATTGCTACCACTTTGGTGCAGGCCCTTATCACCTCTTACCTAGACTAATGTACAAACCTGCTGGTGAATCTACCTGCCTCAACTCTCTTCCTATGCCAATCCACCCTCCATTCAGCCAAAAAAGTGATTTTTCCAAAGTGCAGATCTGATTATGTCACACCCTATTATTCCCGCTTATACTCAATAAACTCTAGTGACTTTTTATCAAATATAAAATGCTCTGTTCGGTATTCAAAGCCTTTCATAACCTATTGCTCTCCTACCTTTCCAATCTTCTCACATGCTAACTCCCCATCATTTTGGGGGAAGGCCCTTTGCTAGCCATTCTTCATGTTTTTCCAAGCTTTGCTTCTGACTTTCTGTGCTATGCTGTCATTCCTCCTCCTTTCCTTTCATTTACCTTTTTTCACCTTTTTTTATCTTCTTTCTCCCCAACATCCCCATTGGAATGTAAGATTCTTGAAGGCCTTTTTTTTTTTTTGCAAATATTTTTCTTTCTTTTTGCTTAAATTTTTGATCTCAGTAATTAGCACAGTGCTTGACACATAATAAATGAGAAAAAATATTTATTGCCTTGCTTTGTCTTAATGTAGGTTCATTTTCTTGATAAATGTGGTTCAGAGATGACATGGTAAATTATTAGTGTGCAACAGAAAATATGACAGCTAAGATTGAGAGCAAAGTATTTCTATGGGCTTTTTAGAAGAGTGTTTTTGATCAATGAATCAATAAATCAACAGCTATTACTAAATATAGTCAATCCTCAACTTTCACGGGGGTAACATTTCTAGAAAATAGCACAAAAGTAAAAGATGTGAATGTTGATTCATTGAACTTATGGGAAATAGGGGGTTAGGGTTCCTATGCCAACTAAAATCTATAATCTTTCACTAGAAATTACTGAAAACATACTTTTCTGGGAACAATTCTTTATAATAAAATGTTAATTCTGATAATATATTTTTCCTAACATAGTGATCCTGAGATAACCCATAAAATATAGTATACAAAATAAAACTGGTAACATGCAAAACATTTTTTCTTGCTAATAATTCTCTAGAAATCTATAAAATTGTAAACACTATATAGCAAATAAAATTCTCAAAAGAAAAACATTGTTTTTTAGCCTGAATGTTACCTTCCACTGTGTCAGATGGCTATGTGAGATTGTTATATTGCCATAAACCTTTTTACCTTGTCCATTCTCTGAAAATCAAGGGAGAGGTTCCTGGGACTTCATTTTCTGTCCTCAGAAGATACTGAGACACAATCTCCTACTGCAATTGATTGCAAATGTACTTGGCTGCCAAGTGCAAAGTGTAAAGTGAAGATAAGGTTACTAATAAAATCACTCACATGCTTAATCCATGAATGCTAAAGATCAATAAAATACATATTATCTATCAGGCACTGTGATAGATACTGTGGGATATAAAGATTAATAAAAGAAATAGACTTTCTTTCCAGAAGAAGACAAACTAGAGGAAACAAAAATTTATCTATATATATATGTATTTATACACATTTATGTATATATACACGCATATATGTAACAAATACTATATGTTTATACAGAATAAATGCAAAATAAACAAATTGTTAAATTTAAGGTAGTTAAGGCATGCAGTTTCAATTCTTTTTGGTTGTAACCTGGACTCTCATAGTAGCAAGTGGCAGGAACAACAACAACAACAACAAAGAAATAGGAACTAGCTGAAAGTGGGAGATGTTTTAGTGATGCTACATTTAGCTGAATCAACCAGCACTTATCTTGCTGCATCATAATCATGTGCAATCACGATAAATCACTGTATCAAACAACAGAGTTGAAAGAGAAAAAAGTAGAAGAAAAAATTTAGATAGGAATAGTAATTGGGTAATTGAGAGACTGTTACTTTTTTTTTTTTTGCCAGGTAACGTTCCTTGTGCACAATCCTGTATAGGGATGCCAAAGTGACAGGTGCTCGAACAATATATCATCATTATCATCATTACCATCATCAAAAAGTATCTAGTAAGTACCTCAATTTAGACTGACAGATATCAGAGCAAAACACCCAAGAGGCAAGCTTAACAACTAGCGAATAAGCTAAAACTGGGGACTAACAGTAATAGCTCCTTTTTTCCTTCATCTTCCAAATTGGACCTGTCAGCTTGTGCTCTGGATATGGTGCTAAGCAGTAATGCAGGATTCCTGAGGAGTAACCCAATGGCTCTTATATCCCAAGAGCCCAAGTCTCATTGCCCAGCTTCTTCTGAAAGCAGTGACATGGGCCGCTTGTTCATGTTATCCCTATTTTTTTCTATACTTATGTTTGCCCAGACTCTGCCATGGCCACATTTACTTTTTCTAGTTACTACTGAATAACCAATTCAAACATTTTTTTATTTTCTATTTGAATTCTCAGTACTGCAGTCATTAAAACAATTACTTATATTCTTTCCACATTCTCTTTAGGAATGATGTCTCTTAAATTACTGTCACATTCTGGTTCTCAAATCATTCTAGGCCTTAGTTTTTCCATTTGTGAAATGAAAGTGATGGATTAAATCACTTCTGAGTTTTTCTAGATCTTATACTCTATACTTTTTTTTGAATTTTAAGGTGTTTATCATCATTGGGTGATATCACTTTCGTGATCATAGAAGTTATTGAGCATATTGGATCTGATTCTCCTGGTAAGGAAGTAAGGAGCTCCTCCACAAGGTTTTTATAAGGCTTAAATGAGATAGAGAATATAAAATGCTTTGAAAACTTTAAATACCTTTTATATCAGTTGTTTTCTTTCTTTCTTTCTTTCCTTTTTCCTTCTTCTATCATTTTCCTCTTTGTTGTTTTTATTGTTGTTGTCATCATCATCATCATCATCATCATCTTCTTCTTCTTCTTCTTCTTTCTTCCTTCTTCCTTCTCATCCTCCTCCTCTTCCTTTTTTCTTTTTATTCCTTCTTCTTCTTCACTTCCTCACTTGCATGCTTCCTTCCTTCCTTCTTTTTTCCTTTCTTCCTTTCTTCTCCTCATTTATTAGAAGACAGACTATTTCATGAAAGAAAGGTGTCTTTGTGTGTATTATTATAGTCTCTTCCTTTTACTCTACCTCTAAATATCTTTCCCATTATTTTGTATTTCTCTGGGCAACTTGAGCCAATGATATATTTATAAAAAGGTGAGAAGAGAAGAAAATGGGGGAAACAGCAGCAGAAAAAGGATAGGCAAGAGGAAAAGGAAAAGAAGAATGAAGTGAAGGAAGAGTATGAATAAAAGAAACATTTATTTAACACTTATTATATGCTAAGTACTATGCTGAGCCTTGGAAATAGAGATCCAAAAGTAAAGACAATTTCTGTGTTTAAGGAGCATATGTTCTAATAAATGGAGAGAATACTTGAAGGAGTGGTGTCTAGAGAGGGATATTTTTGGTTGAAAAGTTCTTTGGATGATGAGTGGAGCCAGTAGGGAATAGACTGAAGTCACTATTTCAAGCCTATCATTCACAATTCAACAGCTAGAGAGATTGACAGTCACATCTATCTCTCCAGCACTAATCTCTTTCCTAAACTGTAATCCTGACTCGATAATTGCCTGCTGTAAATTGTACCTGAATGTCCCATAGCGATATTAAGTTCTGATGTATAAAGGAGAACTTTTTATCTTTCCTCCTAAAGTCACATTTTTTCCCTCAACTTCTGCAGTTCTTTTGAGCATACCATTATCTTCTGAATTTACAACCTTGTTGTCCTTGTTCATTTCTCATATCCAATTAATCCTATTAGTCTTGTTAACCCCACTATCCATCTCCTTCTCTTTAATCATATAACTACTCTTCCAACCCATCTTCTATGTAACTTTCAAATTAAGGAGCTCCTTACTGCCTTTCTGATGAAACACAAAGAACTCTTTTTGTCATTTAAGGTTCTACATGATCTGGATCCAGATTATTTTGCTTGGCAAATTATATCTTATTTCTTCACATATATTCTATATTCCAGCCAAACTGACCTCTTATGGTTCCCTATATAAGACATTCAATCTCCCACCTCTTGGACTTTATGGTCATAATTTTTTTCTTTTGTTTTCTGTTCATTTTTCAAGCCTATTATTCAACTTTTAACTTTCTGTTAAAGTTTCCCTGTTTCCAGAGTGGAAGGTACATTGTCCTAAGCTATTTCCAGAGATCTTTCGATAGACTTGACCACAAGCCCTATTTTCTTTCTTGGAATTATTAGGAGTGTCTCTGCCCCACTGTAGGTGTTAAGAGCTAGTGTGCTAAAACAACAGAATCCTGTTTAACTGGTGCTGAAGTTCAGCTGGGGTTGGGATTAGGGCTACACTGTGCAGCCTGTGCTGGGACTGCACACTGGACTCCCACCCTATTGCCACAGACCTTTTCTGCTGACCTTTCAAGTCCTCTTTGGTGCTTCTGGAGTGAGACATCTGGAAGCCGTCAACACTGCTGCTGATTCAGAGGTCCTGCTTTGTTGGCATGGGGTCAGGGCTATGCTGGTGTGGCCTGCTCTGGGACTGTACCTTAGACCCTCATCCTGGTGTTGTAGACCTTTTCTGTTCTACTTTATCTTTTTGGACTGTTCTAATGCTCTAAAATTTGTTGAGTCATTATTTAAAGGAATTTGGAGCAGTTTGCCTTTACTCTGCCATCTTGGCTCTGTCTCCTTATTTTCTTTAAGTAGAATTTATTACAAAAACTTTTACAGATCTTTTCCATTTTTCTTATGTTTGTTGTCTTCTTTCAGTGCCATCCTTAAATGTGCGTGGAATGATTTAATTTGTTGAGTATCTCATGAAACTTTCTGTTTTTCCTTACACTGCTACTCTTTGTTGATGAACTGATCTTCATAAACTTCTACCTCCCTCCCTTGTAAGATCTTATAAACAAATTTGTATTTTAAATGTATTGCTTTTTGATATCTTCTCTTTGCAAAGGAGATCACCTGAGATGGTTTATGGTTTCTCTTGGTTTCTTTGTTAAAATGGTTGGTTTACATTGGGTTAGACTGTCTTAGTAAACAATAATAGTTGATATCAATATTTATTAATTTATACATTCCTTTTTTTTGGAATATACATGTATATGTATATAAGCACATAAAGTTTTTTTTTAAAGAAATAAGAGGCTAAGGGGATAGGAATGTGAAAGAGGATAAGGGAGGATTTTTAGAAGAAACCCACTTAACATCAGATATGGGTTAAAAAGAAAAGAACATATATATTTGGAAGGGGATAAAGGACTTCTAAATTTATAAAGAAATAAGAAAGTGAGGGAATATGATGGGGAGGTAGAAGAGGTTGTATAAATTAACAAGAATGGGGTAACTTTTATAGGTTAATGAGAATGAGTAAAAAGAAACAACATATATTGTGTCCTGCTTTCTAGAGCCCCCAAGTTGGGATGACAAAATGTATTGTGCTTTCTAGAGCCCCCATGCTGGGGTAATTAAAATATACCATCTTAGTGGAGGAGTGATGAGGCAAGACTCCTGAGTATGGTGGAAATATGGAGTCTGTTTTTTCCAAGGTCTTCACCCTTTATATACCCTAATATGCTTATGTAACCCAAACAACACTGGGCATGTGCTATGTATATACTGTGCATATGGGACCATATGAACAACTTGCTATTGTGTGTAGTTTGCCACCTGGTATCAGCTTAAATTACAACACAGGTTGTCACTTCCCCCTGACTTCTCAGGAAACCTGAGAACATTTAGGGGAGATGGGAGCTGAACCAGATGTTGTTAGCAGGTTCCCTCTGGGCTGAAGCATCTTATACCTCCCAGAGTTTCCCCACTGTCTGTGGCCCTCTACAAACATATATATTTGGAAGGCTATAAAAGTCTTCTAAATTTAGATAGAAGCAAAAAGGCAAGGGGAAATGATTAGGGAAGAGGATAAGAATGGGATCCTTGGAGAAAAGGTAGCTTAAGTAATATGAGGGCAAGATAACACAGAAGTAAAGCAGAGAAGTCAGGAAGAATAGGAAATAAGAGACACACAAGCATAACATAAATATTAGGAGTAGAATTTATTATGTAAAAAAGGCAGAAGTAGTAATTATGACCTCAAAGTTAAAGCTAAAATATATTTAATTAAAAGAGCAAAAGAAGGAAATTACAGTATATGTCAGTCACATTATCAATATTGTTTTAGATTATTTAAAATAATTAAACAGTATAAAGTTGGAATGTGTGTCACAGGGATCCTCAAACTATGGCCTGTGGGCCAGATGCGGTAGCTGAGGACGATTATCCCCCTCACCCAGGGCTATGAAGTTTCTTTATTTAAAGGCCCACAAAACAGAGTTTTTGTTTTTACTATAGTCCGGCCCTCCAACAGTCTGAGGGACAATAAACTGGCCCCCTATTTAAAAAGTGTGAGGACCCCTGTGAGTGTGGGAAATAATAAGTGGAGGTAGAAAAATATGGTAAGACTTGGACTTACGAAGGAAAATGCAATCCACCTTCAGAGAAATAGAAGACAAACAAGCATAGTGAAGGTACATGTTTATACATGTATATAATTATAGATATGTGTGTAGATGTCTATATGCATGTGTAAATGTGTGTGTATATATATGTGCATATCAGTATATGTGTGTGTATAGTTACACTCACACATAAATAGTACACACACACACACATATCTAGTCTTCTTGGGGGAAGAGGAGGGAACAAGAATAAAGCAAAAAATGTACAGCAGAGAACGAATGAAAACCTAAAAAGAAGTAAAGATAGACAACTCTGAATAAAATGTGAGTATTAATGATATAGGTTTTCTTGAAATGGGAATTTATTGCTTTACATTTTGAATCTTCTCTTAAATTCTGTTTTGCACATGCCAATGTTTCCCCCTATTTTGTGTGTAAGTTTAAAATAAACAAATAAAAATTGATTAGAGTTTTCTCTTCCCCTCCCCCTGAAAAAAAAAAGAAATCAGAGTAATACAAGAAAACCTTTTTAAATAAAGAAAATAGCATAGGAAAAGATATACAAAAATTTACTGAGAAAAATAACTCCCTAAAAATAGAATTGCTTAAATGAAAAATGAAATATAAAAGTTCATTGAAGAAAGTAATTCTTTAAAAATTAGAATTGAGCAAGTGAAAATTAATGAATATGAGACATCAAGATACAATAAAGCAAAAAAAATAAAGAAAATGTGAAATTTCTCATTGGAAAAACAACAGACTTAAAAAATAGTTCTAGAAAACATAATATAAGAATTATTGACTTACCTGAAAGCCTTGACTCCCCTTTCCCCCTCCCCCCCAAAAAAAAAAGTCTGGACAAAATCTTTTAAGAAATTATCAAAGAAAACTTGCCCTGATATATTAGAACTAGAGGGCAAAATATAAATTGAAAGAATCCATTGATCACCACCTGAAAGAGATCTCAAAATGAAAACTCCCAAGAAAATTATAGCCATATTTCAGAGCTCATAGATCAAGAAGAAAGTACTGCAAACAGCTAAAAAAGAAATGATTCAAATATTATGGAGCTCTAGAGACGATTGGTAGCTCCCACATTAAAGAACTAGAGGTCTTGGAATATGACATACCAAAAGACAAAGGAGTTAGGGTTATCACAACCAAGAGCCACTTATCTAGAAAAATTAAATAAAAGGTTTCTAGAGAAAAAGAAGATCATTTAATAAAATATAGGACTTTCAAGCTTTCCTAAGTAAAAGACCAGAGATAAGTAAAAAAATTTACCTCCAAATACAAGGCTCAAGGTAACTATAAAAAGGAAAAAAAAAAAGAAACAAAACCCAGAAAACATAAGACATTTAATAAAGTTAAACCATCTATATTTTTAAATAGCAAGATAATATTTGTAATTTTAAAGAATTTTATTACTATAAGAACAATTAGAAAGAGTATACATAGAGGATATAGATATATGGTAACTTTTATGGGATGATACACCCATAAAACAAAATAAAGGAGTACAATGACAAAAAGAAAGGGGAGGGAAGAGATTGAATGAAATAAATTATTTAACATAAAAAAATGAAAGTTATTAAAATGGAGGGGGAGAGGGAAGTATACATGGTGGGAAAACTTAAATCTTTCATCAAAATTGGCACAAAGAGGAAATAACATATATACTCAGTTAGATATAGAAATCTTTCTTACCTTATAAGGAAGTTAAACGAGAAGGGGATAATAGACTGGAAGAGGGAATGGTAAAAGGGAGGGTAAATTGGAGAAGGCGGAATCAGAAGTAAAACACGTTTGAAGAGGCAAAGAGTTGGGGTGGGAGGGGAGAGAGAGGGGGGAAGGGGAGAGGGGAGAGGGAAGAGGGGAAAGGAGAAGGGAGAGGGGAAAAGAGAGAGGGGAGAGGGGAGAAGAGAGAGGGAAGAGGAGAGAGGGGAGAGGGGAGAGGGAAAAGATGAATAGCCCCAAAAGTTGACTGTGCTCTTCTCTTGGACTTTCTGAATAGGTCCAGAATGATTAGGCTTAGCCATTTCAAATGGAGACCAAGTAGCTTCACTCGTCCTTCACATTCAGAGACAAAACAGAGCTGAATGGCTTCATACATGTCTTTTCACCTGACCATCTTAGCTATTAAATGAGGGATTTGGATAATAATAATTAATAGTTACTTAGATCTTTGAAGTTTGCAATGAGCTTTGCAGATATTGTTTCATTTGATCTTTATAACAATCCTGGAAAAAGGATGCTATTATTCTGACCTTATAAGATAAGGAAATTGAATTGAGAAATTACTTGCTTAGAAGCTCACAGAGATAGTTTGTATCAGAGGCAAGATATGAACCATTTCCTTCTTCTAAGTCCAGTGCTCTGTCGATAATATTACACTAATGATCATTAAAGTACTTTCCCATGTCAAACAGTCTATGATTTCATGAGATGAAGGCCAATTTTAGAGCCATAGTTTTTGAGTGGAAACTAATACTTACTACAGCATCAGAAGGGCCTTAATAAATATATGTCAATGGTCATGAAAATATATTCTTATATATATTCTATATTCTGCTATTATCCACATCCACATATTATCCACAAGAGAGACCGTGGATAATTCCAGCTCCCCCCCTCCCCCAAAAAAGATCAGGCTCTGCTAAGATGCAGTAATAATAATAACAAACAGGAGACTCTCATAACTTGGAAAGAAAAGAAAGAGGCAGCAGGAATAGCCTCCCACTTAGAAAACAACAACAAGTGCTGCCAATTCTTAGAGGGATAAAGATGGGGCACCTGCTACACAATTCATTCTTATAGCAGGACATTGTGCCCTTAGCCCTGTGATGATGAGTATCAACTCTGACTGTAGGTATGTACAGAGCAATATCAGTGAGGAGCCTGAAATTGGGTGGGGGAAGGAGGAAGTATAACCTTGGCAAAAACTTTATTTGACATAGATTGATTAATGAGAAATAGCTTGAGTGCACAGAGCTATTGAGTACAACACTGATTCCTTTTTTTTTTTTTTTTTTTTTTTATTCCTAGCAACTGCCTGATTTCAAACTGGGAGTAATCTCCTTTAACATTGCCTTCCACTTTATTACCAATCAATTCTCTCCTTAGCTTCCACTTTCACAAGTTATGACCAAGAGTCCTTCTCTTTCAGGACTGGTAGAAAGAGCTTAGAAATACTACTCATTTTCTTGAAAAGGAATACACAAATCGGCATTTTGAATCTTTATTTCAGGCTAAAATTTATTTGAATCAGGGTTTTTTTTAATTGGGGGAGGCATATTTCAGATGACTTCTGAACTTGGATGGGGGAAAATTGTACTTTCTCTAACCTTTTATTTCCTTTGTCATCTTATGTATCTTATTTTGCTGTTGTTCATCCTTCATTCTTGAAAAAGACCAATGACATCATGAAAATAATATTTTGACTTGCTCCAAGACACAAAAATGTTAAGAACCTCTATCTCAGGGGAAGAATTCTAATTTTGTTTTGTGACAAGGAGTTTTATAGATAATAGATGGGTAGGGAAAGAGGGAATAGAAAGCTGGGGGAAAGCAATATTGACCATGAAGTTTATAAGCGACATAAAAGGGTCAAACTATGTGAGCTTCAGGACTATAGCAGCAGCTTCCATCTACTTCCCCAAGTAAAAATTCCTATACTCTTCAAGGAGTGATATATGTGTTCTCTCCTTGATTGATTACTTGATCATGAACCATTAGGTGGGTCTCTAATGTCTAATGCAGAGGACTAAGTGGTCATATATTTAGAACTAGGAGAGACTTGAGAGATCACTTCATCCAAATTATTAATTGCAAAGAAGAGAAAACTGAGACTCAGAGAAACCTGCTATTTACAAGTATATGCACATCATAAGAAATAAAATTGGGATTCAAACACAGCTCTCTTTTCACTTCACCTATAGCAGTTCACCCATATTTAGAGTTAAATTCAAATTAGAAAAGAAACTCCAGCCAGAGTGGGGCAGAATCAAGATGATAAAGAAAAGATGGAGACTTGCCTGTATTCTCCTAAATTTCCTCCTAATGACTTTAAATAACATTTGAAAAGGAATTCTGGAATGGCAGAATCCACAAAAGAATGGGGTGAAACAAAACAATTTTCCAACCCAAGACAAGTTAAAAGATCTGCAGGATCTTTGGTCAAATGGAGCACAGCTCAGAACAGACAATGTCCTGGCAAGCCAGCAGCAGACACTGAAGACAACTGAATCATCACCAGTGGCTTCTAGAGCTCTCAATCCACAGACAGTAAGAGGGTCAAAAAACCTTTCAGAAGACTACAAGAGTCACTTTGCTGATATGGGCACAGGACTCCGTGCATTGCCTATATGCAGATCCGAATCACAGGCTTGAGTCACAGATCTGGGTCATAGTCCTATAATGAGAAAGAGTACTACCACTGAACATTTATAACATATATCAAATCTCTTCCTTTCTCAATGAGATGGAGGGGAAGGAGAGAGAGAATTTGAAACTCAAAATTGAAAAAAAAAGTACTGTTAAAATTGTTTTTACATGCAATTGGGAAAAAATTATATATATATATAACACAAACATCTCAATGGAAATAAATAAATTGATAAATAAAATAGGTAACCAAGGAAATATCAATTGATGAATAAGAAGCCCCAGTATAGTTTTGTTTGTTTGTTTTGCTTGTAATTATTTAATCTGTAGGGGTTGAGAGAAAGCATCATTCCTCCTGAGAATTCCATAGTAGTAATACTAGTAATTTTGTTTTTTTCTAAACTGTTATTTCATTGGCACAGGGAGGAAACACCTTTTACCAATGTAAAATAACACCTGTTCTAAAATTTATAGTCTTAGAGAGTTACCTGGGCCACCCAGAGGTTTAAATGGATTGCTCATATACTTACTATATATAAGTAGATGGAAATGGGGAGTGTGGTGTGAACTCAAATTTTCCAAACTGAAATACCTGCTCTCTCCCTACATCCTGCCTTCCATATAGTTAGTAAACAGATGTCTGTCAGTTCATCAACCATTTGGTCTGAAATAATGTCCAACCTGATGCGTGTGATTTTATAATTTTCTTCTTGAGATGATAGAAGAGGTAGACTTGGGATGTGAAAAGGGAATCTCAGTACCTTATCACTGGAAAGAAACCTTTGAAGACCTCTTTCTTTTCCTTTTTCTGGGAATAACCTCATAGCTTACCTGATCCTATCTAACTAATCACTGCTGCTCAGGACATTCTGTCTTCAAAAAGAAAGAGAAAGGGGGAAAATGCAGCTAATGCTGCTAATGAGAAAAGCTGCTTGCAGACCCATCTACAGAAGCTGCTAATGCATCTAGATTTATGCAGAACAGTGGCAGGGTTTGCATTCATTAGCCTGTTTAAATAATTTCATTTCTTAAAAATAATTATGGCATTGGTGGTGCCAGTTCCCAATACATGAGAGGTTCACAGCAAAATGCCCTCAAAGACAAGCAAGCATATACAATTGTATTTGTTCTGAATTATTAATAACTGTTGAGTTCCCAGTGCTCTACTGGCATTCCCATGCTCTGTCTGGCACTCCTTCATGGGCCCAGAGGACAATGTGCCTGCTTCTCAAGTCTGTACATGGAATCTGTTTACCTCTTGGAGAGAAAAAAGGTAGCATCTCCAACTAAGTGACCATTTTCCTACTCAACAATAAATTTATTCCAAAAAAAGATCACAAGGAAAAAGAAAACAAAACAAAGTCACCACAAATACTTTGTTCCATGAAAAATAAACCAAGACTCAAAAAAAATCTTGTTTTGCCATTATGACTTGTTTCCAATATAGTGGTGGCCAATAACAGTTCCTCTACTGGCTTAATTCTGCCTGCTATAGTCCAGGGGCCATAAGGCAAACCAAAGGATCAGGTCTCTTTACTTCAGGGACAGAGTGAATATACTGATCAGGGGCTCTGGGCGATTTTGTTAGGAGTGAGCATATTTCTTACCTACTAGGTTACCATGTGACCACGGCATAGACACAGGTAATAGAAAAAAATAAAGTCAAAAGAACTGAATAAAAATTCTTATGCTACCCTTTAGTAATACTATAACCTTGGACAGTTCGTTTAACCTGATCCTCATGTTCCTAATCTGTATAATGGGAAGACTAATTCCTTCATTAGTCATCTCACAAAAAAAGTTGGGAGCTGGATGTTGCTTTGTAACCAGAAAGTATTATTTAAATGTAAGATATTATTAAATTAAATTCAACCAACTAAGGCAACTAATGCTTAAAAGGAAGTATTACATCATGGGTAGAGTAGTGGCCTAGGAGTCAGAAAGATTGGGATTTATAATGTGCCTCTGATACATAATGACTATGTGTTTGGGGTAGATCACTTAACCTTTCAGTGCTTCTCCTCCCAATTAAAAATGTCCACTTTTAATCTTCACTTTGTATATTGGTTTTAACTTTTGAAATCATTTTTATGACTATATTATTATTTCATTTGATATAGTTACTTTGAGAGAAATAAGATATTCTGATCATTATTTAATAAGTGAGAAAAATGAGTTATAATGTGTTTAGTAAATTGCTTTAAGTTTCCTATGAAGGTAATTGCAGAGCCAGAACTAAAGACTAGTTCTTTCCACCTTTGTAGGCTGATGTTCTTTCCACTAGATAACTCAATGGACCATGGGATCAAATCAGCTCTTGGAATTATTAGAGATACAGAGATTACTTTGTCTTTAAAGATAGGTAAAGGTAAGAGTACCTGAAATCTCTGCTGGAGAATGGAATATTCAATACACATGACCTTGAGATGATATCATCTTGAGCTGTACCATGCTTAAAGATTAATGCTGACATGTCTTGCTTTGCCTGTTAGATTTGTAGATATTTGAAGACAGACTCTAAATCTGCCCTTTTAAGTACTATAAAAGCATAGAAAAATGCTTTGCTTAAAACATGTTTCCTTGGTAAAACTTGGCAGTAGATCAGTTCTTGGCAATTGACAAACAATGATGGTGAGAAAGGGCAAGAAGGCAAGAGTTGAAGGAAGAATTTAGAGATTGATGTTAAAGATGAGTCACAATAAATTTGAATGGGTGATGAGATATTCCAGAGTAAGATTTTAACATTGGAGAAAAGGTGACAGATGGACAAAGAAAGATCTGAATAGAATTAGCTACCAGAAACTGCTGTGGTTTCTGTACCAGGAATGAAAAGTGCTCATTAGGCCTATTTTGAAAATGAATAGATGATATAAGAAGACAAAGCCAAGTAGTAACAGAAGACCTCACTTCAAATTCTGAACATGACATTCCGTCTTTTGTTTTGCATTTGTATTGTCTTGCCCCTCTTACCTTCACTTTCTGACTTTCCTCATAATTCAGCTCAAATCCATCTACACTAGAAAGCCTTTCCCAATATTCCCAGCTGCTAATGTATTCCTTGTCAAAATACTTCTATTCTATAGGAATTTACCTCGTTGTAAACTGGTGTCTCCCATTAAAATATAAACTTCTTGAGGGCAGGGGCCATCTTTTTGTTTCTAGATACTCAATACTTAGCAAACTGCTTGGTATACTTTGTTGCTGTTCAGTTCTGTTAGTTATGTCCAACTCTTTGTGACTCTACTAAAAGTGGTTTGCCATTTTCATCTCCAGTTCATTTTATATATGAAGATAAACAGGATTAATTGACTTGCCCAGGATCACACAGTGACTTGCCCAGATCACAAATCTGAAGCCATTTGAACTCAGAAAGATGAGTCTACTTCATTCCAGGCCCAGATACTCTATCCACTGTAGATGTCCCTAGATGATGGTTATACCCATTCCTAAATAAATGCTTTAGAGAGAATTTCAAAACAAGGTTCTATGAGAGACTGAAAGTATGGAAGACCATGACTGATAAAAGGATTCTGTGAAGACTTTCTGGAGTAATTGATATTTGAATTGGATTTTAAAGATTATCTAGAAATTCAACAGATAAAGCAGAAGGGGAAGGGGAAGGGAAAACATCCTAAACATAAGAAAAAGTATGAGTGCAAATCAGAGATAACAGGATTAGACCTTACAGTTCATTCCAACCTCTCATTTTATACCCGAGGTGACTAATAATAATCATTTGACTAGCATTATTAAATACTCTGTGCAGGGCACTGTTCTTTGTGCTGAGATTACAAACATGAAAGAGAAATAGTATGTGCCCTCAAGGAGTTTATGTTCTAATGGTGGAGACAGCATGCATATATATGGGAACATACAAAGTGAATACAAAATCTACAAACTTTGAGCAATTTGATCAAAGAAAGTCATCCAGGTAGAAAGAGGTAGGAAAGGACAGGATGTGTTCATGGTACTCAAGTCTGGTATAGTGAAACTCATTGCAAAAGAAGGAAATTAGACTTCAAAATCTCCAAGTTCTCCTTCATTTTAAAATCTATAATACTATGAAGTTCAGAAGCATTTGAAACATGTTAAGAATCTGACAGCTTCTGATTGGATTTGGCGTATGGCAGAGTATGTCAAACCAGGCAAAAATTGAAAGCAAATGAATTTTTCCCTGAGTGCTCTAGGAACTCCGTGTGGCTTCCTCCTCATGAAGATGAGCTACCTAGATTCAACAAGAATAAAATAGAAAAACCCTTACATGCTTCAAGCCGGCCCTCCCCTCCTAGAAAATGTAAACAGGGTAATTCAATGGAGAGAAACAAACTGTGCTTTGGGTATTTACTGGAGAGGAAGAAGGCTTCATGCATACTTGCAAATTGCTTCTAAATACCACTTCTTGGAGATGAAGTAGTAAAAAAAATTAAATTTTAAAAAATCAGAGTGAGAAAAAATATAGCAGAGAATCTGTTCAGAAGAGTTGGACCTCTTCCCTTATCAACATAAATGGTCTATGATGACAGCACTTCTCTGGTCTAAAAGGAATTCTGGAGAAATGATAGAGGAAAAACAAACCCACTCTGTTCTCTGAGCACGCCTGGGCTGCTGCTCTGCTTGAAATGTGGCTGTATTATTTGGAAGCGTTAAGTAGATGAAAAATAATAAAGATGAGATAGCCAAGGAAAGATGCATGGACTCAAATTTTGTTAGGGAGATTTGTGTGGCTGTTAAAAAAAATAAACTAGAATCTTAACCTTAGTGATGGCTTGGCCATCCCAGATGCTACAACAGGTCCCAGGAAATGCCTCTGGGGCAATGAATAATATGATTTGATGCCTTCATTTTACCAAGCAGTCCTCTCATCATTTCCTCTTCATCTCCTGTTCATGAGCTTAATTTCTTTGGCCAGCATTCTGATTCTCTTTACTAACAGGCAATCAATATTACATCATCTCGCTCACTTCGACTCCTCAGACACGATGAGATACATTGGAGCACATTCCTCTGGGGCTTGTTTTTCAACTCCCCGAAGCCTGGCAAAGGCAGGAAATGAAAATACCATGCAAAATCGTGAAGTTTGATTGGCCTGCTGCCCAGACAGCATGAACACAAGGCGTTAACCCCTCCTTATGTGAGCTGCTGCCTTCCATAGAATGAGCTTGAACTTCCACCTGGGATTAATAAATAGTGAGCAGGAATACAAGATAACAAGCTAATTGAATGGCTCATTAATTAAAGGGCATGAGGGTGATGTCTTGGGATCCATGGATCACAAGTTTGTAGATTTAGAGCCCCAAATTATAAGACTGGATCTTAGAAGACATCTGGTTCAATCTTCTTATTTTCCATTTGAGAAAAATGAGGTTCAGAAAAATGATAGGACGTAAGTCACATATGTAATAAAAAGGAAAGCTGGAATTTGAAAACCAGTCCTTTGTCAATAGATTAATCACTTTCTTTTTTTCTTTCAGTTTTTAAAATCAACTTTTACCAGCGTTTATTGTCTCTCCATCCAATTTCACCCCCTCTTCTTCATTTGAACAACAATAATGCTGCAAAATAAATTTAGCCCTCTTTTAATTGCTCCTTCCTATCGTGATGCGTATCAGCTTCTGAGATTATCCTCTGGAGAGGAGATGATTTATCAAGGTGACACAAGGTACAAAAATAAGATAGAATCAAGACTGGACCATATAATAAATATAGTAAGTAATTTCTGGCCCTTCTATTCCTTTAAGAGTCCACTGTACAAAGGCTATTTGCAAAGCTATAATAAAGCCATAAAATTCCAGTATCTAAAAGGATACTGATGGTTTTGTACACAGAGTCCCTTAAATCATACCGGTTAAACAATGTGGGTTGACCCTTCTCACTCTGCAGGTCTGCAATCAGCACTGACTAAGAAGGAAAGGCCTTGAAACAAAGCCCAACAAGCTTTTCTACAGAAATGATTTTTCAGCTGTTTCTTGAGAAAACTGACCTTTAAAAATTCATTTATCTTCCAGAAATCTTTTTTTTAAATTTTAAATTCTAGAATCAGTAGTCTTTACACTTGTCTTTCACTAAGATGGCACTTAATGGAACTGGGAAATTCAATATGTGAGGATATTGTTAGACTTTCTAATATTGAATAATAATGATGATCATCATAATAATGATAATGTCTTTCTAATGGTTTGGAAATGGGATTTGAGGGGAGGAAGTGTTTTTTTTTTTTTAAAGTCATCCTCTACTGTTTCAGAGGATGGGCAGTTTTATAGTCATTCCCCTCCTACCCTGATCCTGTCACTGCCTTCCTTTTTCTATAACATTTCTTTTTAAAAGAAAGTATAAGATAATGTATCATATTGCTTTGCAAATACACAGTGATATGCTGAAATTAACACACCAACATGCAGAAAACAGACCAAAACAAAGAAAAATTTCTAATTATCAATCAAGAAATCCTTTTACTTGTGTAAGTCTTCCTCACAAATTCTGGACCCATCAAAAACAACAATTTTAGCAATAGTTTATTTTTTAATACCATCAGGTTCACACACAAAATCATTCTTCTGACTTGTAAGATTTCATGGACTTGCTGTTTGGCCCAACCTTGAAAAAATAGAAAGGAAAAATCTATTAATGGTACTTGTCATTTATATCACAGACATTCCTAGATAAACCTGCTTCAAGATCTGAACCTTCCCTTTTCACAAAGAAAAACAATAAAACACAATAATGTATTTAATGTTTAATTTCCAGTCACCCTAATTTATATCTGGCCACTGGATCCCAATGACTCTGAAAAAAAAAAGTGAAGTTGATGATTTTGCACAATTCATCTTCACTTAAATCCAATTCACTTTGCACGTCATGGCATCATGGCTCTCTTCAAGAACAAAGGACAAACAACAAGAAGAAATAAGTTCCAAATGCCTACAGAGTAGATTGAAGAGAATGGGAAAGGAAAAGTCACTGATAGCTGGTGCAACCCCAGGTAAAGGTGGGGTAAAAGAGAAGCCTCTTGCAGAATCTTACAAGTTAGATGAATGTTTTTGTGTGTCAACCTGATGGTATTAAAAAATAAACTATTCGTAAAATTGTTGGTTTTGATGGGTCCAGAATTTGTGAGGAAGACTTATACAAGCAAAAAGATTTCTTGATTGATAATTAGAAAATTTCCTTTGTTTTGGTCTGTTTCCTGCATATTGGTGTGTCAATTTCAGCATATCACTGTGTATTTACAAAGCAGTACGATAGGGATTTTGTTGGAAGCCAAGGGTCCTTAAATGCAATAGTGAAGAGGGAGAGCATCTAGACATGGAAGAACACTCATTGAAAAGGCACAAAGAGGAGAGAGAGAGAGAGTGCAGTTAGGGATATTATGAGGTTTAGTTGAGATAATGAATATAAAACACTTTGCAAATCTTAAATCCCTTTATAAATGCTAGTTATTATTAGTGTGGTTATTATTTTTGTCCTTGTCATTAACCTCCAGTCTGGTGATGACTTCATTTCCTATACCTCTCCAGTATCTCTGCCAAGAAAACCCCAAATAGGGTCATGAACAATTGCACATAACTTAAGCAACTGAACACCACTAACAACTATACTGCACAGTAATATTCCATTACATTCATATATCAAGCTTTGTTGCCCAATTGCAAGGCACTTTGTCTCTAGTTCTTTGCTATTTCATAAAAGTGTTATTATGAATATCTAAATAGATATTTAACCCTTCTTTATGCTGTAACCCCAATTCCAAAGATTACTTTCAACCTATGAAAAGGGTCCCCAACAAGGGGTTTGGGATTAGGGTCACACTACTTTTAACATTCTTGTTATTGATGCCCAGGAGTGGAATCACTTGTTCAATGGGTTTGAATGGTTTAGTTTTGCTCCTATTTTTTTCCCCTTATCATTTTAGGATGCTGTAAAGAATGCTACCCTCCTTTCTAGTTAGGACTCTGTATATATATAGGCATCTGGTTTTGGATTTTGGATTGATTTTGGATAGAAATGGATAGAACACAAGTAGCTGCCTTTAGCAAGTACATTGAATTTTTTTGAAGAACATAAATCCAAAACAAAAATAAAAGTATTCTAGGTACACTTGGGTTCTTTTAGGCCTATCTACTGACTATTTTGCCATTTAGCAGCCATTTAGTCAGAAAGGATACTGTCAGCCATCTAACTGGTCAGGGTTTTGCTCTTAATTAGAACACAGGATCTTGGAATCATGTTCTCAGTAATTGAGAAGATAATCCAGTTGGTCAGTAAAAACAAAGGGAAAATAAGCGTAAAGAATATTGGTCAAGATCCTAGCCAGATTAGAGATAGTCAAAACCAAGAAGTAGATGAAGTCCAAAAGAAAGCTAACTATCCAGGGAAATGACGTCAAGGATTGCTACACCAGAAGGCAAGATCAGAAGTTCAGAGAATTTCATGTGAAATTATTTATAGTCTAGTTAGTAAGTTGTTGCTTTAGCAATGACTCAAATCCAAAGAAAGGTCCTTGTAGTCAATTTTGAGCAAAGTCTTGTCTCTTCTTTTTATTGGCACCTCCAGGATATCAAGGGCTAGCTCCTCTTTATTGGTAAACATTATGGTGGGGTTGGGGCAGGGTTAGAAGGAAAGAGAAGTTGAGACAGTTTATCATGTTGATTCAGGACCAGAGTCATTAAAGTTAGAAAATAAAATTATCTTCAGGTTAAAAATGAGTCTTTTGATTCCCCATCTGATGTCAACTTGGGGTTTTTTAGGGTATTTTGATCTGCTGCTTTTATTAGGTATCCTCATTAATCCTGGGACCCCCCTCCTTAGTTGTTCAGTTGTTTTAGTAGGGTCCAACTTTTTGTGAAGCCATTTGGGATTTTCTTGATACTGGAGGGGTTTGCCATTGCCTTTTTCAGTTTATTTTACAAATGAGGACAGAATGAAATAATTTGCTTGAAGTCATACAGCTACTAAGTGTCTGAAGCCAAGTATGAACTCATGAAGATGAGTCTTTTCTGACTCCAGACACAGTGTTCTATCCACTGTGCCATCTAGTTGCCCTGGGACCATATAGATAGGGGCACAAGATTATAGATATAACGCTGCAAGGGAAACTTAAAGATGTCTAGTATTCCTCCTCATTTTAGAAATGACAAATTGAGAGATTTCCTCTTTCACCCCTATTTTCCATGTAAGTAATAAGTGACAGAGACATTATTTAAATGCAAATCCCCTGATTCTAGATCCAGTATTCAATTCACATGGATAAACAAATTCCCATGATGAAAGAATAGCAAAGAATGTTGATTACATTCATTTCACTTTCTTGAGGGAGGAAAGTTGGTACTTGTAATGAGTAGTACTGAAAATCAGGAAGATATATTTGAATCTGATACTCAGGAGGTATGTATTTAAGCAAGTTACCCTCTCCAAAACTCAATTTCCTCATCTGTAAAAATCATATGTACATCACAGGTGATATGAAGAACAAATGAGATAATGTATACAAAGCATTGTCTGACATTAAATTACTAGAAAGATGCTAATTACTATTATTATTTTCTTTTAAAATTTATTTTCAGAACTGTGTTTAATGCAAGATACTAAGCACATTAAATACTATTGAGTGTTGCTCAAGTGACCTGACTAGCAATGTCATCCAGTGGACAGAACTTCTGGCTAATGGAGAGCAATTTGGATTCTGATTTTTGATTCCTCTCAATACTTCCATTTCTGGGGGCTTTCTAGTCCTATATATATGTAAATCATGGCACAGTATCATAGAGAGTACTTCCAGAATAAAACCCCATCACCTATCTAATTCTTGCACAGGGGAATTATGTGAATTAAGGAGATAATGCTGTCTGCAGAATGCTTTGATCTCAGAAGAGAGCTATATTCATACAAAGTATTATTCAGAATCAACCCATGTGCATGGCTTAGCAAGCAGCACAGTATGCTGAAAGCAAGAGGCCTCTGTACTTTTCCTAATGATGACCTAAGCTGAGATTGATGTCTAAAGCACAGGGAGCTCTTTTGCATCTCAACTATTTACTTCAGATAAAAGTTTCTGGCTCTATCAAAGGTGCCCTACATTATGTCACGGTTAGGGAAGTTATATTTCCATATCTGGCTGCCACTCCCCCCCCCCCCCCAACTCCTTACAGAAAAGGGTCCTTTGAGGGTGCTGCTCATCTAATGGATGCCATATTCTGATTGGTTTCATTTATCATCACCTTTGTCCATTGTGGAAATGCATTTCCACTTGAATGCAGGCTAAATAAATTAGGATTCTTCAGAGTAGAAAGAGGAAGCCTGATGGAATAAAATCATACCTGTTTATAAAATCATGAAGGATATAGACAGGAGCCTAGCAAAATTCTTTTCTCTCTCTCTCTCTCTCTCTCTCTCTCTCTCTCTCTCTCTCTCTCACACACACACACACACACACACACACACACACACACAAACCCCTGACTCAATAAATATTTGTGAACTTGCTGGCTTACGGCTTGCTTGAATGAATGAGTGGAGGACATATCATAAAACTTCAAGGCATAGAGCTAGAGCTGGAGTGGACCTCAGAAGTCATCTATTTCATTTCTCCTCCCACCCACATTTTCCAGATGAGAACAGGGAAGTTCATGGAGATTGTCCTGCCCAAAATATCTCAGAAAACTGAAAATAAGGTCACTCTCATGCTTCAAAGACAAAAAAGGGAAGTGTTGTTTTACACAATAGATAGCAAGCTAACCTGATGAATCCATCTTCAGCTTGGGAACTCAAAAGGACTGCATGGACAGAGATTTTGAGCTGGAGGTCACATCTCATGAAACCATTTCCTTTTACAGATGAGGAAACTGAGGTTCAAAGAGATATTGTGTTTCTTCAGGGTCAATCTTAGAAAACATTGATTAAGCATCTACTATATACCAGTACTTATCATGATAAGTACTGAGAATACAGAAAGAGGTAAAAGACAGTTCAAGCCCTTAAGGAGCTTATAATCTTTTAAGGGATATATCTATAGGGTAAATAGGAAATAATTAAGAGGGAAAGCATTATTATTAGAAGGGATTGGGGAAGGCTTCTTCTAGAAGTTGGGATTTCAGCTGGGGCTTGAAGGAATCCAGAGAGGTCAGTAGTGGGAGTAGAAAAAGCAGAGCATTTCAGTCATGAAAGGGAGTCAAAGAAAATGCCTACAGCCAAGAAGATGGAGTGTCTTATTGCTGTGTTGTCCCAGGAGAATGTGTCACTGGATCAAAAAGTATGTATTGGGATGTAAGATGCAAGAAGACTGGAAAGATAGGAGGATTATAAATGTCAAACAGAGAACTTGGTTTTTCTTCCTGGAGGTGATAGGGCACCAGTGGAAATTATTGAGTAAGAAAGTGTCATGGTTGGGCCTTTGTCACATGCTAGTAAGGTCTTCTTGGCTCCAAGCCTGGTACACTAATCACTATGCTACAATGAGACTGATTCTTACTTTATGCATGTCATATTAATATTTTTGAAAATATTAATAGATTTAAGAAGGATTTAGATAAATTCATGGCTGATAGTTCCATATTGGATTAAGAGAAAGCAGGCATTTTGGAGGAACATCTTGAACTTTTGAAAAACAACACTGATAAATTAACTAACATTTATTAAGTCCTTACTATCTCCCAGGCATTATATTATGGGGAATCAAAGATAAACTGAACAGGAAGAGAATAACCATGTGCTCCCACCAAACACTGTTGCAGATATTAGTAGATTGGATCAGTCTCTGTTGTGATCTAGCTTGGAACTCTTTATACTCTTGCATTCTTTCATTTTCTGAAAGTGCTTTGTATTTTAAAACCAAGTATGAATCATTCTCGGACTATTGTCATTAAAAGCAGAAGTAGCCCCATCTTTTCTTTTTAGTTGGGCTGGTCAGCCATGTGTGGAGTAGGAAAATGATAACTAATTATGTCCACTCAGGTTACACTGTTGTGGAAATGGAGATACTAGATTAGTCATGCAGAGAGACCCTGTTTGATAGTCTAGGTGGTCCCTTCCAGATGGAACTAAATGTGTCTGGCCTTTGATCATCTATGACACTTTCCTTGTATCATGGTCTTGAATAGGAGTTTATCTCTAGATCAGAAGTTTCTTAAGGGCTGCGAAGGTATTTTGTAAATTTTTGTATCCTCTGTGACACCTGGCCCAAAGCAGATATTTAATGTTTAGTGATTGAAAAAGACAGCCATAATTCTGGCCCTTAGGGCACAAATGTAAATAAAGGCAAAAACTATCAATTGACTTCCTACCATGCTGAATAACAGCACACTACCTAGCCAGAGACCTGAAAAACCATTTAATAATGAACTAAAAAAGGCCTAATTGACTTAATTAAACTTGATGGAAATGCAGTGGCTGCAATTTTTATTCTATCTCTGCCAATACTGGGTTAATGGATTTTTGGAGAGAAATCTTCTAATCCTACTGGATTCAGTTTCTATCTCAAGAGGACTTAAGTACTATAGGAATAAAGCTGATAATGTTCTAAGAAAGTTTGCTGGTTTTATGTAAGCATATGTCCTAAAAAATCCTTGTCAATTGATGTTGCATCTTTATTATCTTTCAAAAAAAAAACCATTCTGATGAACAGCTAAGTAATGTTTTTAATGAACTGTGCAGATTTGGCATGCATATCCTTGAAATAGTTAAGGTTTCACTCACTAGACTGGCAATATTGGTTTAAAATTTTATTTAATTATAGGTTCATTCTGCAGCAAACTTTCACCCTATTATTTTTAGTTAAAAATCAGGCATCTCCAAGCTGCAGAACTCTCAAATATGTTCATGAAGTGTAATCCTAGAATTACTGATCTCACCTAGAGATAAGCAAGCAGACTGATGGAAAGTTGTCAGATGAGATGGGATGAGGGAAGTGGGGGCATTTATCCTGGAAAAAAAGTATTCAAAAAAAAATTTAAGGACTCTGATGTAGAAGAGGAATTGGACTCTCTCTTTTTTCCTTTCTTTCTTCCTTCCTTCCTTCCTTCCTCCCTCTCTCCCTCCCTTTCTCTTTTTCCCTCTCTCTATTTCTTTCTTTCTTGCTTTTTATTTTTCTAAATACATGCAAAGATAGTTTTCAACATTTATTTCTGCAAAACCTTGTTCTAATTTTTTTTCCTTTCCTCACCCTAACCCCCTCCCATAGATAGCAAGCAATCCAGTATAGTTTAAACCTGTGCAATTCTTTTAAACATATTTCCATATGTCATGCTCTACAAGAAAAATCAGATCAAAAGATGAAAAAAAATCAAGAGAAAGAAAAAAAACCAAGCAAACAGCAACAATAAAAACAATAACAGGTGAAAATACAATACTTTGATCCACATTCAGTCTCCATAGTTCTCTCTTTGGAAGTGGATGAATCTTTCCATCACAAGTCTATTGGAATTGCTTTGAGTTACTTTGGAAAGAGTCAAGTGGGATTAGACTTTTTCTACCTAGCTTCAGAGGGCAGAACACAGGACAGTGGATGCCTGTTACAAAATGTACATTTCTGCTCAATGATTGGAAATTTTTTCTTACAGTTTTGATGTTAAGCCTGTGATTTCATGGATTTAAGTCCCATGAAGAAACTCCTCTAACCAGGGCAAATGAGCCCCTGTCAGTAGTTTATAATTTCAGAGAATTGTCTGGAGTCCTGAAAGGCTGAGTGACTTTTTTTTTAAGCCACACAAAAATCGTTTGTCAGAGACATGAATGAAACCCAACTTTTGCTGACTCAGAGACTGACTAAAATTTTATCTTGTTCAGTCATTTCTCTCGTGCCTGACTCTTCATGACTCCAATTAAGTTTTTTTTAGCAAAGATTCTGGATGCCATTTCCTTTTCCAACTCTTTTTTCAGATGAGGAAACTGAAGCAAACAGGGTTAAGTAACTTGCCCAAGGTCACATAGCAAATAAATGTCTAAGATCAGATTTGAACTCAGGTCTTCCTGATTCCAGGTCTAGTGCTGTATCCATTGGTATACCTTACTGCTCCAACTTTCTATCTGTTTCTTCATTATTCCATTATGACTCTTTCTTAAATAAAAGTTGTCTAAAAGTAGATTTGTTGCTTCTGGAGATAATGGATTCCTTGTCTCTGAAGGTCTTCAAGTGAAGTTGGGGTATCCCCCTTGTCAGAGATATTATAGGGAATATTCTTATACAGGTTTAAGTTGAAGTAAATATCCTCTGAGTTTCCAAAAGTGAAATTTTCTGATTTCTATCTTGGAGCTAAGTCAGTAGTTTATGTTAGTCCAGATGAATAAATATAGATAACAAAGTTTCAGAAATGACTTGAGTTAGGTTTATGCATAAGGGGACTAAGTAATTGTCTACATGAAATGATTTGTTAATTTAAAAAAATCTGGATCTGTAATTTTATTGATGGAAATAGTAATGTTCTGGTACATATTTACAATTGACTTTGTGGAGGAAAAAAATCTGTATCTCTGACATACTTTTAAGTTTAATTTGCATTATTAACATTTTTCTTCATTGCTCCCTTAATTCAAGACTATCAGAAAAACAATAAAGTCAGTCTTAATTTATAGCATTTGCTGTTTTCTATGGTATAAATGTTCACACTGAAAATTAACCAATGATTTTTCATATGCCTCTATGAGCTGGATGCAGAATACTCCTGAGTGGAGACATCTATGAGTATGGGAGCTTTCTTTATCAGTAAATTCAGAATGAATTTGTAATTTATTGTTTTAGTGAATTATCTGGGACACTAAGAGGTCAAGTGGCTTGCTTGTGATTCCACTGCTGGTTATTGTTGTTGTTGTTGTTCATCCTTCATTCTTGAAGAGAACCAATGACATCAAAAGGATAATGTTTTTGACTTTTGAATGAATTGGATTTTAGTGAGACAGAACTACACAAAGTTGTCAGTCTCACTTTCTTCCCCAAAACCATTGAATTCCATTGGCAAGACAAAAGCTGAGACAAATGTAATGTGGATGACCTTGATCTTTCTAAATTAAAATTTTTCCTAGATCTCATTTTATTTTAGGCTACATCCATCCAATGATTAATAGCTAGGTAAGAGTTGAGAAAAAAGGTAGCCCAATTTATCATCACAAAGATATTAGTCTAGAAGGAGAGGATCTTTAGATTTTTTTGGCCATAACAGAAAACAATTGTTATTTGCACTCATTCTAAGTCATAAAAATCTAAATAATGAGTCACAGAGGCTTGCATTGGGGGTTATCATTGGCATTCAATGAAAGCCAGAGTGATCTGAATTTAAAGAATAGTCAAGTAGCTCTAGTTAAAACTTGAAATATGACTGAAAAAAATAGGTAGTGAGCATCAGGGATAGGATTTGAAAAGAGCCAATGTTATTCATAGAGATAATCCTGGAAGCCCGTGGTTTTATATATAAGATGTGGCTAAAAATTAATGTGATTAAAAAAAATAGACTAGCACTTTTTATGTTAAATTGTGTTGTTACCTTTAAAACAATCACGTTGGGAGATAATGCCCTTAATCTGAAGGTGCTTCCATTACTCTAAATATCCTCTTTTGGATTTATCTTCAGTGACTGTGATGAGTTTTATTTTTTTGAAAAAACATTCTCCTTATATGGTGGTAAATATTCACTTTTAAGAGTGGATCTTATTTCTGAAAGCAGCCAAAGTTAATTGGAGCTTGATTAATAAGGTAGTTGTGGTGACTCAGAACTAACATTCTTCCAAAATAAAGTCAAAACCCAGAACAATGTAACAGATTTTCTTGTGTGGCTTATAAAATGTTCCAGGAGTACTTTTTTCTTGCTAAGCCACCCCAATTTACTTGTACCCTTGATCCCATCTCCTCCTTTTTCTTCTAGACCCTGTTCCTTTAGTAATTGTTTCCTTTGCTTTCCATCTCTCTTTATTCTCTAGTTCTATCCCTTCTATCTACAAACCTAGATTGTTTCTATCCTTAAAAAAAATCTCCTCAAGTTACTATCCTGTACTTAATTTTTGCTGCTAAATGCCTAGAAAAAATTATCTACTCTTCACTTTTTAACCCTTTGCATCTTGACTTTTGTCCCAATTCTTGATGGAAACTTCTCTATCTATGGTCATTCATTCATTAATTCAACTGCCAAATTCAATTCAACCCTTCTGGTTCTCTTCCTATTTATCTGACTGCTTCTTCTCAAGCTCTTTTATAATGTCTATTTTGATGCCTCCCTTTTATGGGCAGAACCTAACACTGGGCTTCTTTGAACTTCTTGTATTGTCTTTCAGTTCTTTGCCAGCAATTTCATCACCTTTCAGCAATCTCATCGCCTTCTGTGGCTTTAAAGGTCATATCCATGCTGATATATTTAAACTTACATATCTAGTTCTCAATTCTGCCCTAATTCTAGTTTTGTATTACCAGTTGCTTCCCGGACATCTCCACTAGGATGTTCCAAAGGCATCCTAAAAATCAGGATATCTTAAACAGAACTTATATTTCCTCTCTTCCCCCAAAATCCACCTCTCCTGCCTTTTTCTTTTGAGGGCTCTACTATCTCCATTCTTTAGGCCTGCAACCTTAAAATCATTCTAAATTCTTTATTTTCTTTAATCCTCTAAATATGTGATCAATTGTTAAGTCTTTTCTATTTTCCTAGCATTTCTTTTTATCAAATCTCCTCTCTACTCATATGACCTCCATTTTAGTCCAGGTCTTAATCACCATTCTCTTGAACGATTGCAATAATGTCCCAATTGGTCTCCTTGCCTCATTTCAACCAAATCTGTCTTCTTTCCAATCTATCTTTCATACAGCTGCCAAATTGAAATTCCTAAAGCATAGGCCTGGCCATGTCCTTATCCTGATGGAGAAGCTTCAATGATCTCTATTGCCTGTAGGATAAAATACAATTTCTCTGTTTAGCATTTAAAGTCCTTCACAGTCTGATTCCAAGTTCTCTTTCCAGTTGATTTCACATTCTCTACGTTGTTCACTCTATATTCCAGTCAAACTGGCCTAATTACTATTATTAATACATGGCATTCCATTACCTGCCTCTGGGGCATTGCATAAATGGTTTTCTATTCCTGTCTTGCTCTCTCTCTTCACCCTTAGCTGTTGGATCCCTTAGTTCTTAGATTCTTCCAGAATCCAGTCTCTCATAACAAGCCTATCCTGATTTCCCTGTGTGTTTGTTCTCCAGTCTCCTTGCCTTTCTGACCTCCCCAAAATTCTTTTGTTCTTATTTTTCATATATTTTGCATTTATTAATATGCATGATTTAAAAAAAAACTTCCATTAGAATATAAATTCCTTGAGGGCAGGCATTAGTTCATTTCTGTCTTTGTATCCTTAACATCTAGCCATGGGTAAACATCCCATTATAGGTACTTAAAGAATGCTTTTTGCATTGAAATAAAAAGAAGAAATCTAAAAAAATGATCTCTAGAAATTTTTGCATATTGGCTCTCTTCAAAAGTCCAGATAATATGGAACTGGTAGGATACCAAAGGTTTAAACTATTTTTGATTATGATAACAAATCACAATTTGATATCATTATCAAATCAAGCAAGGGCTGTGATGGTGGTCCAAACAACAGGTAAACAGCAGATGATGATCAAGGAGCACTACAATTCTAGTGTGGAAAGTTACTGAGTCCTTCTCAGAGTTGCCCATCCATCTTTGATGAGCACCTGACACTCAACTCCTACCTATAGCTCCAAGAAGTTATAGCATGTGCAGCAGCCATACCCTTGCAGATGATCTAAAACACATAGAGAGTAACTAACAACTAACCTATTGATGAGTTAGGGAATATTTACTATAAGCAGGTGAAGACTTCTCCCAGTGGAATGGGTGAATAAGAACAATTTGTTCCAATGGCCATGAAAGTAGCTGAAGCAGGTTATGGAGCACTTAGAGCTTAGTCAGGCACTGAAGAAACCAAGGTCATACACTGCATCCTGGACCATCACTCGTCATCTTGACTTTTTGTCTTGTCATTGGACTTTGATGACTATAGAAAAGTGAGACTGACAATTTTGTATAACTTTGCCTCACTTAAATTCAATTCATGCATGAATCATTGGTCCTCTTTGAAAATGAAGGACAAAAAACAAACAGCAGAGGTCCTAGAAGGCAGATGATTGGCATTTAGAAAGCCTGGCATTAGCTATCAAAGATTTAAAAACATGGAGAGATATAATGGATGGAGACACCAAAGGCTTGGAATAGGTCTAGTCCTAGATTTTTTTTTAAGGATAGAAGAATTGTGTCCTTTATAATAGAAGGAAAAGCCATGATCTTAAGTCAAGAACTCAATTACTTGTTCAACAGAGCATGGGATACTAAACTTGGACTACTGAATTCATTGTACTTCTACTCCTTCCTCTTCAGATCAGAGTCCTAGACCATACAAGCTGAAGTCAAACTTTGAGGCAGGATTTAAATCATCATAGCTAGAATCACAGGATCAAAGTTTTAAAACTGGAAAAGACCTTAGGGACAATTTTGGGTTTGACTTGACTTAGGCTAGTTCCTAGTAATTTAAGTTCTTTGTTGAAACAAAATTAAATACATGTAGATCATTTAACAGTTGACAAAAACAATTTACCAAGTCATAGAAAGATACTACTATACAGGGGTGAATATTAAATACACCTTGAGTTAGTTCAACTGGGTTAAATTCCTTGCCTGACTTGCTTATCCTGATCTACTAGCCAAGCTAGTGGAGTTCCTTGTGGCTGCTTTGTACTTTAGGCACCTCAATAACGTTTAAGAAAAAGCTAGTCTAAGCTGTATGAAGGAGAGGATTATAATATGGATCCTACCACAGGCTAGTATTTAATTCAATATATATATATATATTTTATGTATTCAATTCAATAAACATTTTGTAAATGCTAAACACAGGGGATAGATGATCTACCCTGCCCAAAGGACCTGAGTTGTAAGCTTCCTTGCCCAATGTCACACAGATAAAGTTCTGATGTGAGTCCAGATCTATAAACTCTAAAGCAATTTTTATACTGTATCAGCAACCTCCAAGATTAGGAGGATGCAGTAGAAGTTAGCCAAGAGCAATACCTAATTAAAGTGACTAAGACAGCATTCATTTGGATGCACTTTCAGGTATTAAGAAAAATCATTCTCATATTTTATGACTTCTTGTATTGCAATCCTTCTATCCCTTTCCCCACCACTCCTTGCTCAGAGGTGCCATATAAGTAACTTATAAAAATTAATGTTCTGTTTGGAATTAGGGAAACACCTTTGATGATAGCTATTGCCCTTCTCGGGACAAGAATTCGTGATGTGCCTGACAAGTGTATTTCCTTTGAGAATCCAATTTTTAATCACCTTGGTTCAAAATGATAAGAAGCAGCTCTCTACATACTGAAAAAATGATAAGATACATTTTAAAAGGAAGAATTTGAGGAAGTTATTGTAAAGAACTCATACTTGACTGAGGCAATTTAAAAATAATCAATACCTGGTGAATCAGGTAAAAAATATTGTTCCTAAATAATAAAATGGATACAGCAAGTAGGAGACGCAAAGGGACTAGAGCACAAGAAATGATAGGTGTAGGAAATGTGGCTACAAGCCTATGATAAATTAAATCTTCACAGTAGAGTGTTTTCTCCCAACCAGAACACCCTAGAGAAATCAGGTGGAAACTTACACTATAATTCCAGTTTTTTCATTATCTCATGTTAAAGTCACACTGGGAACTTTACTCAACAAAAGGGATTTCCTAGGTTTCTAAACCAGCATAGATTGGACAGGTTCTAATTTCAGAAATAATCTTCCAGATGCATGAATTTATGGGTGATGGTTTAAAAAATGAAATAAAAATCATTGGGATGGAATACAGAAAAGTAGCAGCCATGTAACTGGGATGCATGATATGAAAAGGCAGAAAGTTTAATTCAACACCTGACAACACAAAGCTATTGAGAACATTGGCCAATTGAGTGCTTTCTTAATGAACTAAAAGTAGCTTTTGGAAATATCTCCCAGTGTGTACAAATCCTGAGACCAAGTGATAGAAATGGGTGTTTCAAGTGCTAGAAAGAGAAGGGATTAACAGCCTCTTAGAGGGACATAGGTGGTTATAAGCAAGTTCAGGTTAGTGAGGCAAGCCCTCTCTATTGTGCCTTCCTTTGTATCGGTTTCTTTCCAATTCTAATTGTTATATGTTGTGTTATTTGAAGGTATGGATACGACACCCTGCTTCCAAATACTAACCATTGATTATTATTTATTATGACTTCATTTATAAGATTGCTGAAGACTTCTTTTTTAGAATCTTTCTATAAAATGCAAACACTAGAAATGATTTTCCTTAAACTCTTACCAAGTAATACTTTAATAGCTGCTAAGTGAGAAGATGAATGAGATACAAGGGATAGCCAGTGGATGTGAGCTATGGGACACATATAATAAGGATAGGAGACACCTGAAGCAGAGGAAAGAATTAAAGATGGAGAAAGGTTGAGAAATAGTGTGGGAAAGGTCCAAAGCCAAATTCTGATCTTATTTCATGATCTAATGGTCTATAACTGTCCCTGGCTGGATCATGCAGCATTAGCTTATATAACATTTAGTACACTTATACTATAAGGCAGGGAATTCATAGGATAGAGCTGTCATTTTCATGGCAGCCAGTAGGTAGGTAATTGTTCTTTAATACAGTCTACCTATGACACCTAGCACCCTTGGGAGTCCCAATAAATTCTTACTGACTTACGGACTTTGTGTCTGACTCATTGACTGACCCTCCTTAAGCAATAAGCATTTTTATTAGGGAAAGTACAGGAAAATTCTATTCTAATTGAGTATATGTCTTTGGATTAATACTCTCTGGGTATAAAATTCTTCATATTCTGTCTCTTTTATATTCCTTCCTCCTCTTTCACTTCTTTCTCCTCCTTCATCTGTGTCAAAAGCATGTCTACATTCCATGCAGCTTATGATCAACAGTATTTTGAATTAAGATCTGTCTAATCAAACTAAAGTGCAAAGATGACAGATAATCAAGTTGACTCACAGAATCCTTACACACTTGTGAAAAGGGGATCTTGTGTCATGTGGTCTAGCTCATTCATTTTTACATCTTACATTTTATATCTTATACCCTTAGAGGGAAAATGACTTATGCAAGCTTAGTAAATGGCAAAATCAAGATTTTGCTAGTTATCTTGTCTTCAATTCAGTGCTTTTCCCAGTGTACTGCCTATCTTCTCTGTATCCAACTTATGCTCAAACTGGTGACAATGCTTTTGAAATCCTGGGCATAGTGAATTATATTTGGAAAAAAAGATGATACAAAATCCCTTCAAAGGCACATACTGATTGTTTTCTATGCTATGATACTTATGCTATGCTATGCTATTCTTATCAGGACATACCTATAATCTTATCACTAACTTTATGTAGAAATCCTGTAAAAATGTCAGGAAGACTAATCTAAATTGAGGTTTATGACAAATATTAAAAATGCAAAGTAACTAAAATTTTTTAAGATGCTGAAGTACTACCTCACACCTATCAGATTGACTAATATGACAAAAAAGAAAAGAAAAATGATGAATATTGTAGGGAATGTAGGAAAATTGAACTACTAATGCATTATTGGTAGAGTTGTGAACTGATCCAACCATTCTGGAGAGCAATTTGGAATTATATCCTAAAAAGCTATAAAACTGTGCATACCCTTTTAACAAGCAATTCCACTATTAGGTCTATATCCTAAACATATAAAAAAGGGGAGAGGAGCTATTAGAACAAAAATATTAATAGCAGCTGTTTTGTGGTAGCTAAGGATAGGAAACTGAGGGATCAATTGGGAAATGACTAAACGAGCTATAGTATGTGATTGTGACATTAGAAATGATGAACTGGATGATTTCACAAAAATCTGTAAAGTCTTAGATGAATTGATGCAAAGTGAAGTAAACAGAACCAGGAAAACATTGTACATAGTAATGGCAATATTACACGATGAAGAGCTGTGAATGACTTAACTATTCTCAGCATACATTGATCCTAGACAATTCCAAAGCCCAATGATGAAGCATACTATCTACCTCCAGGAAATGAACTGATGTTTAAATCTGAAGTGAAACATGTTTTTTCCCACTTTCTTGCATTCTTTTTTTTTTGAAATTGAATCTTCTTGTATAAAATGACTAATGTGGCAGTGTATTATATGATTGCAAATATATACCCCATATCTGATTGCTTATTATTTCAGGGATGGAGGAATAGAATTTGGAACTCAAAACCTTATTTAATTTTTTTTAGTTTTCCAAATACATGCAAAGAAAGTTTTCAGCATTTACCTTTGCAAAATCTTGTGTTCCAAATTTTTCTGCCTTCCTAACCCCCTTTATCTTTGCAAAATCTTGTGTTCCAAATTTTTCTCTCTTCCTTACCCCCTTTCCCCACCTTGATAGTAAGCAGTCCAATATAGGTTAAACATGTACATTTCTTCTAAACATATTTCCATATTCATCCTGATGTGCAAGATAAATCAGTTCAAAAGGGGAAAAACATGAGAAAAGAAAAAAAATGCAAACACACAAACAAACAACAACAACAAAAGGCAAAAATACTATGCACATTCAGCTTTCATAATTCTCTCTCTGAATGCAGATAGCTCTTTCCATCACAACTCTATTGGAATTGCCTTGAATCATCTCATTATTGAAAAGAGCCAAGTACATCACAGTTGACTATCACATAATCTTGTTGCTGTGTACAATGTTCATTTGGTTCTACTCACTTTACTTAACATCAGTTTATGTCTTTCAAGGCTTTTCTCCAATCAGCCTGCTCATCATTTCTTATAAAACAATAATATTCCATTACATTCATATCCATAGTTAATTTAGTCATTCCCCAAGTGATGGACATTCACTCAATTTCCAAGAACTCAAAACTTTAAGGAAAACAAATGTTATAAAATTGTTTTAACATATCATTGAGGAAAAATAAAATATGTTAATTTAAAAAATACTTGAGTTGGAGATGAAAAAGATCAAAGAAGGCATAAAACTTCTGCTTTAGTGAATGAAAAGATAATGATAGATGATGGAGAGAGAGCAGAGTTACTCAATTAGATTGTTTATTTTATCATAAAGCAAATATCTTCAAGCTGGAAAGAATAGAATGAAAATAGTAATACTCTAAATAAGTGGAAAAGGTGTAAAAAGGAGCTGAATTGCCTTTGATCAAATGATCTGGTACAGGAGAATGTTGCAGGGTATGGAAAGACTTGTTAAATATGATTGCTAAATTGTTTTAGATGATATTTGAGGAACATTATGAATTTTAAATACGCTGCCAGAATGAAGAGGGATACTTCCAGAAAGTGAAAGTGATTTTAAGTTCAAGAATAGTTGCCAGACTGACTTCATTTCTGTTACTAGGTTTATTAGACTGGTAAATCAGGGGAATACTATAGGCATAATGAACATGAGCTTCAGAAAAATCTTGACAAAATATCTCCTTCTAAACAGAATTAGACTGAATGATAGTAGGTTTAGATATTGTTGAAGAACTAGATGCAATTAGTAGTGATTAAAGAACTAATATCAACACTATGTATTTTATGGGGGCACTCCAGAATCCAGTCCTTTGTGCTGTTGTTACTTATTTAAAGAGAATTGGATATCAGCACAGACGAAATATTTAGCAAATTTGTGGAAGATACAAAGCTGAAAGAGATAGCTAATATCTTGGATGACAGTTAGATTCCAAAAGACATGGCCTATTTGATATCTGAGTGTAATAAGTACTTTAGCAACTTGAAACTTATTTAGACAAAAGATCCCAGAATGGTGAGGGTCCCATATTGCTATGATTTGGTGTGAAAACATTTAACTTGAAGAAAGGAAGATTCAGGAAGACATTATAGTGGTCTCTAAATGTAAAGATATCAGGAAGGCTAAAGACCCATCTAAGCTGAGATTTATGACAAATATTAAAAACGCTAAGTAACTAAAAAAATTTAAGTTGCTGAGATACTACCTCACACATCAGATTGACTAATGTGATAAAAAAAGAAAAAAATATGACATGTTGACCATAGGATATTAGACTGTTAAACTTAGCCCCAAAGAGCAGAACTGGGATCAATGACTGGAAACTGAAGAGAGGTCAATTTTAGCTCAGAATAAGGAAAACCTTCCTAGCTAGTAACCATAGCTGTCCAAAAAAGAAAGTTAGCTGCTTTTGGGATTCATGAATTCAATGTCACCAGAGTCTTGACATGGAGTCCCATTGACTATTTGGCAGGGTTATATGAAATTCATGTTTTATATAAGTGTTGGACCAATAGACTTTTAATGAATTTTTCAAGTACTTCTGTGCTTCAATGATTCCAGTCTAATCTGGTCTTTAATATTTGTCATTGGAATATTTTTCTAATTCTATCTTATTCATCCCCTCAAAAGAAGTTTTGAGATTCTGTTACATATTCCCTGATTGCAGTATTGCTTTTGAGTTTCCAAAATGTATCTCTTTTCTGATTCTTCTTCGTCCTTGAATTAATATTTTTGTCTTCTCTGCTTATATTACTGTTACTTCTCCTTTGGCTCTTCTTTCTAGCTCACCTCAAATGCTGCCATCAAGTTTCATTCTCCAAAATGCTCTGAGACTGAATGTATTTTTTCTTTTGTTGGACCTCAGTCTATTTTCATTGTCCTTGAATGGAGTATAATCATCCCTCATTAAAAACCTTGGCACAGTCCCACACCTTTTATACTTGTGTCCAAGTCTCCTTCCTACTTCATGGCACTGTTCCTGACTCCTTCATTTATAGCTTCTGCTCCTAGTCTAGATTGTGTAATTCTGTTCAATCCCCTTTTACTTGAAATATTTTTTCAATTAGTGTCCTCTCCTCACTATCCCTTCTTCACCTTTTCTGACACCCCCCCTTTCCCTCCCCTATCACTCCACTCCCACCAAACACTTCTTTTCAAATTGGTTCTGGAGACCAATTTTCCTTCATGCTAGAAAAATATATCAATTCTTGATCTTTTTTTTTTCTGTACAAAATCCTGTTCAGGAGGAAGTTGGGCTGTGCCTTCAGCCCATTTTACCACTTCAAACATGACACATATATTGAGCACACTGTGACATGGAAAATAATGAGGTTACAATTGAAAGTGGTTGGGCTGTGAGGCCTTTCAATATAGGAAGAGTACAGACATTTGTACATTCAAACAGAATAAGAGGAAGCTAGAGTAGAAAAAAGTAGACATTTTCATCTTATTAGAAATCTCATTCTATTATATATCAACTTCCGATAAGTCTCCATGGACAAAAATTTCATATTATGGAAAACACTGAAGTAATTTCATCATCATGTAAGGCAAATGCCCTTTTTTGAAAGTCTTCTCCATTGATTTGTTGTATGTATTTTGTGTCAAACACCTATATTCATGCTAGAGCTATAACTTCATTGATCCATCTGGGGATTCTTAGGACCCAGGTGGAAATCTTTGCTCATCTCCTATAGTTGATTATAAGGTATTGTGGAAAGCACTTCAGTTTCCTTATCTTCAAAATGAGGAATTGAACCATCTCACATGATCTCTGAGATTCCTGCTAGACTACTAAAGAGCAATAATTGGGGAATTTGAAAGTTTGCCTTATTTCTGTAGCAATCTTGGTTTGATACTCAAGGTCTTGGAGAAAAGAGGGAGAGAGAAGATACATTTCAAATTCTCCTGTGTTAGGCATTACCCATCACTGCTGGGTTTCACTATTAATCATCATCAAGGCAGCCAATGTGATAGGAAACCAATGAAAACCATTTCTGGCTGCTTAATACTGACTGACATCTTAACCAGTTGGAAACATTTGAAGGAGAGAACAGAGAAGTCTTAAATTTTAACTGCCCTGTGATTACTTCCTTCAGCCCCAAATTTCTATGTATACTTTTCCCAGAGCACTTAGAATTGGACTATTGTGTCCAGTCTAACTTTGGCCATCTCATTGGTGTTGAGTAGTGATTTAGGAAAGGGGAAAGAGAGGTAGTTAGGAATCTCCAAAAAATTAGTTCTATATAATCCTTAGGTTCATAGAACATTAAATCTATCCATCATTCATCTATTAGGAACTGGCAGCCTCAATCACCAAGAGAAAGAAAATAGAGATTATACATTTGCTTACACACACACACACACACACACACACACACACATACACATACACACACACCTTAGTCAGCTATTTTGTGACTTCTTTCTCTCCTCAGACATGTTCTTGATGTCTACTGTACCTTACTTGGCTATCCTGGTGGATTTGTCTCTAATGAGTGTGGGTATGTGTCTCCTCTACCAGTATCAGATGCAATAATTTCATACTTTCTTACTATGTAAGATTTTTGTCTGTGTCTTTCCAAAAACTCTTCATAGCTAATTGACCTTTGCATTAAAGGCCTTCTTCCAACTCTGAATATTTCATGAATCCCAGTATAGCATGTGGGTGGTCCATCTGTTATCCATACAAGAGTGACCCACCTTCTTTGCTAGTTGTGCATGTTCTTAATGCCTTTTAAACTATTTTGTATATATAAATAATTGTTAGAAATATTTTGCAACCTATTTCCTCCCTTAGCCCCTCTCCCCTCTCTTTATAAATCCCCCTCACCACCATGGGGGCTTTGGGTTGACATTTTTAGGTTACTTGTCATTTTTATTTTTCTGAAATCATGGTTTTCCATGATTCATAGCCACATAGCATCACCAGAATACTGATGCTAAAAAGATGATCTTTTGTGACGAGGAGCAGCTTTTGATCATTGGAAAGGCTATGTGATTTCTACAATGTAATCTACTCACATATCCTTCTCCTCACTTCATTCTAAAACCCTTTCATTATCTATTTGGGTTAACTTGGTGCCACAGAGGATAAACACATAGAACTAGGAAGATCTGAATTAGAATTTGATCATAGATTTTACTAGGCATGTGACCCTAGGCAAGTAACTTTATCTCTGACTGACTCAGTTTCCTCATTTGTAAAATGAGAATAATAATAACATCTATCTTTCAGGATTGTAAAGATCAAATGAGATATTTGTAAAGATTTTTTTTTAGTACTGCTCCTGGCATATAACAAGTACTATTAGCAACTATTAGCTGCAATGTCTATTCAAATAGAGATCAATAAAATCTATCTCTACATATCTGTATCTATACCTATACCTACATTTACATCTGTCTATAGATCTATAATCTTGTTATAGAAAGATCTCTCTCTCTCTCTCTCTCTCTCTCTCTCTCTCTCTCTCTCTCTCTCTCTCTCTCTCCTTTGTGAATAGGAGCAGTAGGTAAACCATGCTGCTAATAGAGAATACCCATATTCTATTTGAACTGTTCTCAGAATATGTTTCATAACACTGGTCAGCATCTCAGGAAAACATATATATATATCTATATATATCCCTGTTCTTGTGTTTCATAATGCAAATACTGAGAAGGTTGTTGAATAAAGTTATCTTTTTGCTCACATTTCTTCATCAAATCATGTTTGACTTTGAAAAGAGCTTTTAAATTTGCATTTTGTCTTTAAAAACTTTAAAACAGAACAAATAATAGAGTAATATCATGTATTTTGTGTCCCTTTTAACAAAGAAACATGGAATGGTTAAGAAAGCTTATGAATTGATAGTTATTTAGATCTTGTTGGTCACTTTTTTCTAAAAATACAATTTGCTAGCATTTCTATCCTTTTAGAATTTTCCACTCTATTTTAAAACATTTTCCAAGTTCCTGTAGAGTTGTGTCATCTCCAGCATAATTTTTGTTTGGATTATGTTCAACTACTCTTCATTTTCTTATTAAGTGCTGTTTCTACTTTTTCACATAATGCATCAGATTCTGGGGTTGATAGTTCCTCTAAAATTTCTAATTAAAAAAAGGATATAGAAATAATGGCAGTTCTGTTTCATTTCATAGCTATTTGTCCTCCTATAAATTTCATAAACAAAAGCTTTAGGATGAGGTAGTTTAGGTAATCTTACATTAAAATCATTCTCTCCCTTTATGACTTCCCAACTTTTGACAATTTTATGAGCTTATATAGTTCATAATAATATAAGAATTTGTAGTCTTCCTTTTTAATGTTTTTTTGGACAGCCATGATTTGTTATGTCAACATTTTATCATATGTCATTTGTTTTAATACATTTTGGGCCTAAAGAACCTGTTCTGTTGGAAGAATTTAATTTTTTCTCTTTTAAAAATTGTTATTTTTAGCATTCTTTTCTTTTTAAATGCTAAGTTCCAAATTCTCTCCCTCTCTCCCAGCACATCCCTTTTCCATACAGAAGGCAAGAAATATAATTGTGTTGCTACTAGCGCAACACAAATGGGCTAGTGGCGGTTGAAAATAAAGAGAAAGAGTTGCTGATAATTCAACAGAGCCATTTAATGAGAGAAATCATGTTGCTAATATATCTTAAAACAACATGTTACTATAAAAAACATTGTTCTATAACCAACCCTGGTTTATGTTTTCTATGAGCGAACTCTCTAAAGCATGTTGTTTATTTCTAGGGATTCAGTCTTATTTAAAGTTCACAATGCCTCAGTAATTGTGTCAGGTCTTTATGTTTTCTCATGATTTCAAACTTAAATGCACTCTTGATTAATCTTAGGAAGAGGGGAACATCTCAGTTACCAAAGTTTCTAGCTTCCACAATTGCACATATAAAATCACAAAAAAATGTATTTACATATTACCCCTATTTCTAAGGAAGTAAAAAATTAATACTCCAAAAATATTTCAATTAATTATTCAATATTTCAAAAAATTATACTTCAATTGAATAGCATTTTTTCATCATGGATCCTTTGAAATTGTCTTGGATCATTGTACTGATCAGAATAGCCAAATCTTACAGATGACCATCATTACAACACATAACTATGCATAATGATCTTCCAACTCTTCTAACTATACTATGCATCATTTCATATAGGTCTTGCCGCACAATAGGACTCCATCACAATCATATGCCATAATCCAATTGATGAACATTCCCTCAAGTTCTTTGCCAACTACAAAAAGCTCAAAAGAGCTTCTATAAGTATTTTTGTATATATATGTTCTTTTTCTTTCATCTCTTTGTGATTCATTCCTAGTAGCAGCACTGCTAGCTCAAAGGGCATGCATAGCTTTATAATCCTTTGGGCCTAGTTCCAAATTATTCTCCAGAATAGTTGGACCAGTTCACTACTCCACTAACAATTCATTAGTGTAATTATTTCCCTCTAATCTTCTTCAGTATTTGGCATTTCTGATAGGTATGAGTTAGTACCTCAAAGTAATCCTAATAATGCCTTTCTCTAATCAATAATGATTTTGAATATTTTTCATATGATCCTAATTAACTTTGATTTTTCATTCTGAAATCTTTGTTTATATTGATCAATTTATCAATTGTGGAATGGCTTTTATTTTTAGAAATTCATTTCCATTCTTTATTCAGTATACATTTGAGAAATTAGATTTTTATCAGAAAAACTTGCTATAAAATTTTTGATAATGCTTCATTATCTATGAGACCTTTTAACAAAAAGTAGTATCCCTGATTATTCCCCTTAATTGCATTTATTTTTGCTTTTTCTCTGTCTGAGATCATGATTGCTTTTTCTGATTTTTATTTTAGTTCAGATGAAGCATATCAGATTCTGCTCCAGTCCTTTATTTTAACTCTGTGTGTGTATCTTCCTGTTTCAAGTATGTCTCTTGTAAACAACATATTGTTGGATTCTGATTTCTAATCCATTCTGCTATATATACACTTCCGTTTTATGGGTGAGCTCATCCCAGTCATATTCACAGTTATGATTACTAACTGTGTACATTTTCCCATTTTTTTCTCTCTTTTTATTCTGTACCTCCTCAAAAGTTTATTTTACTTCTAACTGCTACTTTCTTTAATCTCTCCTCACTTTTATCACCACTACCTCCCTAATTTTTATTCCTTTTCCATTCTATTTCCCTATTGGGTAAGTTACATTTCTACACACAACCAAGTATATATATATGTTCTTCCCTCTTTGAACCATTTCTTTTGAGAGCGAATCAAGCATTGTATCCTCTCTGGCCCATCAAAGCTCTTTCTTGCATACTTCTTTTATATGAGAAAATTTCCCCCATTCTATCTATCCCTTCCTTCTTCTCTCAATGCATTCTTCTTTCCTACACCTTTATTTTTCTTGGAGATCATTCGATCATAATTGACTTATATCCATGCTTTCTGTCCATATAAATTCCGTGTAACTGCTGTAATAATGTTGTTTTTAGAAGATACAGATATCATCTTTGCATATAGGAATGTAAACAGTTTAATTTTATTGGGAACCTTATGATAACTCTTTTATGTTTAGTTTTTTAAATTTCTTTTGAATCTTGTGTTTGAATGTCAAATTTTCTATTCTGCTCTGTTTTTTTTTTTAAATCAGAAATGCTTTAAAGTTATCTATTTCAATATTTTTCTTTCTGAAGGATATACTTAGTTTTGTTGGGTAAGTGACTCTTAGCTATATTCTTGGAATATATGTCATATTCCAAACCCTCCACTCCTTTAAAATGAAAGCTGTTAAATTTAGTGAATTCCTGACTATGGCTCCAAAATATCTGACTATTTCTTTCTGTCTGCTGAAAATGTTCTCTCTTTGACCAGGAAACTTTTGGATTTGGCTATGATGTCCCCAGTAATTTTCATTTTGGGGCTTCTTCAGGAAGTGATGGTAGATTCTTTTAATGTCTATTTTATCCTATGGATCTAAGAAATCAGAGAAGTTTTACTTTATAATTTCTTGAAATATCATTTTTAGACTCTTTCTTTGACTATTTCTTTCAGGTGATCCAAAATTTCTTAAAAATAAATAGTCTTATATTTTCTAGATAAGTTGTTTTTCTATTGAGATACTTCAGATTTTTTTCCTTAATTTTTCATTTTTTGATTTTGTTTTATTATTTCTTGGTATCTTATATAATCATTAACTCCCACTTGCTCAATTCTAATTTTTAAGAAATTATTTTCCTCAGTGGGATCTTGTGCATGTATATGTAAAAATATATGTATATGTCTAAGCGTGTATGTACATATGTGTTTATATGCATACACATATGTACCCATATATAAATGTGTACTTAAATATATCCATGTTTAGCCTATTCTTGCTTTTTGGTTCCAAATCAGAGAGGAGAACTGAATTAAGACTTGAAGCAGAGGCATCATCCCAACCTCCTACCTCTATCGAAGACTAGAGATGATTACACTAACAAGTGAGTTTTTCAAATGAGTAATCAAAGGAGAAAGAACTCAACTACTCAACCATAATAGGTTGCTATGGGAGTAGGGAAGACCAGAGTTTATTTTCAGAGAAGGATACTGAAGTAAAAAAGCCTCTCCTATTCCAGAGATTAATGTTAAATGGCTACCTGCCCAAAAAGAATTCATAGAAGAACTCAAAAAAGACTTTAGCATCAAATGAGAGAGATTGAGGAAAAACAAAGAGGGAAGAAGAAGAAAAAAAAGAAGAAAAAGAAGAAAAACAATGCAAGAAAAGCTAGAGGATTATGAAAAGAAAATTAACCAACTAGAAAAGAAAATACAGAATCATAAGGAAGAAAATGACTTTGAACATTAGAATTGGGCAAGTGAAATTATAAGAGACCAAGAAACAATAAAACAAAATATAAAAAAATGAAAAAATAGAAGAGAATATGAGACACCTCATAAGAAGACAACAGATGTGAACAATAGATCAAAAAGAGAAAACATAAGAATAATTGGACTACCTGAAAACTATCACCAAAAAAGAACCTCAAAATAATAATATAAGAAATAATTAAAGAAAATTGTCCTGAAATGATAGAACAAAAAGAAAAATTGGAAATAGAAAAAACATAAAGAGTTTGTCCTTAGCTCCTTGAAATTAGTCCTTGATATTGGTTATTATATGTCAAATTTTCTATTGAGTTCAGATTTGTCTGAAATAAAATACTGAAAATCTGAGTTCATTGAATGTTCATTTTTTCTATTCAGTATTATACTTAATTTTGTTGGATATGATCTTTTCAGCCACAACCCTTAGTTCTTATGATTTTTGATATAAAGTATTCTAAGAACTGTAATCTTTTATTGTAGATGTTGATAGGTCTTAAGTAATTCTAAATATAGTTCTAGCATATTTGAATTGTTGGTTCTTGCTGTTGTTAACTTGTAAAATTTTCTCTTTGAACTGCAGGGTTTGAAATTTAGTACTGATGTTCCTGTATGAATCCCTTATAAGATCTCTTTCAGGTGGTTATGTGGGAATAAAAACCATATGTCTAAGATTACCATTAGTAATTGGGTAGTCCAAAAAAACATTGGGATAGAGCTGAGTATGATGTGACTTTAAAAAGCAAAACCATGTAGGAAAAGATAAAAGCAGAAATTATGCTATTTGAATGAGATACAAGAGCAAGAACTGACACAGAGGGATTAGATGGTGGAGGAGAGCTGATAGTTCTGAAATCCTATTCACATTGGGAATGGTTTAAAAAGGTGTGTGTGTGTGTGTGTGTGTGTGTGTGTGTGTGTGTGTATGTGTGCATATATATATGTATATATATATATATATATATATACTATGCATGTGGCAAAATATATATGTCTAAGTATATATATATGTATATGTGCACATATATGCAAATATATTTCCAAGCATGTACACAGTGCATGTTTGTCCATGTGTATCTATGTATATACACATATATGTACATGCAAAATATATCCATGCTTAACTATAGTTTGCTGGGGGGTGGGTGGATGGGAGGGAGGTAAAGAAAAAGAGAAAAAAGAATAAAGTAGAAACATGGCCAGTTGAGAACAAAAGACAACTTATAGGGAAACAAAGAAAAGATAGTTCTCAATATAATGTGTTCTTTTATTATATATGCTTTCTTGAAATGGGAAATTGTTATATGTTTTCAATCTTCTTTTATGTTCTGCCATGCCTGTGACATTTTTCTTTTTCTGTCTTTTTCTTTTTCTACTTCATTCCACCCCCTCCCCATTTTTTATTTAAATTTTTAAAAAGTTCTTTTCTTTGATGAATTTTTGTGCTTCTTTTATCATTAGGCCAATTCTATTTTTAAAGGCTTTATTTTCTTCATTATTTTTTTTGTCTCTTTTACCAAGATGTTAATTTTCTTTTCATAATTTTTTGACATCGCTTTTCCCATTTTTCCCTCTATCACTCTTATTTCTTTAACTTTTCAAGCATTCTTTTTGAGTTTGTTTCTAATTATCATTTTTCTTTGAGAGTTTTTGGATAACTTTTTTACGTTACTGTCTACTTCTGTCTTTATGCATTAGTCTTCCCTGCCACTGGAGTAGCTTTTTATGGTCATACTACTTTTTTGTTTGCTCATTTTCTTAGCCTATTTCTAGACTTTGAACTTTATATGAAAGTTGGGCTCTGTTTATTTGAGGATTAGAAAGCACTCTCTTAAACTTCAGAATTCTTTGTGCTACTGTTTTGAGAATTAGTTCTGAGTATCGGCAAGCTTTTAGTGCTTCTAAGATAGTGTGATCCTGGGAGAAATATGGATCCTGCTCTACTGGTCTGCACTCTAGTCTTTGTCCAGGAAGAGCTCCTAGAACCTATGAAGCCATAAGTGCTAACATTCTCTTTGCTTGGAATTGACACTAGGGCATTCTTTCCCTTGCAACTAACTCCCAGTGCTCTCACCACTTTTTGTGTGACCCAGAACTGCATACAAGCAATAGAGTTGAGAATAACTGCCAGTTTTACCTAGTTATAGCAAAGGTTCTCCTTTACTCTCTTTCTGACCTTCTTACTCTAATAGAAGAGCCCCTGAAGTTACTATTGCTATTGCTGTGGCCTCTGTTGCTGCTTCTTTGTATGTGGGTTCTAGATAAGCTTCTACCCACCCCTCCCCATCTTCTTCTGCTTACCTCCTAAATTTTCTTAATAGAAAAATGTTTCACTATGATCTTTTGTTTACTATACCACTCAAAAATTGAATTTGAGGAATTCTTATAAAGTTGTTTGGAGGGGAATGTTGAGAGAGTACAACTGGGTTGCTTTTAGTTGGACACCTTCGGCATTGCAATGTTTTTCAAGGCAGTTTATAATTTAAGATAATGTGGTTCTTGGCTGTCATGTCTTTCTACTTGACAAAAAGAGCAGGTATTTTCTGGGTTTTTTTGCTTTTCATAGTGGGAAAAATTTGCCGTAGTTAAAAAATGTCATCTCCAAAAATGTATCAAAGTGAACATTTTTGATTACATTGTGAAAAGACAGAGAGGTTTGCATATGAAGCTACAAATCTCGATCATATCTCTTCAACTTGGTTTTAAGATGAAACTAATTTAATTAGTGGTTAAATGAGTACAGAATTGTGTAGCCCATTACATATAGTCAGTTTCATGCAAATACTCACTTCATATCTCATTTAATCATTCACCTAGAACTCTAGTCATCCATCCTTCTGACCATGTTTAAACCTCCATTATACTTTCAACATCCTGTTTTCCCATGGTTCTGAGTCTAGTAATCAAATGAATATTAAAATTGCTTTGGGAAAGAACTTGCTAAATGATTGCCCTATGGATCAGCTCTCTATCCCTGTGATTTCCCAAACCAAAAACTCTCTTCCTTAATCACTATGTCTTTCCATATGTTGTCTCTCTCATTATACTGTGCACTGCTTGAGAATGGGAACTGTCTCAATTTTCGCTTTTGTATTCTTAGTGTTAATCACAGTGCCTGACAAGTGCCTAAGCACTCAAAAATGCTTTCATTCATTCAAAGGATTATTTTATGTTTTGATATGTTTCATAGATTGTCGATTAAAAATTTTATCCTGAATGGCTAACCTTCTGTTAATGAAACTTTTTGTATTTAAATAAATAGCCTCTAAAACAGCACATTTGGTCTTCACTGGGCCCATAACTGAAACTTTCATCCATCCATCCGTCCATCCATTTCATTTCATTCATTCACCCTATAAGAAATATTGATTCATAAGCTGTAATTAACTCCAAATACATATACACTTGTGTTCAGTGTGAGTACGGTAAGGCCAGATTACCATTTATTCAATGAAATGATATTTCATGTTGTTTAGGGGTACAAGTTAATACATTTTTGATGATTCTTTTTATTGACTTCTCTGAGGAGAACCTGTGGTGCAACTTTCCAATTAGCAGTAAGTCCCTTATTTCTTCTGTTTTCATTATAGCAGTAATAACAATACAATTGTTTTCATTTCCTCTATGGTCATTTTGCTGGGCATTGAACAAAGATTTTATATGAAGAATGGAATGAGATGAGGCTGGATCTGGGATCTCATTCTTTCCAATGAGGAACTATTAAAATAGGTGCCCAGAGCATCTGCTCTGAAATATGGCTGATTGAGTTGCCTGGGGAGTCGGAGATTTTAAGTAATTTATCCAGTATCACACAGCCAGTAGGAGTGAGAGGCTGAACTCAGGTCTCCTTGACTCTAATGTTAGCTCTTTCTTTTTACTGGACAGACCTTAATACACTGAACATTCATGGTGGTAATGATGATTTTGATGATGATGATGATGATAGGTAGTCAGGATCAAGTGACTTTTCCAGGGTCACCAAGCTAGTAAGTTTCTTAGATCAGATTTGAACTCAAGCCCTCCTGACTAAAAGGCTGGTATTCTATCCATTATGCAACCTTGCTGTCCCTGGCATTCATTATTAAATTAATATTGTATGCCCTCTAAGATCCTCTGCTGTTTTTTTTAAAATCAGTCTTCCAAATATCATTGTAGAAAATGAATAGAAGAATATTGTTTTGTGTTTTGATGTTTCATGCTTTGCCAATTGAAAATTTCATCACTGAGGCCAGCCTTCTGTTAATGAAACTTTTCCCATTTAACTAAATAGCCTCTAACATAGCAGATAAGGTTTGTGTTGGACCCATAACCAAAACCTTTACTGCTGGTTAGATTGTATCAGAACTGTGATTGTAGGATGGCCTTAGAGAAATGAAGGTTATTCCATATCCTAATGAGCCATCAGAGTTTTGTGGAGGTAACTTCAATCCCACAAAAACAAAAGAGCTCTTCCCAAAAAACAACAACAAACTGGTGGTATAGGGGATGAGAGGAATGCATATGGTGATTTTTCTAGATTCCCCCACACATAAAATGTGAATATAAAATAATGAGACCAATTTCTCTGTGAGGTTTGGGGAGTGGGTCTCATCACTTTATAGTCATTCCTCATACATATACAAGTCCCAAATAATTATAATAAAGTAAGATTCAAAGAGCTAAAATCAGAGATGTTGCAGTTGGAATATAAAAATTGAGATTTCATTTTTATGTTGCGTATGTTTATGCCAAGACTTTGAATTAATGAACCTACTGTTTTTATAATCACCACCATTCTCTGCATAGTCTGTTTAGAAATTTTATATTCCCTGGGAAACTAGTGCTCTCTTATGAATAGGCAATTAGATGCCTCCACCCTCCAGGCTGCAAGAGATGGCTGCTGCCCCCCCCCCCCTTTCTGGAAAATGCATCTTTAAATTGTAAATGTAGTTTTTATTTCTAGCAGGGATGTTTTCTTTTTGCAAAAGCAAAAGCTGAAAGATAGTGAGGCCTTCTTCTGCAGAGCAAGAAAAAAAAAAAACCTTACAACAGAGTTGTATTTTAACAGCTAAATAAGCTCTTGTTCTAGAGTCTTTGGTATTCTACAAATACTGCCCTTCACTGCCTTTTGAAGTAAGTAGTAAACATAATTGTGCCCACTCTTTAAAAAAATTGGGAACAGAGGTGCAGATGAGTTAAATCATCTACCCAGTGCATATAAATTCAGTTGAACTGGAAAAGAGAACACAAAGTATTAAAAAAAAAAAAAAAAACAGTGCTTCAATTCAGGGCTTTTCCTAAATCAAATTTTTGTGGTGGTGGTGGTGGGGGGGGTTTCTTTGGACTAGAGCTGTAATTTTATCTGTATAGGGAACTTCCAGAGAAACTGAGGCAAGATAAAGATTAGAGAGTTTTTAATATTTTATTAGAGGGAGAGATTGGACTGGGGGCAAAACAGGATCCATATTGATCAGACTCTTTTCTCAAAGTATTCAGCAGCGAGTGAGGGATTTCAGGAATTCTTAGAGGGCTCCAGTGATCAGGGAAACAAAGGCAAGGTGGAGAGCACTGGTGAGCAGGAACTTCCAGCATGGGACCATAATTCGGTTCTGACAGATTGGGGGTAAGGAAGGATTATTAAATTCTGCTAAGTTGGGAGGACTAGAAGCCAGGATGTCTGAGATAAGAGATATGCCCACATATTTTGAGATAAACCATCTGCATTTTATGACTCTTGGGAATGCTAGTGGTCAGGGCACCCAGCCCATTAGGGTAGATAATTATTAGGTGAGATAATTATATCTCAGTCCTAATGGCCAGGAAGTGAGGTTGCCACCAGGGAGACTGAGGCAGAATAATTTAGGGCAACTGAGGCATAACAAAATGACATGTTCAGGGTCAAACAGCTAATACACCTCAGGACAGATTTAAATTCAGTCTTCCTGACCACAGGAACAGTGTTCTATAAGCAAAACCACCTAGCTGCCTAGTCCTAAGAGAATTGACTGAAGGCACTCAGGAGGTTAAATGACATCTAGCTATGAGGCAGCTGAATGGGGCCAGAGCACCTGAGTTCAAATACTGCTTTAGACACTTCATATCTGGGTAATCCTGGGTAATTTGCCTATCTCAATTTCCTCAAATGTAAAATGAGAATAATGATAGTACATTGTATATAGTAGATGCTTAATTAATACTTATCCCCTTTCCCCTAAAATTATAGTCTTTATGTGTCAGAGACAAGATTTGAAACCAGTCTGCCTTTTTACCTATTACATCACTCTGCCATATAAGACAGTAAGAGTAGTAACTGTTAAATAAATACTTACTAGCACATAGAAATGTAACTCTTACAAGGATTTAGCAGCATGTAGCTGAAACCCATTTTAAGGAAATCCAATATGAGAGTGTCTAAACTTGCAAAATAGAGGAATTAGCAAGGGATTATTTGCATTATAAAAGAGTCACCCTAGGATTTCTTTAAACCGTTGTGAAATATAAATCCCTATGGTTAAAGTAGAATTCAGCATACAAAAAAAAAAAAAAAAAAAAAAAAAAGGAGTCAATTAACACATAATCAGCAAGGTACATTTATATTGGCAAACACGGTTGAAATGACTGAGTTATTAGTTTCTTTCTCCTTTCTCCCCACCCCAATTGTCTTATACTTAGCATATACTTGTTTCATACACTTTTTATGTATACATAATATCTCTCTTTATAAAATGTAAGCTCCCTGAGTTCAAGGACCATTTCATTTATGTCTTTGTATTCCCAGAGTGGAGCAGCTAGATGGTGCCATAGTGCACAGAATGCTGGGACTGGAGTCAAGATGATCCATCTTCCTGAGTTCAAATCTGGTCTCAGACAATTTCTAGTTATATGACTGGAGAAATCACTTAATCCTGTTTGCCTCCGAGCTGCAGAAAGAAATGGCAAACCATTCCAATATCTTTGTAAAGAAAAGTCCAAATGGGATCACAAAGAATCAGATACAGCTGAAAATAATGGAAGAACAAAACAATCCTCAATGCTAAGTGTAGTATATGGCACATATTCTGATAAATTGATTGATTTAATGTTTTAGAGTTCTAAACAAAATGAATATGGTCTTAAAAGTTCTGTATCTTTGAGTTGTGAGGAAATGGAATCTTCTGAAATGAGATTCAAAAATGAGTCCAGTGACAAATTCTGAGTCATGGACTATTGTGTGAAATTTTTATCATTTACATTCCAATAAGTTCAGTTTCTCCAGAACTGTGAAATTCAGCAGGAGAATAATCAGGGAATTAGGGCATTCTGTGCCATCCTGACAGCCCTAATTTAGGGGACCTTATGATGAATAATATTGCACATCTAGAATGCTTTCATCTCCAAAGCACTTTGTCAACATTGAATAATCTCATAATGCCCTTGTGAGTTATTACTACTTTCATTTTCCATATGGCTGATTGAGGAAAAAGAGGTTAAGTACCTTGTTCAAGACCACTGTGGGAGTCAGTATCAGGACAAGGGACAGAATTAAGGAGCTCCTGGATCATACCTCTCCTTAGATGGCTGGAGCAAATCTCAGTTTCCTGCACTGCTGAGATTCTTGACTGACAAGTTAATGCTGTAATAGATCATATTTTTCAGCTGAGATAATTAAGGGTTAGCACTCTACAAAGTGTCGGGCAGGCCTCTGGAAAAAGAGAAAACTCTATTGGGGAGTAATAGTTAAAACATGAGGCTGAAAAATGGCTCCCAATGCACAGACATGAAAGAAAATCTCTTTCATACACTTCAAAAGACTTCTGATTCTCTGTGTATTATTCTTTAAAGTTGTTATTGTCTTGTCTGAAATACTGATAGTGGGACCTTTTTCCCTTTCTTCCCATCCCTTCTTATATTTTTCTTTGACTTCTGTTATGATGTGTAACTTTGGTGCCTTCTGCTTTCATTCAAATTTTTTTTTCTCAGTATAGGCTCCTTCTATATATCAGCATATTCCAATCCCTATATTTCTTACATCCTATTATAAAAAGCTATATGGTTTTTTTCTTGTTCATGTTTCAGAATTTTTAGGCATTATGTACTTTGTGAAATTCATCTACCAATAAGTCAACAGGCAGTGTACCAGGCACACTGCTATAGATACAAAGACAAAAATGGAATTGTCCCTGCTTTCAAGAGGCTTATATTCTATTGGGAAAGAAAACATGAATGCATAAAATAAATACAAAACGGGTACAAGGTATTTGGTGGGATGAAAACTTAGGAGATGAAAAGAAAATCATGAAAGGCTTTTAAATAGGAGGTTGAATTTAAGATAAGCTTTAAGAGAATCTAATAGCCTAAGTAAAAGCCTAGAGATGAAGAGTTTTCAGCATTTAAATATTTGCCAACACTAACTGTTGGGGAGAGATCAAAGAAGGCTATATGGAAAAAGTGATACCTGAACTGAGCCTTGAAGGAAGATATGGAATCTGAAAGGCAGAAATGAGAAGGAAATTCCGAACATGTGATGTCAGTTGAGAACAAACGCCAACATCTGAAAGTTTTAGAGTTTTATTAGGGCATATAAGCAAAAGACAGAGCCGGAAAAAGGTATGGTTCCTTCCTCAATCTGAGGAGTTTATATTGATCATCATCATCATCATCATCATCATCATCATCATCATCATCATTATTGTTGTTCAGCCATGTCTAGCTCTTTGTGACCTCATTGGTTTTCCTGAAAAAGGTACTAGAGTAATTTGCCATTTCTTTTACCAGTTCACTTTCCAGATGAGAAAATTGAGGCAAACAGGTTTATGCATAGCTAAGATTTGTCTGAGGCTAGATTTGAACTCAGGTAGATGAGTTTTCTTAACTCCAGATCCAGCCCTCTACACACTGTGCCACTTAGCTGCCTGAGGCTTATATTATACATAGTTCAAATAAGAACACACAAGGAGAGAACAGCTGAGTGGCCTACATATATTCAGTTAAAACATATATTCAGAAAAGGACAATTCTCAGATAAGATTGTTTGATATATACATTAGCAGGTGGATATGTGTATATATATATATTCATGGAAACCCAAAACACAAGCTTTGAGTGTACTCACAACAAAACCACCAAGCTCCAAGAATTCCCTATAGCTATCTGGCTTCTTTGGATGCCTCTGAGGTCATCTTGACTTCTTTGGTAAGTTTTGAGCTAGATGATTTTCTAGCCACATAAAAGTTAGTTTCACACAATATTAATAAATGGGGGCTAGTTTATATGAATGCAATGAAGCAGGAGATAACATGTTGAGTAGTCTACTTTGCCTGGAACATGGAATACACAGAAAAGATTAAGATGAAATAAGTTTATAAAGGTAGACTGGATACAGGTAATGGAAGACTTTAAAGAACAGGCTAAAGAGTCTATATTGTGTTTTAGATTCAATATGAGCCAATGAAAGTTTTAAATAAAGACATTAAAAGGTAAATTTTAAAAATAAATACACTGTTCAATTAACAAGTTTAGATTCATAAGGTAGGGAATGAAAAATGTCAAGGTCCCTCTACAACTTATCTATATTCATTCAGCAACATCAAGTGCCCTACTTCAGTCTGACATATGGCATATGAAGCATTTTGTCAGGCCCTGAATTGCAGTGATGCTTTGCTCAAAGCAGCAGTAGCAGCTCTCATGAACCAAGCAAAGGGGATGAGCAGAGGGCTTTTCAATCTGGTTTTTCAAATGTCACTATTTTACAATGTCTTTATCTGCTGCCAAGCATTAGAGAGACTTGAGTCTGATGAACACCATTCGACTTCTATTAAGATCAAACTTTGCCATATGTACCTTGTCAGCCATTATTTTCATGAAGTGCAATAGATCACCTTTGGAACTGCTGAGAGTAAGTAAGATGTTGACTTGATAAAAGGGATTGTGCTACAGAAGAATATCAGATGGAATGAATTTCAAGATATTATTTGAAAAATGTGGTCTGTAATGTAGCATTTTCAATTACTTCTTTCTGAGAAAGGCAAGATGAAGCTATGAAAATAGAGAATTTGAATTGTGGCATTTAAAATTCATATGAATATGCATACACATGAAAGGAAAAGGAAGGGTAAAAAATTCATTTTCCCTAAAAGAGATTCTTTGAAATCCTTTCTTTCCTATCACACAAGGGAAACAAAGGCAGCACTTACTGATACTTGATATATTGCCCATTTCTCACCTACTAACACATTCATTCACATCAGAGATTTAAATTGATACCAAACATCAGTCCCAGTCAATTAAAGAGGAATTCTAGTCACTTTGTCTCTTTTTACAGGCAAGGAATAGGGAAATTGTTCCCGGCATGAATACTTAATGGATTGGAAAGTTTCCTCGCCTGGTAATATAGAAGGATGGGACAATGGATAGACTGCTGCATCTGGAGTTAGGAAGATTCAACTTCATGAGTTCAAATCTGGCCTCAGATACGTAGTAGGTATGCGGCCTGGGTAAGTCATTTAACCTTATTTGACTCAATTTCCTCATCTGTAAAATGAGTTGGATAAGGAAATGGCAAATCACTCTAGCATTTTTGCCAAGAAAATCCCAAATGGGGTCCAAAAATTTGGACATGACTGAAATGACTGAAAAACATAAACAATATGAAAGGGAAACTTGGGAACACAATAATCACCAGAAAGACTCATTCACTGAAATAAGAAGATCGATTCTTGCTCATTTTTATAGAATAAAGAAGATTTAGTCACTTCCTATTTCCCCCAATTCTCAATTTTCCAGACATAGTTTTTATATTTTATAGATGTGGAGGTGTAAGGAATCTCAAAGGAAAACTACTCTAACATTCTCTTTTGGATCTGTGAGAACTGAGGTCCAGAGAGATTTAGTGTTAATAAACAGTTGAATTTATTTAAAGAACACAAACTAAATATGGAAATGTTCATTTAAAAAATCATATCAGCATGTGCTAATTATGCTTTTAAGGTTAAAAGAGATAAGAACTAGTAGTGATATTACTGATACAGGAAATTTCAATATGAGGGAACTCCTACTACTGCAGATTGACATTTTTCTTTAATACAGATAAAAGAGTTGCCTATAGTAGTGAGAGGTTAAATGACTTCTTTAAGGTCACACAGCCAATAGGTAACTGATGAAAGACTTAAACCCAAGTCTTGCTGATTCTTTAACCATATGTCATACTCTCTTTCAAGGTAAAATATTAAAGAGTTTTTTGACATATTGTAAAACTCTGGAAGCCCATGAGGTTGTTTAAGAAATAAACAAAATGAGTTTATGGAAATAAATAATTTCTAAACAACCTAATTTTCTTCCATAAAGCCAGATGGATCTGGTGGATTAGAGGAAATAATAATAGTCCTACATTCAGGGGAAAAAAAAGGAAGCTATCTATATATGAGAGGATGAAATAAGCTTAAGGGGATGAAATAAACCGAAAGGATTACCTGCCCTTAAGTACTTATTTTACCAGAAGCCCTTGAAATTTTGACCATAATTGTCCCTAACTTTATAAGCTAGACTTCTGAGGCTATTAGTTCAAATTTAACAAGGATAAAAAACCTTCCTTTTTCATGCTTTCTGGAATTTTCATGAATTACTAACTCAATGTAGGGTTAATTTGGATGAGAAGTATAGCTCAATGGGTTGAACCTCAATCTCAGATATTTTTGCAGTCTCTAAATAACCTAAATTTGTAACATCTTGTTGGTAGTCCAAGATAAAGAACATGCATTTTGAAAAGTAAAGCACATATTTAAACTAATAGTAAAACAGATAAGAAATAAAGAAAATGCTCTTTATGTATATTCCCAAGTGACTAGATTTTTTCTTACTCAGGGTATAACAGGAAAATCTGGGGACACAATGTCTGTAAAGTCTCACCTTTGGATGAAAGAAATATCTTTTGTTCTGCCAGTTAGAGAGGAATGATTTCAGTCTTAATTTAATTTACTAAAATTTGTCCTAAAGTTCTCTCTCTCTGTCTGTCTGTCTGTCTCTTTCTCTCTTTCTTTCTCTCTCTGTCTGTCTCTCTCTCTCTCTGTGTCCCTGTCTGTCTCTCTCTCTCTGTGTTTCTTTCTCTCTTTCTCTCTGTCTCCCTGTCTCTGTGTCTGTCTCTCCTCCCCTCCCTCCCTCTTTCTTCTTCTCTCTCTCCCTCTTTTCCTCCCTCATTCTCCTGCTCCCTTCCTCCTTTCCTCCCTCTTTCTCTTTCTCTCTCCCTCTCCCTCTCTCCTTCCTTCCCTTTCCATCTCTTCCTCCATTTCCCTCCCTCCTTCGTTCAATCCTTCCTCCCTCTCTCCTCTTCTTTTCCTCCTTCCCTCCTTCTCTCTGTCTCTGTCTCTCTCTTTCTCTCATTGTTTGTATGGGTATCTGCCTCTTTTTTAAATGTCCCCCAAATTTTGTGAGAGCAGATTTCAAATAATTTAAAAGCATAGTAATATCCCATGAATTAAAATTGTACAAGGTGAACTCAGGACAGGAAGACAGAAAGTTCTCAAAAATTAAATTCTGTAGACATATATAGAAACAATTTCACTGTGGAGGCTAGAGAGGAGGATTTATCTGAAGGGACTGATGTAGATATATTGTGAATTCACCAAACAATTTAGATTAAAAACATAATAAATAAAGAAGATGGAAGTTATGGCAGACAACAAAAAAAGAATACTGTGTGGTGCAATAAATTAGAAAAGAGCAGAGCAGAGCACTAAAGTCAGAATGGTTTGAAGCCATCAAGAATGCAAACATTCATTTAAAAAATAGCTATTTTGTGGGAAAAAGGCACATCAAAGGCAAGATAGGGCAACTTTTTAAGTTAGATAGAACAAAGATAACTGACAACTCAGAGAAGGAATAGTTGTTCAAATTTGCTTGTTTTCTCAGACAAAGAAAGCGATTTGTGGTATAGAAAGGACAGAAACAAAGTGACTGAGAGAATTGATATTCAAGATAAATATGGATATAGTAAAAGAATCTTGCTGCCCTTGATGAGTTCAGGTTACCTCATGCAATATACAATTAATATTGAAAGAAATAGTAGAAACTTGCTATTGTCAGAGGTATTTGAAAGATTAGATAGAATAAGAGACATACTAGAGAATTAGAGAAGGTCAAATACTTTCAAAATTTTCAAAAGGGTCAACAGAGTTTCAGCTGCAAATTATAGTTCCATGAACTTGACAAAACTGGAAAAAGTCTAAAATTTCAGTTAAAAATAAAAGTCTAAAAAGTACAATAGCTTATGAACATGTAGAGAAAAAAGCAGTGATTGCAATGAATACATCTAAATATATTATTTCTATTTCTCATCTGTTAATGAAGAGAAGGTTATATCAGATTAAGTTAAGTTTCCTTTTTGACCAGATTACTAGGCAGGGATAAGTCAGCTAAATGGTGCAGTATATATAGTACAGAATATAGAGTATCAGGCCTGAAGTGAAAAAGATTCTTCTTCCTCAGTTCAGATCGGCTTTAGGCACTTAGTAGTGTATTGTAATGTTCTGGTTAGCTTTCTGGAGGTCTTGGGACCAGCCTTCATTTGAGCAGAATAATCACCACAAGAATAGCCAGGGATAAAATCTAAACGTCTTTATTGTCTCCTTCACAGTCTGTCTCCTTCCCTGGGGCCTAGGCTAGCTTGTGGTTCTCCTCCATTCCTCCACTGAAACTAAGACCCATTCTGATGGGCCTCCAGAAAGCTAGCTTTCTGAATGGGTCTTAGTTTCAGTGGAGGAATGGAGGAGAACCACCACGAAGGTCTCTATATTGAAGTCTCTCCGAGTCCGAGAGCTTGAGCTACAGCCTCTAGTCCTGTCTTCTCCAAGGCTGTCTCTGGCTGAGTTTGTCCCAATTTATATGCTCTATTACAATTGCATCACTACAGTACACTGAGTATAAACCAATCATTATATCACTAGGGAACCATTATTTGTTGTAAGATTATATCAATCATACTGCTAAAGCATTGTCTTATCAATTCCACTGAGATAATGCCTTATTTAAATCAATCATACTGAGCCTTAAGTATATTTCTTCAAAGTTCCTGCCCTTTACAATGTGTGACTCTGACCAACTCATTTAATGCTCTTTGCCTCTGTTTCCTCATTTGTGAAATGAACTGGGGAAGGACGGCAAACTATTCCCAGTATCTTTGTCAGGAAAACCCCAGGTGGGAACATGAAGAGCTGGACACAATTGAAACAATTGAATCACAATGACAAAATCTATGAGGAAAGATCAGCTAGATGGTGCAGTGGATAGAGCAACAGTCTTGAAATCAGGAGGACCTGAGTTCGAAACTGCCCTCAGACATTTAACGCTTACTAGCTGTATGACTCTAAGCAAGTCATAACCTCAAATGTCTTGCAAAAATAAAACAACCCCCTCCCCAAAACTAGGGAAAAGTGTAGATATAGGTCACTTAGTGACTTAGGATAGCATAGGATATACTAGGATAGACAGGACAGATAACTGACAACTGGAAGAGGAAGAGTTGCTCAAATTTGCCCCTGTTTTCTCTGACAAAGAAAATGATTTGTGAAACAAAGCGACTGAGAGAATTGATATTCAAAACAAATATGGATATAGTAAAAGAACACCTAGGTGCCCTTGATAAGTTCAGCTTACCTCATGCAGTATACAAGATGGAGGAATCATAGTTAGGAGCTAGTTTACCTTAAAAAGATCTGGGGGAATCTTAGTAAATGTGAAAATTCAATGTTAGTCACCTGAGCCATATGGCAGTCAAAAAGGTTCTTGGGCTGCATTAAGAAAGGAGTACTTTACCTTAGTCAGATCACATATGGAATATTGTTAAGTTTATTTCAGTTCTGGACAGCATAATTTAAGAAGAATATTGATAAACAAGAACATTTCCACAAGGGAGCAACCAGAATGATATCTTGATTCCAAGCTAGGATGTTTAGCCTGGAGAAGAAAAGACTAGGGTACAGTTGGGAGAGTCAGAAGTGATATTTTTAAGTATTTAAAGAGTGTCACCTGGAAGAGGGATTTGATTTGTCTGTCCTCAGAAGACAAGAATAGAAGCAGTAGGTAAGAGTTAAAAATTTAGGTTTGACATCAGAAAAAACTTCTTATTTGAATTGTTAAAGAAAGAAAGAAAAAAAGAAAGAAAGAAAGAGAGGAAAAGAGGAAGAAAGAAAGAAAGGGAGAAAAAGAAAAAAGAGAAAGAAAGAAAGAAAAATAAATAAACATACTGTCTTGGGAGGAAGTGGATTTTTTAATGGAAATTATGAAGTCATATAGGATGACCGTCTTCTGGCATTTTGTGGAAGGGATTCTTCAGCTACAAGTTGAAATAGATGGCCAGTGAGGTCTTTCACCTCTGCCTATGAAATTCCATGATTTTGTCATTCTGCCTTGATCTACATTACTTGCAGAATAGTTGATCATGGTAATACTCACTCAAGTACCAGGTACTATCTATGTGCTTCAAGTAGATTCAGATTCTCCAGTTCCTTTTTTTTTTTTTTTTCATTCAGTTTTTGTAACTAGTATTCAGCAACTGAGGATTGTGATAAAGGCAATCTAGCTCAATAGATAACAGATAGCAGATAGCCTGATATCAGATTGTTCTGATCTGGCTCACTGAATTCAAGAATTCAAATGTTCTCTTTCTTTGCTTATTGGTTCACTGGAACTTGCGAAGGATACTATTCTCCTAAATGGTGCCGTTACCATCTCCCTCTACTGAAATTTCCCTTTTCTTCCTCTCATCCAGGATTTCTACACCTTTTTGAAAATAAATTATTCCTTACATTTAGGCATTATGGGAAATGACGTTGGATGGCCACTACAATATGTTTACTTATTACAAAAATGTGAACTTCTGAAGGTCAAGAGGGGAATTTGGTTAGCAGTAATTTCAATACATGCTAATAGTATGATATAACTGCTAAGAAATGTTATCTTAGCATACATTAAAAAAAATCTAACCTAGGATTTCACTAGTGGGGAGAATGCTTGGTGAGAAAAGCCCTTCTCTTGGGATGTTGAGAGGTTAAGCCAATTGCTCAGGGCCCCATAGCTAATATATATATCAAGGTTGGACCTGAATTCAAGACTTTTTGACTCTGAGTCCAGATCTCTTTGATTCTGATATAGTATAATAAATTGCATCAAGATAAAGAATTGTTTGAAGGAGAAAGTGATAAATGTTGAAAAGTATGTGGAAAAATTGGGACATCAATTCACTTTTGGTAGAACTGTGAGCTAATTCAACCAACTTGGAAAACTATCTGGAATTATAACCAAAGAATTAACTGCCTATAACCTTTGAAAGTCCTATCACTACTGGATCCATTTCCAAAAATGATTAGAGGAAAAGTAGAAGAACCTATATATTCTAAAATATTTATAACAATTTTCTTTGTGGTGGCAAAGAAATGGAAGATGCATGGATATTATCAACTAGTGAATGACTGAACAGGTTGTGGTGTATGATCATGATGAAATACTACTATGCTGATGAACTCATTAATTTTTAGAAAACCATTGATAGACATGTGTGAAATAACAAAGTGAAATAAATAGAACCAGGAGAACATTATATATAGTTATAACTATTGTTTGAAGAACAACTTTGAATAACAAAATCATTTTGACTATTATAAATACCCAAACTAACTACAAAGGACCTTTGAAGAAAGATGTTATCTTCATCCAGGGAAAGAACTGATAAATAGGAACATATATAGAATGATTTTACATGTATATGTGAATGTATATACATATGTATACACACATATATATGTGTATATATATGAAATCTGTTTATTGGTAGACATCTAGAGTGGGGGAAGGAGAAAAAGGGAAAAAATTGCATAACTTTATTATATATTTAAAGGAATAGCAAGTCATAATTCCACTTTGTAATAGGAATGGTTGTTTTATTTCATAAATTAAAATAAAATAAATAAAACAAAACAGAATTATTTCCAGAAGGATTTTGTAAAATTACAAATTTTGAGATTCAGCATGTTACCATTGAACCACAGTGATTGCTACAAGACTGTTAGCTGAATTGGAAAAAAAAAAAAAAAACACATCCTGAGACAATGTGGCACAATATAAGTAGAAAAACATGGGATGCTGTTTCAGAAGATTAGGTTTACTGTAGGAGAAAATAATTTGAGGATAACATCATTGGGAATCTAATGAATGGAAAAGGAAAGATCTCTCTTTTTCTCAAAGATGTAAGATACTAAAAAATGGAGGAAGAATGGATCAAAGTTAATAATAATAATAGTAATAATAATAATAACAATAATAATACTAAGATTTGTGTATCATTTAGTCCATGCTAGGTACTGAGTTAAATTCTTTACAAATCTTATCCCATTTGAATTTTGAATATCTCTTAGTCTCTAAGATTGAAGTTGAAATAGTACTTATGTGTAATGACCGCGTATTTAAAATCAGCCGGAGTCAGGAATTCAGGTTAAGGGAAAAATCTTCAATCTTTATTGAAGTGAAGAGGTGAATAAGGATTGCAATAGCAATATGGGCAAGAAAGATTGCGATAGCAATATGGGCAGCTGCGACAGGAAACCAGCTAACAGAGGGGGATCTGAGCTGAAAAGCCCTTGCAATGGCCATGCAAGCAGTTTCTTCCCCTTCCTTTTCCACTCTCCTGCCTCCACCCACCAAAATCGTCATTTCCTATACAACACATCAGGACTTGCACAAAGAGTGGGGAGGGGCCATTCTTTCTCCAAGCATATATATTAATAGACTATGGTCCAATTACTATTTAGCCTCATGTGCTTGGGACCTCAGTGCATCAACTCAAGCCTCAGCCCATTACACTTATGCTCTCACAACTATATCTCAGGACTCTCAGGAACAATGATTAATTCTAATGAGATCAAACAAGCCAATATATAGTCAGTATACCTACTTCAAGATCTACATCTCAGGCAAAGCCCAGAGAACCATAGAACTATATAATTGGGGATGGGGCGGGGTAGCCTCAGAGGTAGTCTGTTATAACCATTCCTTTTATAGAAGAGAAAACCAAGGCCTAGTTAGGTTAAAGTGATTTGCTTCAAGTCACATAGATAGTATATAGCAGAAGTGGGATTTAAAAGCAGATCCTCTATTCTTCTGTGCTAGGCTGCTTTCTCAGGAGTAATATCTACAGGTCAAGATTTGGATGACTAAATTTGTGTAGTCTGAAAGATTAGAGCGGTTCCTTAAGGCTTTGAGGTACAATGATTGTTTATAATTTTTCTGGATGATTGGTGGTGATAGTGATGATGATGATGGAGGTAAAAAAGAAGAGAAGGAAGAGGAGAAATAAAAGAAAGAGAAGAAAAAGGAAAAAGAGAAGAGGAAGAAAAAGAAGAAGAGGAGGACAAAGAAAAAGGAGGAAGAAAAGGAGAGGAAGAAAGGGAAGAAGGAAGGAAGGAGAAAACACACAAAGAAAGAAAAAACTTTATAAAATATACTCATAAATATATAGTTTCTAGATCAAGTGCATATAATAAGTTCTGGTACAATCAGCCACAATGACTGATTATGTTCTTACTGGGAAATCATATTCTACTATTGTCTTATTTTGCTTTATTTAACCTCTTGATATTATTGCAAAGGACTATAGATAGGCTAGTTCTTGCTATTCTGAAGGACTTTAAGAAATTTCCTCTGTTTGTGATATCTTGCTTTTCTAGGTAGAACAATTGAAAGTACCTTTCCAGTGTGCTGTAATCAATTTTCCTGACAATATGTCCCTAAATATTCTGTTCTATATCCCAATTTTCTTTCTTCTTTGAGCTATCTTCAATTCATTCTTCATTCATTCAGTCTAATTGTAATGCTATGAATTAAGCACTTTCTTATCAATGTAGAGAAGCACTTGGTAATGGCATTATTAGTATGATCAAAGTCCAGTTCTTTTCTCATGACCAAAATAATAATAATACCTAGCATTTATATAGCATTTTAAAGTTTGCAAAGCACTTTACAAATATTATCTCATTTGATCTTACAACCATCCAAGGCAGTAAATTAGCCATTTACAGGTGAAGAAACTGAAGCAGAAAGAGAATAAGTGACTTCCCTAGGATCATATGACTATGTAGTATTTTAGGTAGGATTTGAACTCCGGTCTTCTTGATTCCAAATACAGAACTCTATGCACTACGCTATATACCTTGACTCTAAACAAGAAATGCATATCTCTGAATCTATACTAGCACAAGGTAGTGCATTTTTACATAGGCAGGAAAAAGGCTGGGCTTTTTAGTCAGAAATGGAAGTAATTCAAGTTCTCACCTTTTAACTTACTGCTGAGGTTTTCTGGGGACCTTTAGCTCACTCTTTTACTCTTAATTTTACTGATACCCAAGACTGAGGTAATGATCAACAGAAGAAATTATTGTGAGGAAAGTTACCAGAAGTATTATAGTAACTTCATAAACATCTTACCATAAGCATCATGCATAATTTATGAAAAGAGTTTGGGGTAAATTATCAGACCTTATAGGAGTTAATTTTCTGTCAGATAGGGAATGAAATTTTATATTCCTCTAAATTCTTCTTTGAAAATGGTTGAGATCTATTTCACTAACATAGCCTTCAGTATTGTGCTCAAAGAGCTGAGCTAAATTTAATCTTAGAGTGGCATTCATCAGCGTCAGCTTGCCCTGGGTAAAACTCCCTAATATCTTCTTTCCCTTATTATTTAGTCGATTGCAGTGAGAGCGCAGGGTGATAAATTCTGTCTCAGCAGAAACATACATTTAGAAACAAATGTCCTGGAGAAATACTTTTGTAACATTCCCCCTTTCCTTCCCCCCTTTCTGGTAACTCTGTGGCTGGCTACATGACACTAATAAAACCACTTGCAAAGTGAAATGCTTGGATCCTTTGTCTACATGATATCCAACATCTGTTTGGGGCAGATTTTATGTAATTGACAGATTTGGGACTGACTAACTCTATTGAAATTCAGTAGTTGTCAGTAAAGAAAAGACCTTATATAAAATCTTGGTGCATTTTAATTTATTTCTTCATTGTAATTTGTGTGTGTGTGTGTGTGTGTGTGTGTGTGTGTGTGTTACCCAATCTAAATTTCTTATATATTCTCTGAGTTCTAAAAGGTATATCTTTAAAAGTTGGTTGTTGATTGAATATCTTTAAAAGGTTAGTGAAAAAAGATACAGTAAGGATACAAAAATCTCTATTTAAAACACAGAGACAAATAAAATAATGACCAAAATCTTTTAGAGTGATGTTATTTTTATATTAGCTGTTGTTTTTCAGCTAGACTATAGTTATTAACATCAGAAAGACAATATTTGGTCAGCTACATTTTGTGGATAATTCTATGTGTAGAGGATTTTTTTGGTGTTATATTGAAATATCAACTAAAAAGATAATGTAGTTACAATACTCTGAGTTAATAATCAAACATTCAAAATTATAAAAACGTAGCTCAATCTAAAGTAATAAATGTTCTAGGAAATCATTTCTGTATAATTAATTTTTAAATTGCATTTTATTTTCCCTGTTACAAGTAAAAATAAATTTTAACATTTCTTAATAATTAATATTACTGATTACAAAGCATTTGGGGAATGTCATGTCACTTAAAGAATAATTTCAAACAATAGCAAAAATAGTGTTTTGGTGAATTTTAAGGTGCCTCATAAATGTAAGTTGTCTTTAGAGGTGCTTTTTAATCATATTCTCTACAAAGAACAACAGTCATTCAGGCAACAAGCATTTATTAAATGCTTACTATGTGCTAGGCACTGAAATAATACTAAGGAGTCAAAGAACAGCAAAAGTTGTTTTTTCCCTGCAGGAGCTCACATTCTGATAGAGAAAAAACATGATAAAAAACATGCAAGATATTTATAGAGGAGGTAAAATAGAAGGTGACCTCAAAGGGAAAGGTCCTTATAACTGAATGCACTGGGCAAGACTTTATACAGAAGTTAGGAGTTTTGAAGAAAGTCCAGAGACCTGAGAATCAGAAGCATAGAGGGAGAATACCCCCAGGCATGGGTGTTGGCTTGTAAAGGTAGGGAGGCATGGGAGATGGAATATTGTTTCTGAGGAATAATAAATAATCCAGTGTCACTCATACATAGAATATGTGAATGGAAGTTAAGTGTTAAAAGACTGTGAAGTTAATTAAGGAACCATGTTATAAGAAGCTTTAATTGCTTATGTTCAATCTTGAAAATAAGGGAGCCATTTTTTGAGGGGAAGGTGACACAGTCAAATTTACCCTCTAGAAAAAATTAATTGGAAGCATAGTAAAAAGATGAATTGGAATGGAAAGGCGTTTGAGGCAGAAAAACCAAAGAAGGAGAATTTCATATTCCAAAAGGGAGAAGCGAGAAGATCCTGATATAGGGTGGTGATTGTGCAAGGGATAATAAGAGACATACAAGAGAAATGTTGTTAAAGTAGAAACAACAACATTTGGAAACATTTGATATTTGGAGTGACTGAGAGAAGTGAAGACACTGAGGCAATAAGCCTGAGTGAATGCGGGAATGACAATGCCCTTCAAAATAATAGAAAAATTCAGAAGACAAAAGAGTTTGGGATATGGGTCAGGCTGATGAGAGTTTTGGATATGGCAAGGCTGCCCTTGGAGAAAGTCCTCTGGAATTGTTATGAAATTAAATATCTCAATCTGCCTTTAAGAGCTACTGACCTTGAAAATGACTGATTCTGTACTCAAACATTTGAAAACAGAACAATAAGAAGCTAATCATTTCAGACAGCATAGTGGTTAGTAATTTTTGATCCAGGAATGCCATTGTCTTCTTAACTATGAATCTGTACAAAATACTTGAATGGCCATACCAAATATAGAGCTGAAAAAATATGAACATGCTGCTCCTCTACATACATGCATATATGTACATATGAATATGTGTATTTATCATGTACACATAATGCATATAAAGTTAGAGCTCAGGGGCAGCTAGAAGATGCAATGGATAGAGCACTGACCCTGAAGTCAGGAGGACCTGAATTCAAATTCAGCCTCAGATACCTAATACTTATTAGCTGTGTGGCCATAGGCAAGTTACTTAATCCTAATTGCCCTGCAAAAAAACCCCAATTAACAAAAAAAGATAGAGTTCTTGGACTGAAAGAATGTTTGGATTTCCATTCACATATGAAGATAGAATCATAGGATTTAAAGCTGGAAGCAACTTTAGAAATCATCTAATCTAATTGCCTCATTTTGCAAATAATAAAACTGCTTTTGAGGGGAAAATGATTTATTCACAAGCAAGCAAGTAATAGAGCAAAGAATGACCACAGATCCTCTGACTCTAGATCTAGGGCTATTTCCTCACTATCATGATTCCTTTCCAATTAGAAATGAACAAAACAGCTTTTAATCACTACCTCAGTTGCATGATTTGGCTAACCAACTTAAAACTTGAAAAATACATTCAAAAGAACCCTGGGTGAGTCAGCATGGACTTTGAAAAGATTATGTGTATTTTCTGAAGCATATTTTTTTTTTCAAAATCACGTACAGGGAAAGTGTAGAACATGCACCCACAAGAACTAAATTTAAAAAATGTGCGTAGCAATGAACACATGCATAGCATATGGATGCAGCTGACGGAAGAGTTCCTGGACTCCATTCAAAGATACCACTCACAGCAGATGCACCGTCATAAAGTTGAGTTGCAGAAGTCACATTCTCTTGGGTAGGGTTCCAGTCAGTCATATGGGAGTGCAGTTCAGTTGCTGGAAACTGAAGAGTTCACTTACATTTTGGTTGGAGGCATAGACATTTCTTTATGAGAAAGGCCAAGGGGGCCATGCTATCGGCAAAAACTCAGTTGCTCCCTACCTCTCATGAGTCATCACTGAGCCAAATAGACACTGGCAGTTTTTCCTTCCTTTAAAAGCTTTTCTAACCAAGAGATTCTGCAGAGTATTCTGTCATATGGTTTGAATAATATAGGGAGAGACAGACATCAGTCTTTGACACTCATTTTCTGCAAATTTTCTAGAAATCAGTTACATTTCTCAGCAAATTAAACTCTTCTGAGAATGGCATCAGGATAACCAATTTTTCACACTATCTCCTCTTTCCTTTTTCTTCAAAACAGAATATAATTACTTTCTCTGTTTTTTTATTGGTTCCTTTTGCTTTTCTTTATGTATCACAGTCATTCTGTGATATCCTCTCCTGCCCTTATCCCCTAGAATTCTCCTCTGTAGCAAACATAGGTAAGCAAAACCAACTTCCACAGCAGCCACATCTGTCAGCATAAGAATATGTTTACCATCTGTACTCCTCCCTTCCTCTCTTTTAAGGAGGAAGATATGTTCTATCATCTTATTTCTGGAAACAATTTCAACTGCCTTTTAGTGTTATTTTCATTTACCTTATTTCAGTTACTGTATATAGGTTCTCAGTTTTTCTTGGTGTACTCTATATGAGTTAACACAAATCTTCCCATGTTTCTTTGAATTCCCCATATTTGTTGTTTCTTAGAGAATGACAGAATTCAATTATAGACATATGCCATAGTCAGTTCACCTACTCCCTGATATATGGATGATTATTTCATATCTAATTATTTTGTTGCCACAAAGTACTGTTATTAATATTTTCATATAATTATAGTTTTTTTAATGATAAGATCTATGAGTATTCTTTCAAAAGTCAAACTTGGTTAGTTCTATGAAATCAATTACCCTTTGAATTTCTATAAGTTCAAATCCATCCTGAGCTTGGCCTCTGAAGACCTATGCAGTGGTTCTCAAAGTATGGTCTAGAGAATCCTGGGGATCTCTGAAACCCTTTTAGAGGGTCTACAAATTCAAAAGTAGTTTTTATTTTCAAAATGGTAAATGTCTATAAATATAATCCAGATAAAAACACTTTGGAGAGATCTTCAATAATTTTTAATAGGATAAAGATACTGAAAACAAAAGTTTGAGAACCACTGAATAGGGCACACCTGCTTATTGACGTTCTCTAGACAGTGCTTCCAGTTATTAAAGCCTTTTGTTATAAAAGTTGCAGTACATCAACTTGGCCAGTAGCTGATAAAATTCACTCAACCAAATCAAATATACTTTAATTTTCAGCCCTGGATTTGAAAGATTATATAGCAGATGCCAAAGAGTGAGTAGTTTGCTTTGCAAAATCCTTTTGAAGATAATTCAATAACTCTGGCTAAATTGAATCCACTAATTTGATTCATAGATTTCTAGGTGGTGGGACAGGAGCAGAAGTCTCACAAAAAATTATCATCTCTGTCAGACTGTCCTTCATCATACTCTGCTTGCTCCTCTTTGAGTAGTCTCTTATTAAATTAGATTGGGGTGATGAGTAGATGATACTTTGGTCTGATGTTCATATTTAGCATGGGAATCATAACAAAAAGAATCATTTAATTTCATGGCTTTTGGAAACCATCTTTCAGATTTGATGATTTTGGTAAGGCAAGAAACAATTTGAAGGGGTATGACAAAGAATGAGGGTTCAAAGATGATCAGATTAAAAAAAAACATGGGAATTATTCTTTCCTCGCTCTCAAATTCATTATGCTATACTTGGGTGAAAAGTTTTTAATATTGAGTTCAAAGAAGTTGGATGTGATTTTTATAAAAGAAACATATCCACAAGCACTTTATTTTTCTGAATTCTTTCAAGTTTCCTATACATTTATATTTTATTTCCCTTGATACTTATTTGGAATCAAATCTCACTCCTGCTAGAAGTCATTCCTACTAATCTTTCTAGCTGGGGAAATGAAGTTATCCTTTGCTAGTTACTAGATGTCAAAAAAGAAGGGAATAAATTATTTGGAAAAATATTGAAGCCTCATTTCTATTCCACATTACACTTTCCAACATATTTTTAGATGCCAACAAGAAATGTCAGAATTACAGTTCTTAAAATGATCTAGCTCATTAGAGCATACTTAGCCAATATATAGCTTAATATCAGAATTATTCCAGATGTACCAATTCTTTTTCTTTCTCCTCTTTCTCTTCGTCTTCCTATGGTTTCCTTTTTATCTCTTATTGTTTTGCACATCCCTAAGGATTTCTGGCTTGAAGCCCTCTACTTGAAGTAACTATCAGTTAAGAAAATGGAATTTATTTGAAAAAACTGACTGTCTCGGTTAAATCAGTTAAAGTCTGTTAAGTGATTTGCATATGAAAAAGGCTGGAAGCTTAAAAGTTGTAGGCACATTTCTCTTGGGCATTGCTTTCTTTCCTTTCCCCAGGTTCCTGTTATATAGGGAAATCAGAACTTTCTTGGATACATGTTTATCTATACTGTCCCTTAGGCACAAAAAAGAATCCACTGTGAAAAATACTGGATAACAATATAAAGACATATTGGACTGTACCAAATCCTCAGAGCCTTTGATCTTTTATTGAGCACCTGTATAACAAGAATTTTTCTGGGATGCCTGTTTTTTTTTATTATTTTTTTTTAATTACCCTTTTTTTCTTGGCCTCATCTCCCTTAATGGAGCTGTTATTTCCTGTTGGATCAGAGAGAAATGACTAAATGACAGAATATTTATATACATTTATAGCTGTATGAAGAGAAAATATGAATTAATTCTTTCTGATAGAGTTAAAAAAGAAACAAAAAAAAGTTTCTTTTAGAAACTAAGGTCTCTCTTTCTGGCAAAGTTATTTGATACTTATGTAATTCAATTCATTTCAACAAAAATTTATTAAATTTTCACATTGTGCTGGGCACTGGTACAACTAAGAGCAAAACACAGTTTCTACTCTCAAGGACCCTAGAATAACAAATTTAAATTTAGAAGGGATTTCAGAGGCCATTTAGTCCAACCTTTTCATTTTACAGATGAAAAAATTAAAGTGCAGAGAAATTTGTTGAATGTCACAAAAATAGTGAAATATCAGAGATGGGATCTTCCATTCTGCTGTGTACTTCATAGTTTCTGAAGAATTACAGTTGCAGGTCATCTAAAGCTCAATGGAGAGATACATAGTAGGTATAGCTATGCCATATTACCAGTTAAAAATTTCATCTAGAAAAAATATTAATGGGGAGTGAATATAGTTCAATCAGACTCAGAGTTCTTATTGGAAAGTCTAAGCAACATCAGAATGAATCTTTTTTTTCCCAGTCCATATCAGCATGATGTGACAAACTAAGAGGTCAACAAACATTGAGATTGGGGTCCAGCCAGAACAAGATGGCTGCACAGAGCATTCCAGTGCATTTAGCAATAACACATGTCAAACTATTTTACAAATAGTTTCATAATCATAAAAAAATGAGACTTCTTAAGAATTAGAAATGTTTGATCAGTAGTACAGATTATATTTGTAACAAATAGAAACAAATGAAAACTGATAGCTATTATTTGATCAAATACTGTTGGGAAGACTTTCCAACAGTCTGCCAAAAACTAGGTCTAAGAGCAACAGCTTATGCCATACTCTAAAGATAAACTTTAGATGGATACATGATTCAGACATAAAGTATGATATGATAGAATATCAGAGAAATAAGGAAGAAATTCTCTGTCAGATCCATAGATTAAAAAAGATATTATGGACAAACAAGAGATAGGATTATTATAAGAATTAAAATGGACAGTTTTGATTGCATAAAATTTAAAAGTTTAGAGAAGTAAAGTCAATTTTTTCTCCAATCAGAAGAGAAACAGATAAATGGGCCAAAAATCTTTACAGCAAGTTTCCATGATAGAGTTCTCATTTCTGAGATATAGAGAGAACAGAGTCGATTTTGTGAAAATAAGGACCATCCTCCAAATAAGAAATAGTCTGAGGGTATATAAAAAATCACTTCTCAAAGAAATCTAGTCCATAAATAACTATATGAAAATTATCTCAATAGCTAAAACTAGAGAAATACAAATTAAAACTACTCTGAGATACCATGAACACCCATCAGATAGATAAAGTTAACAAAAAGAAAAATGATAAAATACTGAAGAGACTGTGAGAAAGCAGATACACTAATGCATTGTTGGTGAAACTGTGAACTGGTCCAGCAATTTTTCAGAAGCAGGAAAGTCATGGAATGGAATATTCTTACCAGTGCTGTCACTGACTCTTCCTCAGCTCTGGAAATAGTTTTCTCAGGAATTCTCTTTAAAATGTCTCTTCATGTTCTCTCACAAGACAACAGCTAACTTTCATAGATTTACAGACTCATCACAGATGACAGTTAACTCCTTCAGTTTAAATCTCACAAAATGTCAGTTAAAATTTTTATAGTCCTCTCACAGATGATAATGAATCCTCAGTCTTTCCTCAGGAAATTGCATTTTAAGTTTAGTTCTTCTATAATACATCCACAGTCTCTTTTTGCCACTGCAAATAACCATTGGTTTCCCAAGATGCTGTTTCTTTTTAAAGCAATAGTAGCAGTATTCTTAATCTATCCAGGAAAGGCTATTGAACTTTGTGCTACAGATGCATGATTAAGTATAAAATATATACAGAGTAAAGACAAAGTATTTCGATGGGGGGAGTGCTGAGTAGTTTGCTTAGGGAGTGATGATTGAGCTGAGCTTTATTTGCTAAATATTTTAGGAAAAGAAGCAGGTTACCTAAATAACAGAAAGAGAAAAAAAGGGTCTCCTTCCTCTCAATCCCTCAATCTCAATTCCTGGTGCCTAAAAAGCAATCAGGGTTGGCTTTGGGACCCTAGAAAAGAAAGATTCATGGGGTAAATGGGCTCCTATTTCATAGCCTATAGGTTCACCTATACCCTTTATATTTTTGTTCTATTAAAAGATAGAGAACATTAAGCAAACATCTGCCATGACTGAAAATTACTTTGTTGGAACATATATAAAGCCTCCTTTAGGATACACAACCCTGACATGGTGGGCTGTGAACAAAAATGATAAAATTGTTTATTGGTTTGCTTTCACTTAGGTGGTCATAGGTTCCCATTTCCCTTTTCACATGGGATTCTTGCTAGAGATCAATGAATCCATGATCTTATTGATATGGTTACCATGTCCTATAATGCAGATTACAGGAAATAATGAATTCTATGAAGCAAATGTAAGGATGTACATTGATGTGAGAAGTAAGGAGTACATTGCAAACTTGGGAGTTAGCCTGTACAAAGGCACAAAAATGAATATCACATTCAGAAAACAGCTAAAAGGCCTGTTTAGCCAAATTGTAAAGTGTTGCATAAAGGAATAATGTATAGAAAGTCTAGAAAGGTAGATTGAGGTCAGATTACAAAGAATTTTAAATGCCAAGCAGAGAGAGCCACTGGAATTCATTTAGCTAAGATTTCCATTCAGCATAGGAGTAATCTGTATTTTAGGAGCCTTCACTTTGGCAGCAGCATGGAGGAGGATCATCAAAAAAATTATATGTGACTAGGAAATTAAATGGGCTTATCAGTTATTAAAGATGAAGGGAAACTTATCTATAGTTTAGGGGTGAACATGATTTATATAATGTCAAAAAATCAAGAGGAAAGACTTTACTATGTTGTGTGGACCCTCTAGGAAAGGTTTGGGAGGACACTGACAAGAATTTCACAGGATGAAAAGCATGGACTGGCTGTAATCTGCATTATAGGACATGGTAACCATATCAATAAGATCATGGATTCATTGATCTCTAGCAAGAATCCCATGTGAAAAGGGAAATGGGAACCTATGACCACCTAAGTGAAAGCAAACCAATAAACAATTTTATCATTTTTGTTCACAGCCCACCATGTCAGGGTTGTGTATCCTAAAGGAGGCTTTATATATGTTCCAACAAAGTAATTTTCAGTCATGGCAGATGTTTGCTTAATGTTCTCTATCTTTTAATAGAACAAAAATATAAAGGGTATAGGTGAACCTATAGGCTATGAAATAGGAGCCCATTTACCCCATGAATCTTTCTTTTCTATGGTCCCAAAGCCAACCCTGATTGCTTTTTAGGCACCAGGAATTGAGATTGAGGGATTGAGAGGAAGGAGACCCTTTTTTTCTCTTTCTGTAATTTAGGTAACCTGCTTCTTTTCCTAAAATATTTAGCAAATAAAACCTTGTAACATTAAAGAGTACAATTATCTAAAGACATTATTGTTCAATGTCCTTCATTTGTGAAGCTATCATTGAAGTTTATTTAGCATATCCACCTTGAAGAGCAGTTTTAAAAGCATGGGGCTCCAGAAAAATTGGTTGTCCTTATAGGACATCATCAGGAGGAAGCATTTTCTTTTTTGTTTTACTGAGATTTTTCTGCCCCCTCTATTCTCCACTAAGAATATCGCCTCAGGCAATTTTTTATTTTATTCTGCAATAAGCATGTGGGAATCTCATGCCCAGAAGCTGGGGATATGGATAGAAGGATAGTAAGGATATAAAGAAGAGGGAAGGAGGGCATAAAAGCAAACAAGAACTAAAGAGTTTGTAGTGAGTTGTAAGGAAGAATCAGAAGATTCACAGTACTCTATGACTATTAGATAATTAGAAAGGTTCCTAGGAAGGAATGGAAACAGCAGTAGCGGTCACTTCCTCCTTGATGGCTTCTGAGAAAATAATGTTGAGTGTCCTCACAGGAATTGGGTCATTTCTTGTGAAGTGCTCGAAAATTCTTTACTCCCTCTGGGCAGGAGAGATAAGGGTTAGTCGGCTTAGAGAAACCTGGGAAGGATGCCAGCAGCCCCCATTCTACCTCTTACAATATTTAATGTAGAAGACATGGATTTCATAGAAGTAGAAAGTGAGATGGAAAAGAAAGAAATATTCATCTTTGGGGGTGGGGGGCAGGAGGGTGGCAATCATACACTCTTATCCTTGCCATAATGATGATTATTATGGAATGAATTGTGCGCTAATACATAACTTGAAGGTCATAATTTTTGGAAAATATTTGCAATTTGAGCATGGTCTCAATTACGTGAAATCACTGATTTCTATTAACTGAAGATTGATTCATTCTGGTAGTAAGCTATGGTTTTGTGCAGATTTTTTTTTAGCTGTTGATGTGGTATTGATTAAAGAACTATGTTCTTAAGGATTTTTAGCTAATGGTAAATTTATATTTATGAGTTAAGTGGAAAGGATAGGGACACCCAGCATGTTTCCAGGATTGTAGTTTAGCACTTTATTTTGTAAGCTATTTTGCAAGGCTATTTTTATCAATGATTTTTCACAACAACCCTATGAGATAGGCTAATTCAGCAGTCAAGAAAGTTGTCTGTGGTTTAGAAATGGTACATAATGTGTCCTGAGGCAGGGACAGAGCTAAGATTAGACTGATCAGTTCTTAATGCCTACTTTGTTCTATCTTTTCACCTCATCAATATCCCTACCCTCTGTCATCACCAAGGGGACCAGTATGTCCCATCAAACCAAAGTGTTACAATGGTAGAGCAATAATTTGCATTGTTATATAGTTTAAATAAAACTATAAATACTCTTCAGGAGAAACTGCATACTATCTCTTCTATGGCTGAATACTCTTATGTCCCACTTCTTCTGGCCTGTTTGGCCTTGAGGAAACCAGTTACTTAGCAATCATGAAAAACTACCTATTGAAGACTGGTATCCTGCAAGAGTTGAAAAAATTATATTCCTCTCCAACCTTTGCAGAAGCAGGAGACTCTAAGAGGACTATTGTACATAATATCAGACTCATTTGATGGTTTGGTGAGTTTTGTTGATATTTTTTATTTTTAAATTCTTTATTGCGAGGGGTTCCTAGCTGGAGAGGGACATATTGAGACAGGAAGGTAATGTAAAAATATATATCTCTAAAATTTAAAAAAAATTAACAAATATTTTATACATATTGGATTTAACATATATTTTAACATGTTTTACATATATAGGATTGCTTGTCATCTAAGAGAGAGGGTGGGGAGAAGGAGGAGAAAATCTGAAACACAAGGCTCAATGCTGTCAAATTCTCCCTGCATATGTTTTGAAAATAAAAAGCTTTAAAAATTAAAAAAAAAAGTTAAAAAAGGAAATTAACAAACATTTAAGAAATGAAGGCTATCTCACGGCTGGTATATTGGATAGGCCATAATAAGATAAGAACTAATAGTATAATAGAATATTAAATTTGAAGTCAGCCAATTTGAGCTTGGATCCCAGATTGACCACTTACTAATTGTGTGAATATTGCTAAATCACCTAAATTCTCTGAGTCTTGGTGTACCAATCCCAAAAATGTAAAAAATAATACTTCCAAAGGCATAATTAGAACTGGGTGATGAGGACTTTGTCCCAGAGCATGGAAATTTAGCTTTCACAAGAAGATTCTAAATGTTGATTTTCCTCCTTCCTAAAGATCACATCCCAAGTAAACTTTTCTTTGACTTTTCTCTGCTCTACTTATCTACCTCATGGTATCATGGGAGTTTCTCCCTTTATAAAATTTTAATCTTGTGACTTCTCTCTCCAAACTCTACCTATGCCCTATCCAAATTCATCTTAAAATGTTGATTAAAGAGTGAATTTCACACTACTTGCCCCAGGTGCCAAATTGTCAGTTATGGTTTCACTTATCTCATATGATTGTAAGGAAAATGTCTTGTAAACATTATATCATCACATTTTTATGATGTGACTAGCAAGTCAGTGTGAAAATACGAATAGGAATATTACACAGAACAAAGAAAAATGGATATTTGAGGATTACTTAGTTTGCCTGGTCAGTGCAGGTTCATTTGGCTCCCATGTAGTTTGACTCGTAGACATTAATCACACAGATTCTGGCATTGCCAGGAAAAAAAAATGTTAGTAAAAAAAATCTACTGTTAATAATAAGCCTTTGAACAACATAGCTTCCCCTAAAACTAAAGCCCGGGATTTACTGCACAAGGTGATTGGGTGTTCTGCCGGTCTTTGGTAAAGAGAATTAAATCAGATTCCCAAACACCCAAACTTGATTTTCTAGATTAAAAATGATTATTTACTAATTACCTTAAAGAACCTGTTTCCTTTCATAATGGTTGTCATTATATGAGAATTAAATAGGATTCTTTGTCATTTCTAGAAAGGTTGCTCACCTTTCATTAGAGTCATAGAATGTTAGCCTTAGGAGGGATCTCAGAGATCACTTAGGCCAGACCATACAGAAGATATGAATGCTAATAAGTGGTTGCCCAAAACTTAGGTTAAATATGTCATACAATTTCCTCATTTTGCTGAAGGATAGCCTTCATCTTTAAATTTTAGTTGTTTCTCCAATTCTCTTTTTGATATTATGTTTCACTTGCTTTCTCATACTGGGATTCTGACAGGGGCTGGATCCTACTCAATCTGGAATATCCCACTGCTCTGACTTCCTTTTCTCATTGGTGAATTTTTTTGGGTCTTCCATTTTTAACAAAGGCCCAAGATATCCATCCTTTATTTCCCTTTAGCTTAAACTTTTGATTCTTTGGATTTCTACCCCATCCCCAGGGGAGAGGGCCTCCCCTAGTTTCCCCTCTCAATTCCTCTTCATCTATTGTCTTCTCTTATTAGAATGGAAACTCTTCGAGGGCAGAGACTTCCTTTTTGGTTATTTTTAGATCCCTAATGCTTAGCATCATGGTGACAAAAAATAAGCAATTCATAAATGCTTGTTACTTAGCTAGCTAATATTGGTTACATGTTTGTGGTATTGGTACATGTTTTGGCTATTAGTTGTATCATGTGTTAGATAAATGTAAGAAATGGGGGTTATTGAATGGCTACACATCTATAACATTATGATAGATTATTGTGGAAGAGATAAAGAAGTGTAAGATATAGTTTTGGCTTCCAGACCATGACTAATAAAACAGAGGACTAAACTTTTTTTTTCTGATCTTCATGACTTCTCCAGTCTCTCCAAAATTGAAATTATATGCTAGAGATAAAGCATTCCTATAATCTGAGACACAGATAAGGCAAAAGAAAAGAAAACAAAATCTTTATGAGCTACTGCCTGACTTCTGTCACCACTTCCCCAAATCCCATTTTTGCTCCTGACAGCAAGGCTATACAAAGTGACCCAGTCCTTACAACAAAATGCAACATATACCCTGCCCCCTTTCTCTTTTCCAGTGAGTGGCAAGCTGAATTCCAAACTACAGACATTTGCTGAGGTCTTGGTAGCCAATAACAAAGCCATGTTCAGTCCTATAACAGAGCTCTGGAGAAAAAGAATGCAGAAAATGAAATATTAATAAAACTTGTGAACAGAACAAGACAACAGGATAAGGAAAGGAAGGGAGAGACTACTTAACTGCAAAGATAGAAAGACGTATTCAATAATTAAACAAAAGCAAAAGGAACCAATAATCAAACCTCTAAAAATGAAAGGAGTAACAAATGAAGAGATATGGTTAGGGGTGAAGGGAAGATATATGATAGGAATACAGTCACCTTTAAAAAAAATAGATTAAATAACTGAAAAAAACAGTATTGTGTTTATAGAAGGGAATGCAAAAAACGAATCACAGCAAAAAACTGGAGACAAATGGTGGAAAATGTACCTTTAAATCTCACAACTTTAAATGTGAATAGTTAAACAATCTAATAAAATGAAAAGAGTGATAGATTGGATAAGAAAACAGAATCCCATGAAAGAAACATTTCAAAAACAGATACATATATGGAAAGAAGCTGAGAGGCTGGGGAAAATTTTTGCAATACATTAATTGTATCCAAAAAAAGCAAAAATTACAATTGAACAAAGCAAAAACAAACATTCAAAAATTTAAAAGGAAGGAAGAACTTACAATTTGGTGAAAGAAACCATAGATAACAAAAGAATATTATTATTAAACATATATTTAAGATGCCTTAGAATCCACATTAATAAGGAAACATTAAGTGAGTTATAAGAACACCTAATAACACAACAGTGACAGGAGATTTTAATAGCCTGCCCTCATTTTAGATGTCTAACAGAAATATACATTAAAAAAAGGAAAATACAAATTTGTGGAAAAGCAAATTCTTGGAAAAACTCGAACTAAAAAACTTGATATCTTCTGAGAGGACATAAAGATAGACATATTTTTCAGTACCACATGGAATTTTTATAAAAATCAACATTATGTATTAGGGGACACAGATATGGCAAATGAAGTTTAAAATGTCGAAAGAGTAAATACATGCTATATAGAGAAAAATGAAATAAAATTAATCATTGATTCAAGGATCATAAACAAAAGCTACAGACCCAAGTGGAGATTTAACAATGAAATCCTAAATAATAAATGAGTCAAAGAAAAGATCAAGACAATAATTTTGTGAAAAAATTATAATGATGATATAAAATATTAAAGTATCTGAAAAGCAGTGAAAGCAGTCCTCAGAGGGAAATTAATATTTTTTTCAAAAATAAATCAACAAAATAGAAAAAGAGAGGATTGATGAATTGAGTATGCATTTTTAAAACCAGAAAGGCATAAATCTAAAATAAACACAGAAAAGGAGATATTAAAAACTAAAGGAGAAATAGATAAACTGGACACATAGAAATGATATATGAAAGTAAAAGTTAGTTTATTTAAAAGACCAATAAGTTTAATAATTATTTAACTAATTTTTTTAAAAACAGGAGGGAAGAATAAAGTAAATAAAATAAAATAACAAATGAGCATGATGAAATCACAATGAAGCCAAGAGAAATAAAAAGAAAAATAAGTACTTAAGCACAAGGATATGATAATAAAACTAAGAAAACAAGAAAAATATAGGAATGTCTTCAAAATTATAAAATTTCCAAACTGACAAAAAAATAGATATCTTAAGTAATCAAATCTCAAAATAGGAAATAGAACTACTTGTAAAAAAACAAACAAACTACTAAGGTATGTGTGACTCTGTGGGTATTTCTGCTTCTGATGGATTCATAGAAAAATTTAATCAATTGTAAAGAACAATTTTTATCCATTCTTTAGAAATCATTCTCAAAAATGGAGAAATCTCACTGCAAGAATCTTTTCATGAGATTTAGTTATAATATACAAATCAGGGTGGGATAAAGCACAAAAAGAAAATTATAGGTCAAAATCCTTAATGAATATTAATTCATTTTAAAATTTTAAATGAAATCTTATTGTAGTACAGCTATTTATCCAAGACATTATTTATTATAGCCAATATAGATTTTTGTCAGAGATATACATGGCACATTAGAAAAACAATCAATAAAATTAATCATATTGAAAACCAAAACATAGAAAACCACAGGATTACTTCAATAAATGCAAAAACCTGATGACAAAATACTCATGTGTGCTAAAAACCCTACAATTTATAAGGATAGAGGAACCTTTTTTTAAAAAAAATATAACCAAACCATGTGCCATATGCAATTGAAGTATACTAGAATTTGTAAGTAAACCATGATACAATATTCCCTTCTATAAAAGAAAAGAGAAAGAAACTAGAGGTATAAAGATAGGCAAAATGAGACAACTAACGCTGTTTGCTGATGGCATGATAGTATACTTGGAAAATCCTACAGAATCAGTAAAGATATTAATGGGACAATTAATGGCTTTGGTAAAATTGTGAGCAACAAAATAAACCTTCAAAATTCAACTGCATTTCTAATAATAACAAAATCCAAGAGCAACAACAGAAAGGAAAATCTCCTTCTAAATATATAAGAAATATATAAAGTCTCTCAATCTACTTCAAGCATGCAAAAATTTGTGTAGATCCAATTATAATGTCTTCCTTAAGAAATGAGAACTTAAAAGCTGGAATAATATCCAATGTCTCATGGCTAGGCAATGAAAACATAACAAGAATGGTAATACTGCTAAAAGTAACTTATGTTTTTAATGTTATGTCAATTAAATTGCTAAAGGGATACTTTTGTAGAACTTGATAAAATAACTTGTCCTGGTTGGCCCCAGAAAGCAGAATTAGGAACAGTAGGTAGAAATTTTAAGGAAGAAAATTTCAGCCCAATGTAAGGAAAAACTTCCTAATAATTCTATCCAGGGTTATCCAAAAGTGGAATGGACTCCTTTGTGGAATAAGTGAGTGGAATAGTTATCTTTTCCCATGATTAAGGCAATGTTTTAGGTGAAACAATTTAGTGGGAATATGCAAGATGCTGGGAAAGGGTGAAAATGCAGGGATGTTAAGGAAATAATAGAGCTTTCAGGAAGGAAAACAAGTTAGAGAGCTATTTTAGCAATCCAGATCTGACATAATGTGGATTTAGATTAAGGACTCCACTTTTCAGTGGAGTAGATTATTGAGAACTTGTGAGGCTGGACTATCTTTTCTTTCTGTGCTTTTTTCCTATGACAGTTCATACAACAAATATACTTTTTTAGATTGCTAACTTGCCAATATTGCTAGGTATTTTGCACCACTTTTGCTATTTGCAACCTCATTTGTCCCCTCTGGCATAAAAATAAATGAAATTAGTCTGTATGCAAAATGACAGAGGATGCAGATAGCTTTGTATTGAAGTGAAGAATTAAGTAATGAATTTCAGTGGCTGGTCTGTAGCAATCTGGATTGAATTACCCAGTGTTAACAACAGAATGTGATCAAAAGGAGCAGCCCAACTACAATGCAGATGCAAATTACTTGGTTCCTGGAGAGCTGATCAAATGAAGCCAAGGCTCTAATTAAGTTGTGATCAAATTAAGTGAAAGGCACTATATTGCATGATAGATAATTATTAACTAGAAAGGTATCTTCTGTATTGTGCTACAAACAAAAAGGGCACATCACTGATTTCCTTTTCTGGCTATTTTCAATTTAAAGTCCTTTGAGCTCTTCTATTTAAAATCATAGACAAGAAATAACTTTAATTGAATGTATTCAGCATAAATTCAATCAAAGCACCAACACAGAAAGCTTTACTTTTTCTTCCTACAGGTTCTAAAGGTGTTACATCAGGCCACAATCTTAATCATGCTTCCCCCTAACCCCTTCTTGGGTTTATTTTAAATTTCCTAATAATAGCAAGAAATAGTGTTAGCAATAATAATGATAGTTTTCGTTTCTCCTGGTATTCACAGGATTATTTTGTGCTGAGAGTTTACAATTGAGTCATAATGGTCTAAGGTAAAGGATTGTTCCTGGGTTTTATTTATCTTGTTCAGCCAATAAAGAAGCTTTTTAATTCAATTGCTTTCTGGGCTGATTTGTCCCACAGTGTGATTAATCAATGAGAACCAGGGACCCAATTCACATGTTCACACAAGTCGATAGAAACAGACTATGGAACCACCTATGGTGATTTCAGAAAGGAACAAGAATTGGGTCACAGATTTCTAGATGATTTTTCATTATTTTTCTCTTCAACATTTTCCTCCAAATATTTCAGTTTTCTCCTACCTATAGCATAGATACTTCTTGCTATGTGCTAAAAGATACTTAATAAACACATCTTTTTGAGAATAAAACTATAATGAGTGATGCTCCTGAGGATCAGTGACTTTATCTCAGTGGCTCAATATGGACTGTCTCTTATGCCTAACATGTTCTCCTTCTTTACTACCACTTCTGGAATTCCCAGTTCCATTCAAACCTTAGCTTAAGATCCACTCACTACAGAAAGTTATTCTAGATTTTTGTGCCCTTTCCCCCCAAGCCTTCACCTTCCTGAAATGCTTAATTCTCTCCCCAGGTCTGAAATTACTTTACATTTATTTATTGGTATACATGGTTTCAATAGGCTATAAGCTTCTTGTGTTTAGAAACTGTTTCTTTTTTCTTTCTCCAATACAAAGCAAAGAGTACTTGTACACATATAAGTGCATATAAACCAAGGACTTACAAATCATATGCCAAACAAATGCAAGATAATTTTTTTTCAAGGGATGTATCAGCAACTGAGGAGGTAAGAAATATTTTATATAGGGAGATGAACTTTGAGCTGAGTGTTATAAAGAAAACCAAGGATTCTGAGAGTGGAGGTAATGAGAATGTGTTCCAGATGAGGGGAACAGGCAAACAAAAGTGTGAAGGTAGAAAACAGAATATTGGGTTTGAGTTAAAACAAAAAGATCAATTTGGCTGGAGTACAATAAGATTAGAATTGGAGGTTGGATTCATACTATGATGAGTGAATAATTCAGAAATTATGAACCCTGGTGACTGGAAATATGATGATTTCTCAGTAAAAACATGAAAGCCTAGAAAAGGGAAAAGTTTAGAAAAGAAGATATTGCTTTGTTCTTATGAACTGACTTGTCTTGGAAAATCTAGGTTGCATAGTAACTTAGAAATTTCCAATAAGCTGCTGGTGATATGAAATAAGAATTTAGGTGAGAAACATATATAGATCTCTAGGATTCAATCAATTAACAATCAACAAAATTTATTAAATACTTACTATGTATCATTGTATAAATATGCAAAAAATGATAAGTAATCATATAGGAATTAATGAAATAATCAAGTGAGGAATTCTAAAAAGAAAAGAAGACATGGGAGAAAAGTAAAGTGTTGACATATCCCTAAAATTAAGGAGTATAGTCTATATTGTAATCTACCAAAGGAGACTAAGAAAAATGGGTCAGACAGGTAGGAGCAGACTCAAGACAGAGAGTTCTGATTATCCAGGAAGAAGTGATCCACCATGTTAAATACTATAGAGAGAGGTCAGAAAGGCTCAGAATTAAGAAAAGACCATTTACTTTGAGATCATTGGTGACTGTCTACGAGGACTGAAAACACTTTTATTTCCTGATTTTCCCATTATTTGCATTGCAATTTTGTTCCATTTTATTTTTTATCTATTTGAATTATGGTTCCCATGGTTAGTAGAATAGCCACTTAATATCTTGATTTTAAAAGTTCCCATTCTGTTTTGTTATAGTGATTTGGGTCAGCTGAGGAGCAAGTACTTATCTTCTAAAATACCCTCACTGAACCCAAGTAATTTCTATCTGCTAAATGGGGTATCACACTGGCAATATGTTACAATTTATTTATACTCATCTTAACTCACATCTTGGCTTTTTGGACCATTTGCAGTCTTGAATCTTCTGAAATCATGGTGTTCCATGAGTAATAGATTCAAAATGTCTCTGGGTGAGGATTGGTGGTAAAAAAAGATGTATTGGAGGGCATTCACCTTGGAATTACAGAAAACTTTATATGTTCAATTATTCTCTATTGAAATTTCCTGAATATTTCAATGGATTTTAAGAAGAACATGATAAAAATGGATACAGAACCAGACTCAAAGTTGAGAATATCTGAGTTCAAGCTTTACTTCTAACACATTCTGCTTGTGTGTTTCTGGGCAATGCACTTAACTTCCCAGCCACCCAAGCAACTTCCAAGTTTTGGAATAGTTGGTAATTTGCATTGGTAAAGTTTCCACATAGCATTTCCTAAGTCATTGAAATAATAGGTCATTTTCTGTTTCAAATAGTGACCACAAGAACTATATATTTGACAACTGACTTGTCTTGGAAAATCTAGGTTGCATAGTAACTGAAACTTTAAAGGATGCTTCATTATTGGTTTAGATTATAAGCATGATATAGTAGATTAGCTATTGAGGTTGCAGACTCTTAAGAGAAAAACAAATACAAAAGTATGCTTTTTAGAACACTATAGATTTACAAGCTTGTGGTTTTCTTATATTTAATGCAAGTTTATCTTTGAGCTAACATAGAATTTATTTTGGTGTTACCAGTCATTTATCACTGTTACATGATAATATAACAAATTTTCTTTATGTCATTAACCAAACTACCTTCTTTTGACACTACAAGCTGCAATTTGTTCAGATTTTCTTTATGTCAGTTTTTTGTTTCATTTAAAAATGTATTTTCACTTCTTTCTGTTCTCTTTTTCCACAACCAGCAGAAATTAGGAGTCTGATGCAGCCTCTCTTTGGATAGAATTTTTTCAGGCAGAGAAATTTGAAATTGTGATTTGTCCCTGACTAGAGCTTTGATGTGAAATAAATTGTTTATCTGTAGCATCTGCAGTGACAAATTTCATCTTTGAAGAAAGCTTATCTACAGTTCCCTGAGGTGAAGAAATAATGGTTCCTTTTTGAGCCAATAATCACCTCCTCCCACATTTGCCTGATTTCAAATGATGTACCTGGTTAGCTTTATAATCCAATTGGGGAGGTTGTAGGGTGACAAGGCTGAAGAAACAAGCACATATAATTCACATATATTCTCAAGAGCCCAGTGAATGGCTGAATGGTGTATATGTTTGGAGTGAGCATTAACTCCTACGCTCAGGGTATTGCCATTCAGGATTTGGAAGCATTCTTATTCCTTAGTGACTCATTGTATAAGGGGCCAGTGTTTCTGGCTTCCATGTTCACCCTTCTTGATATAATAACCTGGCACCTTAAAGGTTATTTTTAGTCAAGCAAAGCAAAGACTAGAAAAAAATCATAATCTAGATAATGTAAGCACCTCCTCCACTTCTTTATATTTTTATATTACTTATCTGGATGTTTCAGATAAAAGGGGAAAATGAGGGTTCAAATTATACTAACAATTGCTTTATTTATGCATGCTTTATTTTTTAAATAGGCTTAAGATTTATTGGATTTCTTTTGTAAGCCATGACTTGCTTTCCTAGTACATTATTTTAAAAATTATAGTTAATAAAGACAAAATTGAGTAGAATCTGTTTTCCCCAGACCAAAATAAATCTATCTTTATTGTCTGCAAGTTTCTGGATTTACTGAAATGCTATGAATTTAGATAGTTGAATTTTCATCAACCTCCACTGTCTTTGCTGAGGCCAAGGAATAAATCTCTTATTTGAACCATCTATAAATCAATTTGCTCTGTCTTTTGTATAAATGAGTTGTGTAGGTGGAACAGTATATCCACTTTATCCCTTTTCTAGTCAATTAAAGCTCTCTTTTGCACTAGCTTGGGTTATTGGGGTTCTTTTACATCAATGATTTGTATGCCTATACTATTCATTATCAAATGAATTGAATTTTTAAAAGCATTTTCTGGCTTCTAAACCATAGTTTTCTTATGCCTAATTAATACTCCAAGCCATATGTAGGTTTTTGATGTCTTTTCACTTTGATGTACAGATTTGACTTTAACAGGTGAGCTAATGAAGCCACACCATAGGAATATCCCTATACCCCACCATTCATCAGTTACTTTTGAGTAAGCAGTATTTCCTGTTGTTTGAGTCCCCTTCTGATCTAATTTTGTTACCCTAACAGTTTAAGGTAGCAATCCATTGAAATGAAATCTTTGTGGCTGAAATCAATAAAGAACTATATAGTTGCTGTCAAGGTTTCTTTTGCAAGAGCATATTTTATATGAATGCTTTTTGTTATAATAATTACTTAAGCATAGGTTGGTGTCCAATAAAATATCAAGCCAGGATTTTTTTAGTTTATAATCCCTTGTGTTCCCCTTTATTCAATAATCAGGAAAACTCCCAAGTTTATGCTGATAGCTAATTCTGTCTTCTTCTATGGGAATGTAAGAAGACAAGCAAAAAAGAGGTTGGCAATATACTTTAATGCCTCTCTGGTAAGAAAGTTGAAAGGTTGAAAGTATGAGTTGGATGGAGGCCATAGATGAGTATAAAGTTTTATGCATCTATCTTTCATTAAAAACTAAAATGGTTTGTTGAAGGACATATCATATCTGATTACTGTAGCAAATGATATTCTGAATTTTGTAGAAGAGTGGGAGGAAACAGGAAACATAGATTCATAGAATACTTAAACTGGAAGGAAATATGAAAAAGTTCCAGGAAGTAGAAATTTCTATCACATTTCATAGTACCAGAAATAAATTCATGGAGGAATTAGATGTCTTAGTGTTTCATTAACAATGGAAGAAAGAGATGGGTATGGGAGTTCATACTTTTAATCTCTGCAACTGAGAAGACTGAGGTTAGCTGATCTCTTGAACTGGAGTTCTGAACTGTGGTGGGCTAAATAATAGTATATAAGAGTATACAAAAAGTATAAATATAATTTAGGTCTTCTTCTACCAAAAGGTGATAAAATCAATATTCATAACTTATTATTCACAACTTAAGACCAATAGCACTATTTTATTTTATACAGTCTTCATGAGAATGGTTTACACATGCATTGAGATTATCCTTGATTAAAATATGAAAATGGAATATAAGCTTTTGCAGATGATTGCTTACTACAGGGTTTCTCTCTCTAGTTATACAATTTTTTTTTGAAAAAATATACAGGGTTTTTCTCTTTAGTTATACAACTTTTTGAAAAATATACAATATTTGATCCTACTCAGCCTGTTGTTATTTGATCATACACAGAAATATATTCAAGGGAGAAAATGTAGCCTAAAAGTCTCTTCTTGAACGTGCATATCTCTTCTTGTCTTAATAAGACACCAAGTGATTCTACTCCAGTATCTTTGCCAAGAAGACCCCAAAATTGAGTCATGGAGAGTCATACATGACAGAAATGACTGAACAACAACAAAAATGTGATTCTAGGACTGATGCTGAAGGATAGCTTTGTTAAAAAAATATCCTCTGAAAATTGTCATGAGAATTTCCCAGCCTGGGTTCCATGAGAACATAAGTAGAATCTCACCCACAAAGAAGTGTGCAAGACTGAGAATCAAGATATAGTTGAAATCAAAGGAAAAGAAACTTACTAGTGCATTATTAATGCATTAAAAAGGATGCTTGAGCTAGCAGTTACTTAAGTTTTTTAGGGTACAGATTGGGATTTTTGAGATTTTTAGAATCATTTAGAGCATACAATCTGAAGCAGAGTGTACAAGCTCTAGGGTTATAGTAATTGCTTAAAGGTCAGATTTGTTCAATAGGTCAATTAATCAATCAGCATTTATTAAGTGACTACTATGTGCCAAGCATTGTGCTAAGTGCTAGGGATAATAGAGGCAAAAGGCCTCAAAGTAGTTCATAGTCTAATGAGGGAGATAGTATACAAACAGTAAACATATATAAGATAAATATATTTGTATAAATATGTACAAAATAAACTATAGGTAGGATTAATAGGGAATAATTAACAGAAGGAAGACAATAATTAATTAGAATTAAGAAGGGTTGAGAAAAGTTTATTGTAGAAGATGAGATTTTAGTGGAGACTTGAAGGAAGCCAGGGAAACCAGTAGTAGGAGGTGAAGAAGAAAAATGTTCTAGGGATGAGGAACCCTTGGCTCTTGGTTGAGGAACAACAACGAAACGAATGTTATTGGCTCAAAGAGTATGGAGTGGGGAATGAGACATAAGAAGACTGGAAAGATGGAAGGGCTTTAGCTTTTCAACTTAAAATAAAGGATTTTCTATTTGATCCCATAGGCATAAGGAGCCATATGAGATTATTGAGACGTCTGGTGGTAGCAAGGTCAGATGTTCCTGTGGGAAATACTTTTCTCTGAACTTAGTCTTAATGATGTAGTTTAGGAAATCAATTTCTAGTTCCAAATGATGTGTTTGGGATTTGCATCAAATGATGAGATTGAGATTCAGGCCCCCAGTGTTGGGATTCATTCATGTGAAGAATTCACAATGGCCATTCTCTTTGGCAAAGGTAGATTTATTTAGGAGAAGAGATTCAGACAAAATGAAGAGACACAACAGATGCCAGGAATGGTAAAAATGAAATAGAGTTGGGAGAGCATAAAGTTAGCAAAGAAAAGGGTTTTAACAGCTAAAAAGACAAGTTCCCTAGTGGAATTCACAAGTAACTAGGAGAAAGGAAACACCTCATGAGACTGCCATATACCCTTAGCTGGTAGACAAAATCCTAACAGGAATTTAACATCCTAAAAGAGTTAATTAGCTACAAGGAGAAAGTAATAGAAGCATAGCAGTGATGAGAGGAGAGACAACATGTGGCATGGAGGAGGAGGAAGAAGAAAGACACAACAAGGCAGAGTATTGTGCTGAACTAGTCCACAGGGGTTCAGCAAAGATGACCTGAGCAATGAACAAATTTATAAGGGAAATTTAACCTCATGGATTTGACTGGACACAACAAAGCAGGGCTGCTGGCGACCTCCACTAGGGGAGGGAATATAAGGCTAAACTGATCCCGAGCAGTGCCTCTCCCTATTTACCTCAGGGAGCAATTCCATCAATACTTCATTCTTTCTTGGCCAGTTGCACTTAGCTCCTCAAGACCTCATGATTATCAGAATTCCTTGTATTGGCAGGAAATCTCTTTAGATGATTGCTGCTCCTCTTAAAACACAACCAATTTTTTTTTCATCCTGTTATTTCCAATTGGAAGGGCAAATAATGGTCAAACTCCATAGATTTATTGCCTTGGTCTCAGAAGTTACTTTATCTGGGGGGGTGGGATGAAGAGGGAAATGTTTTTCCCAAGCCCGATCACTTCCTTCATGGTATCAAAATTAAGTGAAGCATAAAAAGAGGAGACATATTCTCACTCAAGGACATTACTAGCATCACAAACAACATCCTGAATAAAGTCTAAGTAATAATAAAAAGTATCTATTGATGAAGAGGGGCTTTAGATACTCCTATCTTCTAATGATTTTTAAAAAAAGACTTTTTCAACGTCTTTTGTTTTTAGATCATTAGACTTTTCCCCAGTATCCCTTCTTCTGAGAGAAATCAATCCCATAAGCAAATAATATTTTATTTATTCATTCATTCATTCATTCATCTATCTATTTATCTATCTATTAAAACATTTTTGTTTACAAAACATACATGGGTAATTTTTCAACTTTGACCCTTGCAAAACCTTCTGTTCCAAATTTTCCCTTCCTTTTTTCCATCCTCTCCCCTATATATCAGGTAGTCCAATACATATTAGATATGTTAAAATATGTGTTAAATTCAATATATGTATACATATTTATATAGTTTTCTTGCTACACAAGAAAATTCAGATCAAGAAGGAAAAAAAACCTGAGAATTATATTGTACTTTCCAGCATAGGTTTACTTTTCTTCTGGATTTTAGTGTTTATTGTTTTTTGTAGATTCCAAGTTTTGGAGAGATGTTTTATACCATTTCTTCTTACCATGTGCACCTTACTAAATATGTTTCTAAAAGGTGATTGAAGTCTTCCTAATTGATACTAGTGGGGATTATACTGTTGGCAATCACAGCTTCTCAAGGTTACCCCCACTTACATTTGCAGCTGATTCCTGAGGACTCAAATTTCCAATGCTATTGGAAGTTGAAAAAGTCGCTTTAAAGTGTGTGCTACATATTCATTCAGTATATTGTGTTTCTGATTATGCTTCTTCACCTGTATCACCTCATAAAAGCTTTCCCATATTCTCTGAATTCTTCATATTTGATGTTACTTATGTTACAATAATAGTCCACTACATTAATGAACTACATTTTCCTAGTCTTTCCATAATCAATATACATTCATCTATGTCCACTTTTTTTTTGCTACACAAAAGTATTTATATGAAGATTTTCATGTATATTGGATTTTTTTGTCCTCTTGGGCCATATGCCTAGCCATGAAAATTTTTAATTAAATAGGATAATTTAATTGCTTTTATAAAAAGCATGATTCCAGTTACTTTCCAGGATTGTTGGACCAATTCATGGTTTTGCCAGTGGTGTATTATTTCCGTCTTTTGTAATCTTTGTCATTTTCCCAGATATGAAGTGAAATCTTCAAGGTGTTTTTCATTTCTTTTATCATTAGTGATTTGAACAATCTTCCATATAGTTATTCATATTTATAATTCTTTTGAAATTTTTTCTTCATATCTTTTGACCATTTGTCTATTGGAGAATAGCCTCTGGTTTCATATATTGGTGTAAGTTTTCCATGCATTTTGGATATCAGATCATTACAAGATATATTGCATACAATCACCTCCTTTTTCCTCCCCACCAATTAAAAGTAAAGTATGTATTTTCACATAAGCATTTTCCTTTAGATCAGTATGGCTGTGAATCATGGAACACCATCATGTTAGTAGAATTCGATTTTTAACTTGCCTAAAGGATAATGTAAAAAACCATTATGTGTACAGGTAAGCTGCAATATATCATGAGCAGTGACTTGTGCATAAGAATGAAAAAAAGGCTTTAAAAACATGTGGGATTGGAAAAGCAGGTGGGTCCATCTATAGCAAGCAGGAAAAATAATAGATGGATAACTTTGGTACTTTAAAAGTACTGTTGTAGAATTAGCATTTTCCTGATGTATTTTCTTTCATCCTATCCACAACATGAGGAACCTAGACCCATCTTCCTTCTCTAATCTATAGGTTCAGGCTTTCCATAAAATGATATAAAAACCTGCTTTTCCCAAAGCAGTTTCTATGTCCCTAAAAGTATACAAATTTCCAGCCCAAGGCAATTAAGAGTTTCTTGAACTTGATGGATTTCTAAAGATTATATCCACGAGTCATCTAACTATACATAGAGTAAACCTTCTTTTTCTAAATTTGCTGACCTGTGAGGGACCCATTTTGTCAAACCTGAAATAAATGAATGTCCATATTAGAGCTATCTCTGACAAGTATTCATAAAATATTAAAAAAGAACTAAAGGAAAGTCTACTATATTGTATAATTCCTTTGTAGAAGATTTATAGGAAAAAAAGAACTAAAATTTCAGCAGATAATAGAATACCTACATGAATGAGATTAAAGCAGCATGATATAGTGCAGTGGTGTCAAATTCAAATAGAAATCTATTCCTGTAAATTGTATATCACTTTGAAAACCACAAATTAACATTTCTGGGTTGCACTGTATTTTTATTTAATTACTTAAACATTTCCCAGTTATATTTTAATGTTTCATGTTGTACTCTTCGGGTTTAACTTTTCAGGTACTCTTTAGATTCAGGTTGGAGTTTTGCAGTGTCCCTACTTCTATACTGCAGGTATAGTACTAGAGAAATAAACTTAGGAGTTAAAAGTCACCTCCTATATTTACTATCTGTGTGACCCTAGGAAAATTATTTAACCTCTTCATAATTCAAATATCTCTCTGAGCTCAAAATCTGTGATCCTATAATTACAGATTCTTTAATTGAAGATATAGAATGGATTTCTGTACACATAAAGATATAGATAAATATAGATATTTATGATATAATATAGACAGGCATAGATATAGATAGATATAACTAAAGCTATAGTTATATGGATGTGTTTCATTGCTCTTTGGATAGCATCGCTATAGAAGGAGACAGAACATTCAAGTAGACACTATAAAAGAATTCACAGTTTGATGGCATCTCTTTGAACTTGGTTTTGGGAGTTTCTGAGAAGGGGAAGACTGAAGAGAGGAATTTTTCCCTCCATTTTTTTTTTTTTTTAAGAATGAGTTCTGATTTCTAGACAAAGATCCTATTTCTCCCCACCTCTCTAAGGACTGGTAGCACATCATGACAAAATAGTGGCAATCCCAGAACCAATGAGATTCTCTGTACCAGTCCCATCCTGGTCTTGTTAGATTAAAAATAGGAAAAATAGGAGACACAGAGTCCTGACCTTCTCTCCACCTCTAATACCACTTTCAACTAAAGTATTAGTGCTCATTTATGCTATTTACCTTCTAATTGGATCTTTCCCTTCCCCTTGCATTGTTATGTATATCCTGTATCTACTTATAGTATTAAAAATATCCAGAAGCTACAAAATCCTTGACTGGTGTCATTCAGATTGGCATAGATGGAAATTTAAGAAGAGAACTATCCTTTTAAAGAGATGGAAAACACAGCTTTATTGCTGAGCTGCAGGAAAGAAAGAATGGACACTTTTAGCTACCAATTTTTTTCCAAATACATTGTCCATTTTTGGAGGTATATATATTAATATATTTGATCAATTTCTGTTTATTCACTTTATTTTTTATGGTTTTTATTTCTGTTAAGTTCTGCTTTTATTTCAAAATTTCAGGATGGAAAAAAAAAGAAGAAAAGTTTAGCCTCAGGGACAATTAGTTTTCCCATAAATTGTCCAGAGATAACAAAAAAAAAATACCATTAGGTAAAGTGTCTTGATTCTATTGTTTGTTTGTTACTCCATGTTTGCAAGTCATCAGGTTTATGTGAATGAATGTAGATAAGTGTTGGGCTTGATTCTTCTGATTGCATTGTTATTTGCTGTATATTGGGACAAGGGAAAAGTTATTGGTAGTATTTTTCATTTTAAGTTCAGTTTGTACTGCTATCTGTTTTCATCTTTGCTTATGGATTATACCTTCTTGTATCAATTGCATATGGTCTCATTTGTTTATATGATAATGTGGTATGACTATGAATATTTGCTGAGTAATATAGGATTGCTGGCTTTATTGATTAATAAAAAATTGAGCAATTTATTTAGAATAGTAGTTATCAAATTAAAACAACTCTGAGATACCATCTCATAGCATATAACAACATGACAAAAAAGAAAAGTGATAAATGTTGGAGAAGATATGGGAAAATTGAGTCATTAATACACTATTGTAATGTTGTGAACTGATCTAACCCTTCTGGAGAGCAATTTGGAACTATGCCCAAAAAACAACCAAACCATGCATTACTTGTGATCCAGCAATACCACTACTAGGTCTGTATCCCAAGGAATTCATAAAAAAAGGAGAAAGGATTTACATGTGCAAAAATATTTATAGCAGTCATTTTCATGGTGATAAAATATTGGAAATCATTAGTTGGGGGATGGATGAGTAAGCTGTGATATAGGAATGTAATGGAATACTATTATGCAATAAGAAATGATGAACAAGAAGATTTCAGAAAAAATTGGAATTACTTCTATGAACTTCTACAAAGTAAAATGATCAGAATCAGGAAAACAGTGTACACAGCATCAGCAACACTATGTGATATCAGTTATGGTCAAGACAACATGATGATCCAAGACAATTCCAAAGGGCTCATAAAGGAAAATGCTATCCGTAACCAGATAAAGAACTGATGAACTCTGACTACAGACTACAAATTGGACATATTTTTGTCACTTACTTTATTATTTGTTGTTTTTCTTTTGTTCTATTTCTTCTTTCACAAGTATTACCAATATGGAGATATGTTTTACATGATAGCACATCATAAACTAGATCAAATTGCCTGCTTTCTTTGGAATAGGGGAGGGGAGGGATGATGGGAGGGAGAAAACTTTGAAATTCAAAATCTTGTAAAAAGAATGCTAAATGTTTTCTTGCCATGTATTTAGGGAAAAATAAAATACTATTATATATGTTAAAAAGAAAATAGCAGTTCTCAAAAGGTATCAGGGACTCTGGGAGTTCACAAGATCTTTTCAGTTAAAATTATTATAATAATAGTAAAATATTAATATCTTATAATACTAAATACACAGTAACATACAAATATATATTCTACTAAAATTAAGATTAATATTTTGATGTTGAATATAATAAATATTAGTTTGTAAAATCATCTTGAAATTAAAAATTTTGAGAAGCACTGAAGTGATTGAATTGTAGCATGTTGAAGGCATTGAAAGTTACAGAACTCTCCTAAAACCAGAACTAGATACAGAGTTAAAGTGAAAGATATTTTAAGAATATTATGAAGAATATGGAAAGTCTTAGAGGACAACAGAGTAACATTCCAGATGAGGTCACTTGGGAAGTGATCTGTCTACTGACCTACTGGCTCCTTCAAACATTCTTCCTATGCTGACTGAAAAAGAGAATAACAGGAAACTAATATTCAGGCTACTGTCTGAGGAGGAGGAGTTGGTTTAAAAAATCAGGAATTCTTTTGAGAAAAGAAAATATTTTCCAAAACAAATTGAAAATCACATTTAAGTTTGGAAATAACATTTCATTAGTAGTTAATGGTAATGGTTCCTCTTTTTTCTAACCCAAATTAGAGATCTTTTCAAGATGAGGAACCATGTCTCCCAGGAGAAAATCAAAGGACACTTGGGTTATTTAAGTGTCAGATATACTTCAGCATTGGCAGGCAATAGAATAAAAAAGAGAAATATATTGATTCAGAGTCCAAAAGTAATATGTCTTGTCTCTATACAGTCTCACGAATGCACTATATATATAGAGATCCAATATAGCATTAGTGAGATTCCATAAGAAGCATATACTCCTTCTCCCCTTCATCCACCAAATAACTAGCATTTATATAATACTTTATGGTTTGCAAAGTAGTTCATAAACATCTCATTTTATTTTCACAACAGACCTGGGAAGTAGGTGCTATTGCTATCACTCTTTGTAGAAGAAGAAACTAAAGCAGGCAAAGATTAGGAACTGACTTGCTGCAGATCTCAGAGTTGGTAAGTTTCTGAGGCCAAATGTGAACTCATATTTCTGACTTCAAATTCCACATTTTATCTACTCTGCCAAATAGCTATCTCTCCTATGTTTATTGATTTTACTGCTCAGAAGAAGCAGAATGGCCAAGTGCATAAAAAGCCAGCCTTGAAAACAGAGCTGGACTCAAGTCCTATTTCTGACTACTACTACTACTACTACTACTACTACTACTACTACTACTATTACTACTACTACTACTACTACAACTATCACTACCACTACTGCTACTTCTATTATTACTATTACTACTACTAGTATTACTTCTGCTTCTGTTTCTACTGCTGTTGTTACTGCTGCTGCTGCTACTGCTACTGCTACCACTATTACTACTAGTACTACTACTATTACTACTGCTACTTCACTATTACTACTATTACTAGTAATACTACTAAGAGTAGTAGTATTAATTTTGCTGCTTCTCCTGCTTCTACTACTACTACTACTACTACTACTAATATTAGTAGTAGTAGTAGTAGTAGTAGTAGTATTACTGCTGCTGCTATTCCTGTTTCTGTTCCTACTGCTGTTGCTGCTGCTGCTGCTGCTACTGCTACCACTATTTCTACTACTGCTGCTGCTGCTGCTACTACTACTACTACTACTATTACTACTGCTACTACTAACACTACCACTACTTCTACTATTACTACTACTGCTGCTGCTGCTTCTGTACCTACTGTTATTGTTGCTGCTGCTACTGCTATTACTAGTACTGCTACTGCTGCTGCTGCTGCTACTACTACTATTATCCAACTAACATTTATGTGGTATTTACTATATATCAGGCATTATGCTAAGTGCTTGCTAAAGCTAATAGGTCTAGCAGGTAGATACCATTATAATAATCATTTTATAGATGAGAAAACTGAGGAAAATGGGTTATATGACTTACCCTGGGGTCACATTTGAACTCAAGTCTTCTTGTTTCCAAGTCTAGCACTCTGTATCATCTATCCACTGTATCATCTTGCTGCTCATTGCTGCTCATATTGACTGTGTGATTCTGGATAAATCACTGAACTTTTTAGTTCTCTGGGTAGTAACTCTAATAATACTCCAATTCACAGACTAGAAGTTTTTTTTTTTCCTTTGTAGAGAACTTTCTTTGAAAAGTTCAAATACTATATGTAGGTAGCAAAATTCTATCCATTAACATACCAACTGAAACCTTCCATTGAATACCAACTTGATCAACACCAAGTAGGATGTTGCATGCTAGAGTTGTACAGCAACAGTAGACAACTGTCATTTTGTCATTTACTTTAGATCAGGAAAGTCTAAAGGCAGTTATGTTCAGAAGACCACATAGCACTAAAGCTATGGTGAAAAAAGATGGGAAAACTGAATGTGACAAAGCTGAATATGTAGCTCAGAGCCTGAGACTTCCATGAGATGACATAATAGTACATATATATATATGGAAAGAGAGAAAGAGAGAGAGAGAGAGAGAGAGAGAGAGAGAGAGAGAGAAAGAAAGACTCTTTTCTCTCTCTCTCTCTGAATGTCTCTCTCTGTCTCTCTCCAGATTTATTGATCCAAGATAGCACTTAATGTCACCAAGAAGTGTAAAATGTACACTTAATATGTGCAAAAAACTCCAACAAATATGATCAAACCACTGGCAAATTATTTTGTATATTAGACAAATATAAACATTATCAAACATTTGGAACTTGATGATATTGACTCATTTATAGGAGATAATAAAAACATAAATGATGCAAAAGATGGTGATAAGATACTTTTAATGATTGAAAATGATAAAAACAAAATTTTTATTAGAAACACACAAAAAAGCAACCCTGCAGAGAAGATACTCAAGAGAGCTAAGGTATCCTCTATCCCAGCATCTAATTTACATATGACTGACAAAAAATTTAAGATTAAAAACTGGAAGATATTGAAAACAAGAACTACTTGATAATGACAAAAGTTATTCATTTGAATTAATTATTTTTTTGAATAATTATTTACTATTAATTAATCAGTCATAGTCAATGAAAATTATTGACTGTTTATGGCTTGGCTGATGGAAATGTGGATTTTGGCATAAGACAGAAATTAGCTATTTCACATAAGATCCTGTTCTAAAGAATAGGTTGGTCCAGATCATACCTCTATGGGGCAAGAGAAAACTTATAAGTGGGTCTGTGGAGATTCCTCATTGCTGGGTCACAAAAGATCTCAGATTCTACCTGCTATTTGGAAGAGCTAAATGAAGAAAACATTTTTTCACTTAGAAAGTGAGATTTGAGGAAAAGCTTTGCTATTTGGAAGAATCAATTGAAGAAGAAAAGCCTATCTTCCATTTTCCCTGCATGACTAACTACTTCCCAAATGGTAAGATTTTCTCAGAGTCTAACCAATGGAATGTTCCTGGAAAAGTTTTGCAGTTTTTAGGCTCAATAGTTCTATTCTAACTGAAAGAGTTTGATAATCTTGAAATGGAGTTGCCCAACTATAATAGCTAACATAGAAGGAGGCATATGCAGGAGAATAAAAAAGCCTAGAAGAGGAGAAGCTCTGCTTCTCAATTATTTTTGGCGCATATTATCTCTGTACAGGACATACAGGGGTATCAAGATGCACAGTCAAGAACTGTGGTACCATGATATGGTTTTATAAGTTTATATCCATTATTCTACGGGAGAAACTGTATGAATTGGGGGAATAATATGTTCCAGGTCAATGGGTGGAATCTTATGTTTTAATAATTCTTAATTTGGTTTCTGTTTAAGTGATTCTTGTTAAGAATTGATGATATCATATTAGTTGATTTGTTAAATGGAAAGAATACCAGTGGGGGCTGAGAAGCTATAATTATGATTGGTAGAAATAGATTTCCCACTCCACATCCCACCAGATATATCCCTAAGATCTTGAGAGTGAATTATAGCAACATGGCTACTTTTCTGAGAAACTGCTGACCAAAATACTGGTTGGATCAGTAGGTAAATAAACTTCACCTTACAGAGAACAGAATAAGAGGATCAGGCACTATGCCTATGACCTATATTACATATATTTTAGTGGTTACAGAAAACATTCACAGTCACTAAATTATTATGGAAATAGCTTTTCTTAGTATATAGATTATCTATCCATTAGGATCAATTCTAACCAATGCATTAACTTTGAAAGCAAGCTACTTATTTAAGCAAATGTTTGTTTGGAAACCTATTGAGAGGGCCAGAATTACACTTAACCATCCACAAAAAATCCACAGACTAAGCATTTCAATTACATGTTGTTAAACATGTTAGCAACTCTGGACCAGAACAAACATCTCAGTGGAGTGAACAGATGGTATTGCTAGCTCATGTGTAAAACTCCACCTGGGAAAATGTCACAGACTTTACACCATTTTGATTATATTTGGGTAAGAGCCATACCTTCCTATTGACTTGTTCTTTGGAATTTCAGAAGATGGAAGTGACACAAATGCAAGCAGTACATCTTTCCACTGAGAGGGAGCTTATCCATTCCCATGGCTTCTGTCCAAGTCTGATAGAAACAAATGACAGCATGATGCCTGAGTGCATTGTCAAGACCTATAACAGGGCAATGAAGTATTCAATAGTTTCTGTAGAGAAATCTTGGAATTCAAAGGACACACAGGTTAACAGACTCATGGAAAGCTAGCACATATATATTATGCATGCATACACACACACTACACACATACACACACACACACACATATATATATATATAATATATATATATATATATATATATATAGTCATTGAGAGCCTGGGCACTTTGCTTTTTTATTGAAAGTGGAGGAGGCCCTCTAATGATAAATCACTATTTACTACCCATAAGAGGGTGGGTTGGATTTCCTATTAAGCAGGTAAAGAGAAGTAATGGCTATTTACCTTAGCAAACCCTAGACCAAAGAAATCATACCATTTCTACAAAGACTATTTGAACCTAAGATAGTCTCTGAAAGTAACATTTCATGTGAAGGAGACAATGGATCTTACTACCCACAATTTTGCTTTGAACTGAAAGTAAACCCCTATTCAGATAGGGTGAGATAATTGAGATCAGAGGCAACTCTTTTTAAAAAATAATTTCAGCTCTAGATATTCCCACAATACAGAGACAACTCCCAGAATACAGAAATAGATAGCCTTCCTGACTCCTCACCAAATTCAGATTCAGGGAAATAGATTTATAAGGGAGTGATGATGATGATGATGATGATGATGAAAATGACAGCAATGCCTATGATAATGATGGTGGTGGTGGATTAGTGATTACCCATATCATCAACCAATTCACATAAAAGGATGGAGAAGTCAGCAGGTCACAAAGAATCAGGCTCATTTGACTTGTGACAAGACTAATGTATGATGTTATAGGTAAAGCAGAAGTCATTACATATATATCCAGTGATGATATTAGATATTTCCTATGTAACATTACCTTGAATGTAATTGCATCCATTTATTCATGTGTATGTTAATTATTATCTATCTAGGGCATACTTTTTTATCATTTTGTTTATATGTTTATTCTCTTATGTGATTGTATTATCCTTGAAGTATATGAACATCTGTTATTTATACACTGTTTTATTTACTGTTTTTCTGCATATGCATTATGTAATATACTTTTTTCTTTTTAGATCAACTGAAATAATTATATCAATAGATTTTATAAGAGGCAACTAGTTGATGCTGTGGATAAAATGCTACGCCTGAAGTTAGGAAGACCTGAGTTCAAATCCAGTCTCAGGTACTTATAAACTGTGACACTAGGCATATCACTAAATCTCTATATCTCTCAGTTTTCTCAACTGTAAAATAAAGATAATAGCAACCTACTTTATCAGGTTGTTGTGAAGATGAAAGGACATAATAATTGTAAAGTCATTAGCATAGTACCTGACTCATAGTGAATACTTAAGAAAAGTTTGCTTGCTTGCTTGTAAGCTAGGTTTTTATTGTTGATGTTTTTGATTATTTTTTGTGTATTGTAGAAGTGTATGTATTTTGAGAATCTGCAAATTCTATGTCCTGCATGCAATTTAGACAATTACAGTAGTTGAAATATCATTTCAGTGCTTGAATAGTACTACAGGATGATTTCCTGTAGTTCTGGGATATTTGTTGTTATTGTTTAAGTCATTTTCAATTGTCACTGATTCTTTGTGACCTCATTTGGGATTTTCCTGATGAAAATACTGGACTGGTTTGCCATTTCCTTCTCCAGCTCATTTTACAGATGAGGAAATTGAGGCAAATAGTTTTTAGATGACTTCCCTAAGGTCATACAGATAGTAAACGTTTGAGGCTGGATTTGAATTCTACAAGAAGGGTCTTTCTGACTCCAGACTTGGCATTCCATCTACTATGCTACCTAGCTATTATTTTTTTATTTTAAAGTTTGATCTTTACTTTGATAGTTGCACTGTATAATTACATGTTTCAGGAAAAAACTTTATTATATTTAAAAGGAATAGCAAATTGTACATAATGGATTTGCAGTTTCATGCTCAATTATCTTTTTAAAAAATTCTACTATTATAGAAATGTTTGTTTTATTTCATAAATTAAAAATAAAATAAATTTTAAAAAAGAATACTCTAGCTGATTTTTGTAAGGGATTGAGCAAATTCTCTCATGGAGATAACTCACAACTCATTGTTAGTATTTTTTTTTTCCATTTGTGAAGTATTCAAGAAGTTCCCCTTAGGTGTGTTAGTTGTGTAGGTACACCAATATTAGTTGATTGAGGAATGCAATTAGGAAACCAATAAAACAAAAAGCCTTGGACTAAATGCCTTGTCTGGGAACATTTAGAGGTTCCCAAACTCAGTGTTCAATTTCCCTGTTGTGAATCTTTTACATTGGCTGGTCCTTATGCTCAAAATGTACATCTTCTTACTCTATCTTAGAATGCTAAGATTCCATCATAGCTCAAATGAGGAAGCCTTTTCTAACCCCCTAACTGATAGCAATTTATTTGTCTTCACATTTTCTTGTATTTAATTATCTGTTACATTGTATCATTATAGTAGAATTAAGGCCCTTGAAAGCTGAGATTAGATTTTATTTTTGTTTTTCTAGGACCTAGTATAGATCTGGCATATAATATAACATTTAATAAAAACTTGTTGACTTAAATATCATAGAATATGCAGAACACTTTGAAATTTTCAAGGTACATTTACATTCATTATCTTATTTTTATTCTCATAGCTTACCCTGCAAGATAGGATGAACAGACATTATTATTCCCATTTTATAGATGAGTTAACTAAATGTCAGATTGACTAGGCAACTTTTGGAGGGCCTTTAACCAGATCTTTTGACTTCTTTTCCTAAGTTCATACCATTATATCAATCCTTTTTCTAGATTGCACAGGGTAATTACATGTAACAAAAGGTGTAGAGGAAAACCTCTGTAATTCGAAAAATATTTGGGCAGGAAGTTCCAAATTAAACAAACTAAAAAACAAAAGCAAAAACTCAATTTATGGATTGCTTCAGTTTTAGAAATTCTTTGAGAATTTTTTTCTCCATTACTTTATAAAGCATCTAGAGCAAATTTTATTATCTTTCTTTTACAGATGAAGAAAAGCAAACTCAGAGAAATTATATGGCTTACTCAGAGTTATATGACTAATAAATGATAGGAGCAGGACCTGAACATAGATATTCTTTCTGCTTGTGAAGTAGGTGCTCTTTCCCAATTCATTGCGTTGCTTTGTCAGCTTGAAAATGTGCTGTGGAATTTATGTGCTTCAAAAGTGTAGTGATTTTCCAATGATCTCTGCCTGTGGCACAAGACCACCACCATGTTTAGCTAACTAGGAGTTGATTGTACTGTATTGAAAGTTACATGTCAAATTATGTTTCAATGGGAATGTATCATTTAGGGCTTTTTTTCCCATAATGTTGGTGAAAGAACTTTGGCAATGAACCATCTGAAAATTGGTTTATATGGAGTCTTTGTACATTTTTAAAGACAGATTCTTATTTTGTATCTTAGTGAGATAGCCATGTACAATCTCAATCAAATTAACTCTAGTGGAATAATATAAGAATGCTGGATGAGGCCAGTGATGAGGGAGGCAATGAAGATTCTAATTCTATAAACATATATATCCTTAGGAAATTAAGATAATTTAAGACAAATTAAGGAAAATCACATCCCAAACAATGACCATTATTTGGTTGTAAAAAGCACTTTTTTGGAGGGGGAAGCATTTTTTTCAAATGACAAAAATTGTATATAGAGTTAAACAAAGAAAAATAGAAATAACATGATTCAGAAGAAAGGATGTTGGACTTGGAGTCTTCTTGTTATTATTTTAGTTGTGTTCAACCCTTTCTAGCCCCACTTGTGCATTTTTGTTGGCAGATATTAGAGTGGTTTGTCATTTCCTTTTTTAATTCACTTTATAGCTGATGAACTGAGGTAAATAGCTTGGCCCAGGGCCAGGTTTGAACTCTGTTCTTCTTCAGACCCACCTCTCTATTCACTGTGCTACCAAGTCTGTATTTGATTTGGAGTCACTGTACCTTAATATGGTTCAGATTCTGCTACTTAGTATGAGAGTAACCTTGGAAAATTTACTTAATATCTCTGAATTTGTTTCCTCATCTAAAAAGGGAGGAAATTGAATAAATGACCAGAACTCCATTCTAGTTTTAGATCTATAAGCCTTTGAATGTTGGAAATCAGACAATTTTCTTTAATGTACTAAAGTTTCCTGAGAGGTCTTTGGAGCATTTTTAGAAGACCTAATATGGAGTCCTCTGCATTTCCTAACACACGAACAGCTGAAATCTCCTTTGATTTTCTGCATAGCTGAAACAGGCTTAGTCTAGAAAACTGAACAGACTGAGCCAGTTGCTCTTTTTAGACATTCTATTTGTCCTCTCCTTTCTGCTTCATTCAGATGAAGAGCCCAATTCACCCAAACTGCATGTGTCTTGAACTGAAATCATGAAAGAAAAACTTCCTTCACCAAACATGACAGCAACCAAAGGCACCTTTGGAAGATATCTACAAGAGCGTGCATCCCATCTAACACTAGAGAACTCGGCTCCATAGGCTCTTATAAATCCTTCTAGTATTGGATTCCAGATCTAAGATCATACATGAACTATGAAGTGAAATTTATTTTCTTAAATCTACCAGATCTATTTACTAATTCTCTCTGACAACAGATACTATGGACAATGAATATACAATAGACAGTGAACATACAAATTAATTGAAAGATCAAGAAAGAATTAAAGAGGATCTCTTTTTTTCATCTCTCCTGATAAGACCTAGATTGTAAAGGACTTTAAAAAAGAAGTTGAGGGCTTAATAGTTTATCTTAGAGATAATAGCCACCTCAGATTTTTAGTAGCAGGTTCAGTTAAATTTATGTATTGATGCTTCCTTTTTTGTCTGCTTCAGAGCTCTTGAGAAGTTGGTATGGATAGTTATCCCAGCCAATGATAGTATTAAACTACCAATCTCAGAACAATTATTCTTTGTGTGCATTTGTTTTTCCTTAGCTATTTTAGCTGCTGTTTATGTATTTCACTATATTATGAAAAGAACACTAAGTTTGGCATTAGAAAATTTGGGTTATAGTTCTGGTTTTGCTTCTAACTAGCTATATGTCTTTGGGACAAGACTTTTTATTTCTCTGGGAACCAGTTGCATTATCTGTAAAATAAGGTGGGTTGATGTAGTAGGCAGTTAAATAGCATATGAGGTCTGGAGTCATGAAGAACTGAGTTCAAATTGGGCTCAGACACTAGCTATGTGACCCCAGAGAAATCACTTAACCCTGCTTGCTTCATGGGAAAATAATTTAAATCTGTTTACTTCAATTTCCTCATCTATAAAATTAGATGGAGAAGGAAATAACACCACTAAAATGTCTAAACAACAATGACCTAGTTAATCACTAAGGTACCTCCCAGTTCTAACATCCTGTGATTCTGTTCTCCCTCATTTAGAGTATAGCAGTTTAGAATGAGAAGGAGCTTTAGAAACAATCTAATCCCAAATCATCATTTTGTAGATAAAGAAACAGACAGAAGCCTACAGAGAGGAAATGACTTGCCTGGCATCCACAAAGCTTATAAATAGTTTGTCAGCACTTGAAATAGCAATCAGGACGTTCCACGAAGGACCAAATGCCAACCACTTTCATATGAAACAACTATATCAGAAAGGTGTGGACCTCCCCTTGCTGAGCATCTTCAACTAATAGTAGGACAACCATTTATTGGGGTTGTGTAAATGGGATTCATGTTTTGGAACAAGTTGGAATGAATGGTTTATGGGGCTCCTTTCAACTTTGGGAGTCTGTGATTCTCTGATTCCATGAAATCTCATGCCTTAAAAAAGTGCCAGAGGAAAATCCTGCTGATATCATAAAAATGGCACCTATGGACTGATAAAGAAAGACAAGTTGAGTTATCTAGCTCTTAGTTAATACCTATGAAAACCATGTCTCAAATGTCAGATCTCTGATTTCCACTACTTTCTGTAAATCTTCTCCAATCAGACTGGTTTACCCACTGAATCTTAAGCACATCAATGAAATCACAGGCTTACATGGTATCCTCCTCTGCCTTCTTCAAGTTAATTCAACAAGCATTTGAGTATCAGCCTAGTCAGCACAGGGTATACAAAAATTAAAGCCCCTGTTCTCTTAGAGCCTTTAATCTCCTATTCAACTTTCAAGTCTCATATTTTTATTAATTCATTCAACATAATTTTTGAATACTTATTTTGGACAAAGCCTTATACTAGACATTGAGAGGGATGCAAGGATAAACAGGATTCAGTCTTTTGCCCATAGTCACTGCCCTTTGAGATTTACAAAACTCATTATATTCATTATTTTTTTCTTAGCCTAATGATCATCTTGTGACATAGATACAACAATTATCATCTGATTTTACATATAAGGAGATTAAGGCTTACAAAGATGATATGGACTGTGCTTTTGCTCTAGCTGTTCCATTTATCTGGAATGTCATTCATTCATTTCTATCTACTGAAGTTCAGCCATCACTTACCTAGGTGTGGTTTCCTACTCTAAGTCCTATAGTACAGACATGACATTTAACACATACTAGCTTATGCCATTGCTGTTACATGTTCCCATTTTGTTTTAATGATAGTGGTGGTGGGGAGCAAACAGAGATCAGACCTGTGATTTCACTAGTATAGAAAATTCCCAATAAGAAAATACTCTTTTTGTTTTTTAATAATAGCTTTTAATTTTCAAAATATATGCAAAGGTAGTTTTTAACATTTACCCTTGCAAAACCTTGTGTTCCAAATTTCTCTCTCTCTCTTCCCCCACTCCGACCTCAGACAGCAAGTAATCCAATATATATTAAACATGTGCATTAAAGAAATAATCTTTATCGAGGTAAATTAAACCTACCTTGACAAACAAGGCAAATCACTTGCCTAGATTGGGCACTATGAATTGCCACACAGCATCAAACAAAGGAAAGGACTTGATTCAAGATCTACTATATTCTGAGGCCATCTTTCCAACATTCACTATACCATGTTATCTTCTTTTTTTTACACCTTACTAAATTGTAATTTCCTTGAGGGAAAGTAAAAGGAATGGATTGGGATTTTATTGATATATGGAACTCTCAGATGAGGAAATCCCCTTTATCATTGCAGGTTGGCGTCTTCCCTGGAAATTACACTCTTAAGAGCCTAGCTCATTGAGGTTAAGTGACTTAACCAGGACCACATAGCTAATGGCTCAACAGTGGGGACTTGAATCTTCTTAATTCTTGGACCTTCTCCCAATACACTTTGTTATGTTTCAGGGACTATATCACATTTTTTCCTTTCAATTGGTATTTATTTAATCTTTCTTCCAAAATCCCCTGGATTTTCACTTGGAAAAAAAAGAAAACGAAATCATCATAAGAAATCTCTCTCTCTCTCTCTCTCTCTCTCTCTCTCTCTCTCTCTCTCTCTCTCTCTCTCTCTTTATATATATATATAATTAAGCAAAAAATATTCCATATTGGCCCTGTCCAAAAATGTGTGTCTTATTCTGTATATTTAGTCTATGTATCTTTCTTGGTGTCTAGCACTGTTCCTTGAACTCAGTAGGAGATCTGAACTCATTATTTGAGTAGATTGCTTTATTTTGAAGATTCCCATGGCATCCTATTTGAAGATACTGTTCTCTTTCTGAATAAAGGTATACATCTTGATACTTTGATACTGCTTCTGTACATGTACCTTACATCTATGAGGTTGAAAGGAAGAATTCAGACACATAATTTCTTTCTTTGTTTCCTCTTCTCCTCAGATCTCAGTTCTAAACTCCAAGTACACAACCAGACAATTTGAAATATGAGCAGCCACTTTATGTACTTTTTTCTTTTTGGTAGTTTTCACTAGCTAGATTTAGCACAATTTTAATAATTTTTGTGGGGATAGCTAGGTGGTGCAGTGGATAGAGCACCAGCCTTGAAGTCAGGAGGACCTGAATTCATATCTGGTCTCTTAACACTTAACATTTCCTAACTGTGTGGCCTGAGCAAGTCACTTAATTCCAATTGCCTCAGCAAAAAAATAAAAATAAAAAAATAATAATTTTGGTGTAGCTAGACAAGGACTTGTAATAGTGTGGCCAAAGATTATGAGAGGATAACTAAAAGGAAGATGAAGACACATGGATTTTTGGTAGAGTAACTTTAAAATCTATTGAGAAAAAATGCACTTTCACTAATATAGAGCAGGTGACATTTTTAGAGAATACCAGTCAACATGTTTGTTTGTTTGTTTTTTTTTCTCCATGCTTGCAGTGCCATCCAGATTGTGAAGTGGAGCTTTCCCTCATAGTTCTCCTCCCCTTTATTCCTTAGAAAGTATGGTTTTGAATGCATAGCATTCATTCCATAAATATTGATTGATTGCTTTTTTCATATCATAAATCTGTCCAGTCTAGCATGGGGGATGCACTGTTGAAATCTTTCATTCCACAGTTGAGTGAGGGCTTGGCTGTAGGTTCACAAACTGGATGAAATACCTGAGATACCTTCTATTGTTCCAATATTGATCTAGGAGAATGCTTAAACCATCACCATGGCAACAATGCTTGTTCAGTAGAGGGAAAACCAGGCATTATCTATGCAAAGAAGAGAAGTGAAAAAAGTCTTTTTAATGCTACCTTTCCCACTCTCCAGATGTGCCCCAATCTTACCCTAGCAGTTCTAACTTGGGGAACTTTCAGAAAAACAAATTTTGTTGTGATAGTCTTATTGACTCCTGAAAAACATCCTCAACCTGAGTACTATGCCATAAAAACAAACAAAAAGAAAAACAAATCCCAACATCTCAATGATTTAAGACTTTCCAACAAGATAAATTCTTTCTTCCAATTAGAAGGTCATTGGAAAACTATGAAGATAATATTTTTAGGCAGAAATCTGCAAATGTTTGCAGAGGTTCCATTACACAATAATGGTTGTAGGTGTTAAGGATTTTCCATGCTCCCAAACTTTCCTGTACTCTAGTGGGTAATGTCCCCCTAGTCATGTTGATCAAGCTTATTCTTGACCATCCATATTACACTCACTCTTCTATGTCCTCTCATAAATTCTTTTAGGAATCCCCGATCTGCTGGGGGACATCATTACATTTTTTTTGTGACAGCGAGAAGATACCAGTGGAGAACTCAGGTTGTCCACTGGTTATCCCTACCACTTCTAAACATGACTAATCAATCTTTTTTGTAGGGTAATAATAACAATAATAATAAATAGTAAAGTGCTTTTACAAATATGGTCTCATTTGATCTTTACAACAACCTTGTGAAATAGATGCTGTTGCTACCCCCATTTTACAGATGAGGAAACAGAGGTAGATAGTTTATTTATTCAGAGTTACACAACTAGTAAAGAACTGAAGCAGCTTTCTAGCCACTGCACCAGCTCACTGCTTCCTTGTTCTTATGTTTCTTTGATAATTTCCTTTTCTATGTTTCTTCATCTAAGTTCCTCATTCATCATGTGCTATAGCCTGCTCAAACTCCACATATACTTCTCCATTCTTTCTGAGTGATATTCATTTTCAGTTCTCTACAGACAATAACGTTCTGTGATTCTCATCCATCTAGAATTGAGTTATCTACTGACACTTACTTGCTATGTAGCCATGCATAAGTTATTTAAATGGCTCATTGCATGATGATGCAATTGATAGAATGCTGTATTTGAAATCAGAGGTCCTAGACTTACCTTCCTGCCCTGTTATTTTCCCTATGTATGACTGTGAGCAAGCGATTTAAACATTTGGGGCCTCAAGTTTCAACTTTGTAAAATGAACATTGGACTAGATTACCTTCAAGGTCCTTTCCAGCTATGAACTAGTGAACCTTCTCTGAGTCTTGATTGTCCTACTTCTAAATTGAGGATAGACATAATTGCACCATTTTCCCATATGCCTTTTGAGAAGAAAGTGCTGTGTCAACTTGAACATGCCATTTAAATGTGGGTCTTCATTTTAGATCTAGATTAGTAAAATATTAAAGAAATGAAGCACTTATACAAGACAGGCGGAAAAAAGCTGACTTAATTGTATGTTTTAGACAAAACTGTCTATGGGAAGATAAGATAGAGGAGGCTTGGAATCACCTTGTCAATTAGTCCTATTCTCCACTACCCGTTGCTAGTATAGACAAAGTTATAGTGCCATTATGAAGGTTTTGGCCCAATTTTCTTGGTATTTTAGAGGCTAGAGCCTCTTCAGAGAACTATTTTCTTTTTAGTTAAAGGAGGACTATCTAAAAATATGTTTAAAGTTCCTTTTGTGCTGCATGAAAGGACCAGACCAGACAAAGTGTAGTATATGACCTTGCCTTTGATGATTACTAAAAGTACAAAGTCCCCATGTGTGTTTCTGAGAGAATTTTATGTATTTCCCATACTGTCATTGGTTCACTTTGACATAATAGTTAAGTTGAAAAAATTAAAACAGCTTCTCCCATGGGCACCTGTGTGTTATTGCACAGGAAGGGGTGTTCCTCAGTAGTTAGTAGGTGGTTGATTGACATACTTCCTTGAAAATGTATTTCCTTTATAGTGGAAACAAATGTTTCCCTGAGGGGCTGATTAAAGGAGTGTGGGAGAAGGGAAAAGGAATGATAAGGAAAGGGAGATTTTGTCTCTGACAATAGATCTTTGCTATTTTAAAATTTATTGAGAAAAAATTTAATTATCTGCTCTTTATGGGAAATAGTGTGATGCTTTGATTTGGGAAGTGGTGGATATGGGTTCAAATTCCAGATAGATTTGTGTGATTTTAGGCAAATTTTTTTTCTAGCCGAGGTCTTAATGTCCTCATTTATAAAATAAATGGGCTGAACTAGGTAATTTCTGGATCTTGAAGGAATTCTGGGGCAGAGGTACGATGAAAGAGCATTTAAGGCACCGGAGAAAGTCAGTGAGAAAGAACAAAGAGTCTTGGAAGAGGAGGCTCATGTTCAAGAAACTGCAAAAAGGCCAGTGTTGCTGGATGGTAGAAGACAGTAAAATGTTAGAAGAGTGTAGCTATAGGGAGGGTCCAGGTTGTGAAGGTTTGAAAAGCTAAGCAGAGGTTTTTCTATTTGATCGTGGACATCATAAGAAATCACTGGAGTTTATTGACTCAGGGAAAGATGGGGAAAGGGCAAAGCATGGGACAGCTAGGTTTTTTGGATGATTCCTTTGGCAGTTAAGTGAAGGATAAAGTTAGATATGGCCCTCTATTCCCTATGCCATAATTCTTCTTTTAATTTTCTATCTTTAGAAAAATGTACCATTAAAAAGCTTTAATAAAAAAAGAAAGAAAAATGTACCTTCATTTATTTGATAAACATGTGTGTGGTTTTTCTCTCTGGGAAAAAAAAGGTTTTAGGAATTGATGAAAGGAAAGTCCCTTAAGAAATAACTATCATGAAATGAAACTACTAGAATTGGTTCCATATATAATCTGGTTGTGGTCAGGCCCTAGAAATGAGTTTTGAAAGGAGAAATCATTGGGGAGTTGACTCACCTCTGATGTTAATGGTCCCTGGGAGAATAGTTTAGTTCTAAGGCTACTCTTGAGGTTTATTTCCTCTCTAAAGCAAACCAAAGGGGTATTCCCAGTACTAACCCAAGTCTGTATATTATTTGGTTCTCTAAAAATTTCTCATATTTAAAGGAAATATTTTGCTCAGGAAAGATCTAAGACCTGTGTCAAAACTCCAAATAGACTTCTATCTATTTTTTAATAATGGATTTGAATCAGACAAACCTCTGGTCTCAGTCCAGAATCATAAAATTTAGCCTTTTGTCAGATGCTAGGCCTTCATTTATTCATTAGTAAATTTTAATAAGGACTAATTATTTGAAAGATACTTGAGATACAATGTTATGATCTAGGAAATGAAGAATAAAAATGTACAAATAACTATCACATGTGGAAGAGTAAGATAAGTTCAAGAAAGATTGAAATAGGCACAAATAAAATGGTATAAGAGAAAGCATATAGGCTCTGGAGTGTGAGGATTTGTATTCAAATCTTGTTTCTGATCTTGCTTCCTTTTAGATTTTGAGTAAATGACATCCTCTACAAATTCCAGTTTCTTTATCTACAAAATCAGGGGAGCAGGCTAGATGGTCGCTAAAATCATCACTAGTTCTCTGTTTATTATTCTATATTTGGGGAGTGTGCTGTGAAATGTGCTATGATAATTATGAAGAATGAAGTATCATTTTACCTCTGGGAATGAGGCAGTCAAGGAAGATTTCATGAAAAATGTTTTACCTTAGGTCCTTGAAGTGTGAAAGAGACTTCAAAAGATATAAAAGAGTGGAGACTGAATGTAAATCAACACATGCTATGTTCACTTTTTTCTTTTTCTTGTTTTTTTTTCTTTTCTTCTTGTGGTCTTTCCCTTTTGTTCAGATTTTTTTTCCTCCCAACATGATTCATAAAAAATGTTTTTAAAAATCACAAATGTACCAGAAAAAAAGATATAAAAGGGGACATAATTCATTTCCATAAAGGAGTTAACATTGCACCTGGAAAACAGAAGTGACATGATGATGTCTGGTTTTCAGTGGGCCAATCCCTCCTGCTCCCACCCTAAGGAAAGTGAATGAAGAATCATTGCGCAAACAAATCCTCCAGGTCAGGAGATGTCAGGGAAAGAATAAGAGATGAAGAATAGTAGTATGTGGCTACCATGTAGAGAATGGAAAAAAATCCTGTCTTATTAGGGGAAAAAAGTGTCTAGACATGTTAGTGGGACTTTGAATACTTGGACCAGGGGCTAACACTTTCATAGTAAACCAATGAAGATCTGGGTGTGGAGGGGTAGTGTTATAAGAGTTGTACTGTGCCATGTTTAAGAAGCTAAAGAATGGGTTTGGAGACACCTAAATTTAGAAATGTTGAGGATCTCAAATGACTTCTAATATCAATCCCTCATTTTACAGATAAGAAAACTGAATCCTTAAAAGATTGAATGACTTGATCAAAATCAAAAAGGTAATATGTGTCAGAAGAGAAATTTGAATCTAGCAGGGAATTGTCTTTTAGAGCCAATATCCTTTCCAAAAGAAAGTACTCTAGTGAAGAGATTATTACAAGAAGAGATAAGTGTTTGAATGAGACTGGCTATTCTGGAAATGTAGAGGTAAAACAATTGTGCAATATTGAAGGGGAAAAAAAAACTATTTTTCAGCTCCCTGGATAAGGAAGAAGATGGAGAGAAAGAAGAAAGAGTCAAAATGACCACCAAATTACAAGACTGAACAGAGATTTGCTAGGGAGTGAATAGAATTAATAGGAAAATGAAAGAAAAAGATAAGCATTATTCTTAAAAATCATTTTAGTTAATTATAGTGACAGCATAGGGAAGAGAGGGTTGGTTTTAGATTCAGGTACACCTGGGTTCAAGTCCATTCTTTGACATATATTAGCTATGTGATTGTGGGTACTCACTTAAATTCTCCGTTTAGATACTTCTCTAAGACCATAAGTTAAATAGTTAAGTGTCAAGATGCATCAATAGGAGAAGTTTTTAAACAAGGAATTTTCCATACCAGTGAAAACATAAGTCTGAATGGAAAAGAAGGAAAAAAAGATTATAGATTCCTTGACTTCATAGAGGATAGCAATAAGTTCCCTCTTCTTCTTTTTCCCACTTCCTAAATTTTGCCTGTGTTTCCCTCCCATGCAACATTCTACAATGGCATGTGCCTATCGACTTCTGATATTCTCACCAAGAAACCACTGGCTTTTATAAGAGAGTTTCTTCATATGTCTATTCAAAGAGTACAGTAGTACAATGGATAGAGTATGGGCTTGGAATCAAGAAATGTTACCTCATATATTAACTCTGTGACCTTATCAAGTCATTTAATTTCAATTTCCTTATATGTAAAATGGAGACTTTTGTCTACTTTTACTTGTCTGACCACCCTTTCCAATAGCAACAAATCATGTTATCACAAAGCATGTTATTGCTGTTACTGATGCTGGGGTGCATAATGTTCATGTGTAACTGTTTTTGGTGGTGAAGAAAGGAGGAAAAAGAGGCTATTGATATGGGGAGTAATCACAGCTGGTAAACATAGAAGGGTATTTACAACTCAGAGGATGCTTCCTATTGGCTAGGAGTTTATTTATCTGGGAGAACTGGAGAAGAGAACCATTAAGGGTATGAATTGATGATAGTTTGTTAGTCAGTTGAAACAGTTCAAATTACTTCCAAATAGTACTTTAGGATATGGTCTTGCTTATTTGGTAAGGATTTAATGATAATATGTAACTAAAGATCAATCAAACTACAGATCTCTCTTCCCAAATATATATTTGGATTGAATATAAAATTTAGTATAACCAGAACTGGAGTTGTCAAAACATAATTGGGTTTTCAATATATAGATGCTTAGGCACTCTTGTATGTCCTCACTGTGACATCTGGAAATGTAGAAATGAATTCTATTCCACCTAAGTAGGCTGAGACTGGGGAGAAGAAGAGTAATACAAAACTCTAAAAACTGTAGGTTCAGAAATAGGAAGATGCATTTCTGAAATAGATCTGGAGTTATGTGCCCCCAAAAGGGGAAGTCTATTTTATAGAAATTTTGCAAAAATTTTTACTTGTAATCAAGTAAGTTGGGGTTTATTGCATCATAGATTTAGGGCCTGAAGTCTACATGGAATCTATTAAATCCTGACTCCCTCATCTTATAGGGAAGGAAATTGAGAATCAGGGAAGTCAATCGAATTTCTCCTGATCTTATAGGTACAGAGGGTAAAGGATAGGATTGAAATATGAATCCAGGTCTTTAGGTACTCAACCTAGTGTTCTTTCTACTACATCACACTTTGGAAGTTGTGAAGAATGTCAAAAGACTTGGGACTTAAAGGATGGATCAGAGATCCAGAAAGCAATGACTTTACTTCCTCAGTGACTAAGGGGATTAAGAGTTTTGATAACAGAACAGGAATAACAGAGAGTATCAAAAAGAGTAAAAGACTTGCCTAGGGTCACATATTTAGTGATTCTGTAAAGTAGAATGTGGATCCAAGCTTTCCTAACTTCCTGATGGGAAGTCTATTCACCACAGCACAATGCATTTTGAAATAGAAAACTTATGAACAAGCTGACTTGAATGTACAAATATAATATTCCTCAGCAAGTTCTGGAATTTTATTCGTTTTTATATTTAATTATCCTTTCCAGTGGCAGAACACCTAGTGCTATGGCACCCACAAGAAATGTTATCACTACTACTGGTGCTAGGATATATAATATTCATCTAACTGTTTCTGGTGGTGGAGGAAGGAGAAAAAGGAGGTAGTTAATTTGGGAGTAGCCACAGCTGGGAAGGTTTATAAAATATACAAATATACTATTCTTTTAAAAAATTGTTTTGTTTTCAATTCACAGGACAAAAAAGCATTTTCATAACACAGTACAATAAAAAGACTGCACTGCAAATCTATCATGCATCACTTGTTATTCCCTTCAAATATACAACAAAATTATCATGTAATTTTCTTTTTTTCTTTTTTCACTCTCACTCTAGAGATGGCTATCATTAGACACAAATACCTATAAACATACACACATTTAAAACATATATATGTATTTATGCATGTCCCATTGAAAAAGTTATGTCCTCATGATTTCTAGAAATGGAGGAGTTCTTCCTAACTGTTCCATACTAATAAAAATGTGCTTATTCAAAATGTAGGATTTGTTGTCAACACAAAAAAATGATTAGGGCAGCTCTCTAAATCTCTTCTTTTTAAAATGCTTTTTTCGTTTCTCTAGTTATATCAGGGAAAGAAGCTCTCTTTGCTGCTAATCTCACTTTAATACTTTTGGGTCTTTCTTTGTTCCCAGTAGTGGAAAGCTGCTAATCTCTTTTACAATGAAGGGCACATCCTAGGCTGCAGAGGGGTAGAGGTGGAGATTGGGACTGAAGCCTGATGTAGAAAGCCGCTGACTCCGTATTGCGTTAACAAGGTACATGATGAGTATTTGAATACCAAAACCCAAATCTCTCTCAAGATTTCCTTACACTAGAGAGAACAAGTGTATCTCTAACAGTGATCAAGGATTCATGATGATGGTCCAAAGGTTCCCCCTAAAGATTCTTAAAAGAAATATTTTATTCTCAATTCATGGGACAAAGCAAACATTTACATAACACAGTACAATAAAAAGATGATTGTACATCAAACTGCAAATCTACCATATACAACTTGCTATTTCCTCCAAATATACAGCAAAATTATAATGTAAATTTCTTTTTTCCCCTTCTTTCCTGTTTCTGTCTTTTATATGTTCTTTAAACCAAGGCCTGGTGTGGCAACAAATCAAATTTGTATTATTGCAATAAATAATGAAATGACCTTTTAAGCATGCTAATACTTTCCTTCAACTTCAACTTCAACTTTCTCTCTCTCTCTCTCTCTTTTCTTCTTCTTCTTCCTCTCTCTCTTTCTCTCTCTTTCTTCCTCTCTCTCTCTTTCTTTCTCTCTCTCTCACACACACACATATTTGAGCTTTAATACTACTCTTAATTAGTTTTATTTTTATAGAGAGCAGATTTCATGACATCATGACCTCATTCAATATAACTCCAGTAGTCCCCTATTAACTTAAAATCAAATATAAAATGCTCAATTTGGAACTTAGAACTTTCCTACTATTCCAGTCTTACAGAACAAGACTTTTCATCACCTAAGTCTATGATTTTTAACTGTTTGTCTCCCATCCCTGTGTAATAATGATTCAGTGGCCCCTTAATTGCGGCTATATCTATTATATTACTCCCTAATCCTACCCTATTCCCAACCCCAGAGCTCTCCAGTACTGTGGACTGGAGTGTTCTCCTTTGGTTTTCTGGAGATCTTGGGAGCAGCCTTCTTTTCAGTTCAGTAATAACCACAAGAGTAGCCAGGTGTTAAAGTCCAAATCCTTTATTATCTCCTTCACTATCTAGTTTCCTTTCCTGGGACCTGGGCTAGCTTTCTTAAAGGCCTTGGTTTCAGTGGAGAAGCTAAGGAGGAGAGCCTGTCACCAAGGTGGTGTGAAATGGAGTGAATGAATCTGTCTCTCAGTCCCCCAGGAGAGCCACCAGGAGCCTGACCGAAGATGGAATGAATCTCTCTCTTTGGCTCCAAGAGCTTGAGCTCCCACCTACAGTCCTTTGTCTTATCTGCCTCTGACTCTGGCTGAGACTCCCAGCTTATATGCTCTCTTATAATTACATTATCATAGGTATGAATCTTGTAGAACTATATTAAATACTAAGTAAATGTACTGAACTAGAGAACGATTAAGCACTATGCTAAACAAGATAACTATTGTCTTTATCAATTCCACTGACTTAACATCTTGTAAGAATCCTTGTTTTAAGTATAAAAGTTTTGGCCCATAATAGTGGAGTAGGATTGTATGATTCTCTGTTCTTTTGCCATTGACTTTCCTTCATTGTGTTCCCCAGATTTTAGGGGTCCAAGTACTATAATTGCATTTAGCTACTTTCAATCAGATTAGGTTACTCAAAGTAAAATTTACTTCAAAGACACAGCAAGAACAAACATAAATAAGCCCTCAGCATTTTCCTATCACTTGGGGTCATAATCCTCCTAATATTATCTCAGTGTCTGGGGAAGGAAAGGGCATTAGGTTCACAGGTTAATTTAATTTTTATATAGCATTAGTTCCACTAAATTTAAGTTCTCCTCCCCCTTGTACTTGGAGAAACATCTGAGTGCCCTCTTTTCTCAGGGCTTTTCTTCTGGGCTGATTGTAATATCTGGCCTGGAATTCAAGGCTTAAAGATTTCCCATCATTCAGGGTCTTGGGCCCAGAACTCCACTCTCTATATCTAGAAAAGACAAACAAGACATGAAATGTATTTGTCAGGGCCACAAGACCTGGGGTGAAGGGAGTGAGCTGGGAAGTGATGGGGGAGGGGGTTGTCCTTTGACTCTACTTCCTTTAATATTTGTCATGATGCTGTGAGTAAATGAGGTTATCTGAGGCATTGAAAGCAGAAAAAGAGAACTGCTGTGTTTAGTCAAGTAGATTTAAAGATGCAGACTATTTTGGCTACATAGCCAATGGAAAAAAAGACTATTCCTAGTCAATGTACAACAGCCTTCTCTCCCAGGACCAAGTCTCAGAGATCTGTCTCTTACATGGATAATAGCATTTTAAGTGAAGATGGGAATATGCCACACTCCTCCTACATTCAGAGTGTTCTTCCTTCTCATCTTCATTTCTTGGCTTCCATATCTACCCTTGAGATTCAGGTCAAGTCTTGTCTCCTATAGGTTCTTTTAATCTCTTTCCTATTGCCTTCTAACTGAAATTATCTCCCATTTACACTGCGTATACCTCACACATTCAGTTTCTCCTATTAGATTGTGAGTTCTCTGAAGGCAGGGACCATGATTTTAGCACATTGTCGGGCACATGAGTAAATGCTTGCTGATTGCTTTAAACATAGGCACTCAATAATTATTTCTCTGATTTTGATGCTCCTTTGCTAAATGTTTTTATTTTATCTCACATATAAATCTTGTAGCCTGTCTTTGAGATTCTTAATTTCCATTTTGATTCCCACCAGATCTTGTTAATTTATTAGGTCAAAAATGTTTCTCTAAGCTAAATTAAACATATTAGAGTTTATGTGACTAAAGTTTCTCTGCCAGAGTAAGGCAATATCTTCAACAAGATATGAAGGTGTTCTAAATTGACATTTGAGTTCAACAACTGTACCCATGACAATATAATAGCTATTTATTTGGAATATTGCATTTGACAGTGCATGTTGTCATTTTAGCTGTCCCTTTGAAAATGTTTTTTAAAAACTACAAGAATGAATATTTTCCAATCTATTATTATCCATGTTCTTAGCATAGAGGACTTCACTTGTTCACGAAATAAGGGAATATCTCTAAATTTAAGAAATCTGCACTTTCTTGATCTTTAATATTTGAAAGTAATTTAATGACCTAAGTTTAAACAATCCATCTACTATGGTTTCAAGTCTGTACAATGACTACTTTTAGGGATTCTATTTTTTTAAATCTGTTCTTTATACCAAGGGCTGGCATGGCAACAAATCAAATTTTCTATTATTGTCAAAAATGATGAACTAAATGACTCTGTAAGGCATGCTAACCCTTTCCTCAAACTTCAACTTCAATTATGAAGTTGAATATTCCTATTTGATGTCAGATCAAGTGCTGCTCCACTCTTTTCCATCTCCCAAGAATGTAGACTGACAGGGCAAGGGAAGTATTGTTGGTGCCTTTAGACCCTAAATAGCTAGCAAAGTACCTGGTACATAGTGGTCAATAAACATTATTATTAATAAAATGCTTGTTTACTTGGCCACTTAAAATTTCTCTTATGCACTTATTTTCATTAAGATCATATTTACCTTTGCGTAATCCTAATCACCCATATTAGACAAACTTTCTTAATTCCATTGCCTTCCTCTGTTAATTAATTAACATTAATATATATTACATAAAATATATAACAATAAATAAAGTAATTAATACTATATATATTACTTTGTCTATACACACATATATAATATATGTAAGCATACATTTTTAATATGTATATTTGTTTGCATGTTGTCCTCTTCATTAGATTATAAGTTCTTGAAAGGCAAGGGCTGCCTTTTGCCCCCCTTTTATGTCTCCAGTGTTTTAGCATAATGCTTGACATATAGTAAGTATTTAATAAATTTTATTGATTTGTTGTTGGAATGTAGGGACTGTAAGACTATATTTTCGTATAGGGGGAGTTAGGTGGTACAAGTATATCAAACACTAATATATCAAACATAAAACCAGAAAAACCTGGGTTCAAGTCTAGTCTCAGATGCTTCCTACTGTATATTGCCCTAATTTATAAATTTATAAAATTTATTTTTTTATTTATAAAATAGAAATCACAATAGCACCTATCTCTTTTTGTGAGAGTTGTTATGACAATCAAATGAGATAGAAATTATAAAGTACTCAGCACAATACCTGGCAAAGAGTAAGCACTATAAAATGTTAGCTATGAGTATTACTACTTGAGGTTGTGGCTCTCTAGCATGGTGCCTTGAACTTTTTTTTTTAATTGGACTTGTAATTTTATTAGTATAGTAAACTCTTCTTGAGGAATTCCCTACATCATTACAGATCCAGATTTCCTCTGCAGTTTATAGACTTAGAGAAGTCAGGGACACAAAAAAAAATTAAGTGACTGCCCAGGATCTTTCAGTATGGGTCATAGATGGGACTTCAATCCAAATATCCCTGATTCCAAAATCATTTTGCTGTCTCTCACTTTTTAAAATATTTATTGAATGAAACCTATTGAAATTTTTCATCATGGAGACTATTAGGTTTTTCAAATCTTCAAAAAATATTAAGCTTTCATATGTAGAAAATATACATTCACTTGTATTATGTTTTCCTTAGTATTGGAATAAGGAATATTAAAGACATCAAATGTCATCTCAAAAATTCTGTGATTTATTTTAATATTATTGAATAGCTATGCCTTCACCATGAGTAGTGCGAAAGTGAATTGAAAGTGTCAGCTTTCCTAGAAAAATGATAGGGAACAAGCATTTATTAAGTTAATATCACTTCTACATCTTTTTTTATTCATTGTCAATTGTTTTAATCAATCTTTACATGACAAGTTCTCTACTTCTCTTGCCATTCTGATTGTTTTCTTGTAGACACACTCGTGCTTGTCATAATCCTGAGGAATGTTGTGCTAGCCTTTGAAATATTGTTTACAAATATTAAACCAAGTAGAGTAATAGCCCTCCCATTTACTACCTGTGTGATCTTGGACAAGTCATTCAACTCCACTATGCCTGTCTCTTCTTCTGTTAAAGAAGTTAAGGTCCCTTTTGATACAAACTACAATGCAAAGCAGAGCTGAAGGTGTCACAGTGTCAAAAAGTAATGAGAAGATAAAAATGTCCGAGAAATGCATTTTAAATGCAACTGTCCTGTACCTGGGATAAGTTTATAAGCACCATGGACAGATCCTTCCACTAGGTCAATTCCATTTTCTCTTGTCAACTCCAGCTCATCTAGACCTACTGTGCGTGAGATCCTACTCCCCAGATTCACCCCAGTGGAGGGTAGAAGGATTATCAATTTGCATAAAAGCGCTGCAAGACTGGAGAATAGTGACGGATCCCGTGACGCTTCAATAGTTGCTCGGGGGACTGGAAGCCTGCAGGGCCCAGCAGGGTGCCGCGCGGTTCTGTTCGACCTCACTCTGGTGAAGGCTGCTCTCCGGGCTTGTAGGCTGTAGAGGCCATGGGTTTTGGCTGTATTTTCTCCGCGCGACTGGAGTTCCTACTAGGGGCGTTGCTCCTGCTTCTGGCGGGAAGAGAACTGGTGGCGAAACATAACACCACCAAGCTCAAGAGCCCAGTTGTACACACGGAGGGCGATAAGAAGCTGCATTTGGGCTTAGGCGAGGACTGGAATGGGGAAGGTAGAAAGCCAGGGACTACGGGCTAAGACTGGAGAGAGAGGAGGGAGGGAACTTGCTCAGAGGAAGGCTGGGACCCCTTAGTTAAACTTCATGTACTTTATTCGAGGGGCGGGAATGGGGGAAGGATGTTGGGAAGACGGAGGGGGGAGGGTGGTGGCAGCCCTGAGGAGAGGGCCTAGGGAAGTGTGAGCTACCTTCCCTCCCCAGGATTGCCCCGCGAAGCTAATTTTCAGGACGTGTTGCCTATCAATCTTCACTCCTCAAGCAACAATAGTACCCCCCTAAACAAAGGTGAGCGTGTGAATGTGCTAAGTGTGCCTGTATTGGCTCGGACATTACGGAGTGAGGAGACCTGAAGGAACCACTTTCTGACTGTGATGTTACAGGCGTGCCAGCCAGGCTCGCCCACTCCAGAAAAAAGGAGCAAAAACCAGTTTTTTCCTCTCTTGTCTTACAGTGAAAAGAAAAAAAAATCACCAATGGTGACACTATCTTTTCTAAATAGAGTGTGTAATAGAAATACTCAAATTCTTATCAGAGAGTTTTTCCATGTCTTCCCCACACCACCCAACAATTCCTTTGTTTGTCTTTTTGTTTTGTTTTGTTTTGTTTTGTTTTGAGGATGCTCACCAAAGAAAACTTTCAATCAACTTCCTCGGTTCTATTGTCAACCTATTTTTCTTATTCTCAAGTTTTAAGGATTTCATCATCGTTTACCAGAAAGCACTTCCCTGTCACTACCACTTTCCACTTTTCCCTGAAATACAGTTCTCCCTTCCCTTCCCCTATCACATAGTTGTTGTTGTTGTTATTATTGTTGTTGTTTGCAACATAAAGTATGATTTTTACCATCAATGAACATATGTATATTATACATATGACAAACTAGAGATCCTTATGTGAATATTAACAGTATCCCTAAAGTCTTAGTGAAATTTTATTGATAAGTAGCTTAAAACTGCATAAAAAAGTTTTGGAATAGTAGATATATTGATATAGATAGATACAAATAAATAAATATGACTTTGTATTTGTATTTGTATATATATCATATAGATCTGTATCTATGCCAAAAGTTTTAATACAATTTTAAACTATAAAGCATAAAACTGCACTAAGATTTGGAATAGTATGTTTATATTGACACATATGTGTACCTGCTTAATTCTTCCACTAAGCCACACAATTGTCTCAGGTCATTTCTTACCCGAGTGATAACAATAGACAAGAGACTTAATTTATGACTCTCAAATAAATCCAAAAGACCTAATGCTATTGTACTTGCATCATACATAAATTTGTTATATTCTCCTGGCTCATTAAACAGGAGATCTTGACAAGATGTTACATATATTGATTAGTTGCTCACATTACTGCAAGTAAAAGTTTAGGTGCAGATTTTGATTTTTTTTTAAAGCTTTCTGTAGCTGAGTGTTTTCCCTATGCCCAGGACAAGTCATGGCATTACCTCTTAGTTTAGTTAGTGGTCTAATGCCTTTCAGATTCTGACTCTCTCTCTCTCTCTCTCTCTCTCTCTCTCTCTCTCTCTCTCTCTCTCTCTCTCTCCATATGTGTGTGTGCATATACTGTATTTTAATATTAAATTGGTCAAGGATCAAAGCAGATTCTAATGAACATCTCAGAGACATAAAAATGTTTTACACATTACTTTCCATTATTTATACTTGTTTTTGAAGATGATGTATAATGAGCTGCATATGAATTGATGACATTTCAAATCCAAGCCTAGAATATCTTCAATTTGAGAAGCCTAGTATTTCTTTGACTAAAACTGCAGAAAATTTTTAAAAGCATTTTCTTGTATGATGTGAAAAATTTGGGTATAAAGCCTCTCACAAAATATATGTAATACAAGCATTTTATTTATTTGTTGTAAAATAAGCCAAGCATTCTGTACAGATAAAAGGGTCACAAATTTTACTTTACTGAGCTTTCTTGTTTTAAAATATTGACTTGGATGTATTTGAAAATATTGTAAGTAACAAATATCTGCAAATCCCCTTTAAAGTGAGTCATGGTCACCAATTTCTTATTGCTTTGCTACTTAAAGTTAAGGGGGAAAAAAAGATCTTGTATGATGTTGAAGCAATAAATTTGGAAAGTGTAAATGTTCCTACTAATTCAAATCTCATCCTTAAAAGTAGTTCTGGGAGCTAGATTTTCCTTGAATTCATAAAGGAAAATCTCAAATACATACTCACAAGATGGAGCGCCAGAGCTGATATAGAGACATGATCAACATTTCTAGCATAATGAAGAAGAAATGGTGACCATTTAATATTTGCTGATTTAGGATTTTTTAAAAAGTATATAATGTTTACAAAATGTTATGTGTTGCAAAAAAAATAACAGAAGCTAGAAATATAAAGAAAGTGAAAAAAACCCACCTATTTTGGCTAGTATTCAGAGTTCATCTGTTCTCTGGAAAAATGGATAGCATTTTTCATGATGGATGAGTCTTTTGAAATTGATTTCTATCACTGTCCTGATCAAAGTTGCTAAGTCTTACACAGTTGATCATCCTTACAATATTATTGTTACTGTATACAATATTGTTCTGGTTCTGCTCATCTCACTTTACATTAGTTCATATAAGTTATCTCAGGTTTTTCTGAAACCATCTTGCACAATAAGAATAGTTGATTTCTTTAAGTACTTGGGCTCTATCTTCATAATTAGCAATAGGCCACTTTTTATTATTTATTTCTGTAGATTCTTTGCCTCAATTGCTCCTTAGCCTTACTCATTGAATGGGTGCAGCCTCAGTCAACATGGAACTTATTGAAAATCTTAGCTTAAAAAGGTATAAGTCTCTCATTTCATCCAGGACCATCTCCAACAATTTTGATCTATAGCTTGCCACTGTAATGGCTCTCCAGGGGAAAGTGAGGCAGGTATCTTGCATAGCCCTCCCTCACTTAAATCCAATTCACTTTTATGTCATGGCATCACCTTCCTGATGTCATGGACGGTCCTCTTTGAGAACAATCACCACTACCTTTGTGAGTATTCACAATTAAGAAATATATAACACAATTAAGAAATATATTTACCAATAATAAAATAAGTCTTTTTATCTCTCCTTTACTAATAGGGCTCCACCTGGGAAGAATTTGATTATAAAATTTGCCTTTATGCTTTATGTTTAGGTATAAATAATACAGTAGCCAAGGAGGTAGAATTTGGAATGTGCACAGTTACATGTGGTAAGTAGCACAGCAAATAAAAATGTACTGACACTTTTCTAGGTGTGGTAGGCAATTTGGCATTGGTAGTCATGTACTTTTTTTCATCTTTCATTAATTTCAATTTTTTATGATTATAATATCTTTTTCATTTAAAAAAGCTTAATTTTAATGTAAATTCCTTTATTAAATGGTTTAGGATCTACCTTCACCTAAATAACTGTTTTCTTCATTTGTGAACATCAGGGAAGTGTTAAGAAAATAAATCTTCAAATGCAGATCAAGGATATTTCCCCATGTCCAATGCTGGCAAATTGATCCCCTTTCCCTGATAAGCTTGGTAGCAGTCTCTCCTTCATATTTCATTTTTGCAAGCTGTAGGTCATGTATCATACATTGGAGAAAAGAGTTATGTACTGTGGGAAAGATAATGTTTCAGACCTTTGATTGACTCTGAATATTTTCTCTCTATATGAATAGCTGTTGGCTCTTTGTAGAGATAAACTCTGTCTTGGGTGGAGAAATAAGGCCTCAGATGGTATGGACCACATTGCCCTGACAGTACTATATATTCACAAATAAAATTAACTGTATTCTGAATAGAATCTGCCCTTCTGAGAGCAGGTTAATTGCTGTGGATTTGGCAACAGACAAAGGATATGGAAAAATGCTGATAGGAGAGAGAAAAGGGGGAGGGCCAGTACTGAACAATGTCATGAGATGGAGAATTCCTGTTAAGCTGGTATCAAGGTAGAATTCTATGTCCTATATTTAGGGTTATCAGAATTTATAAGCTTGGTAAAAGACAATTAAAACAATTGATTTCTTTCCTTTAGTGTATGTAGTTAGCTATTCAGACATCTAGATTCTTTAATCAAAAGTTTTTTGAGATCCAATCTTTTTATCCCCTTCTTGATAGGAATCACTAAGAGAGAGACACCTCCATATTAAACCTATGAGTTTCTAGTTGCAATTTACAAGTCTTCACAAGATGCTGCTCCACAGCAGGTGGAGATGGATCTTTGATTTCTGGCACTGCCATCATATGGTTGGTGTCACTTGAGAACTCATTTGATAAATTGTAAGTTATCTTTGAGAAATATAAAACTTCTCAAATTATATAATACACATTTTGGGACCAAACCTATAATTTCACTGGACTATTCATTCCTGGGCAAGAAATCTCCTAACAATACAGATCAGTAATTCTTTGTTAACTTTGAGTCTAAAACCATTGGCTGGGACACTGATAGATTAGGTGACTTGCAGACAATTTCACAGCCTATATGTATATCAAAGTCCAGGGCTTGAACTTAGGCTTTTCTGACGCAGAGGCTGGCTCTTTTTCCATTATGCTGCATTGGCTCTCATGCTGCATATTTAGAGGAATATATACTTCCAATGAAAAGTATTTTTTCTTGGACTAAATTCCTTCATTCTATCCTTTGTTCATAGAACCATAAAGCGTTACCCAGAAAAAGACTCTCAGAAATTACAACCACTACTGTGGTTAGGAATTCCCTGCCTACAGCATATCTAATGAGATGCCTTCAGTCATTTATCCTCATCTTGTACTCTTGTGAAAGCCTGCTTTACTCCATTTCTTTTGGCAGCTCTATTTGTTGAACACGAGTTCCTAATACAGAGGCAAAATCTGCTGCCCTGTAACTGCCACTCACCTGCTCTCAGCTTTTAAAGATTTGAAAACAATGGCAGCTAGTGGAAATAGCAATGGATTTTAAGTCAGAGGTCCCATGTTCAATTCCTGGCTTTTGCTGACTTTGTGACTTTATGAAATGTCACATCACCTCTCTTGACCTCATTTTCCTAATCTATTAAGTGAGAATTAGAGATGATCTCTTAAGATCCATATAGTTCTAAATCTATGACATTGTAAGTGAGTCTCTTAGATATTTTATCTTTTCTCCAATCTCACCATCCTCATGAGGTTTCTTTGTTGTTGTTATTATTGAATCATTTCACTTATGTCTGACTCTGTGTGATCCCCCTTGGGATTTTCTTGGCAAAGATACTGGCGTGGTTTGCCATTTCTTTTCCAGTTCATTTTACAGATGAGGAAACTGGGGACCAAAAGACAAAATCAAATCAACTCCTGTCCTCGAGCTTATATTCCATTAGGGGAAACAACATGTACATACATAAATACATACTAGATAGATATGAAATGAATATAATTTCTACTGGTATGAGGATTAACAGCTGGGGATATCAGAAAATCTGCCTGGAGGAGGTAGTACCTGAACTATCATTTAAAAGAAAATAGGATTCTACGAGACAGAGGTAAAAAGGGAATATATTTGAAACATGAAGTCAGCAGGGGGTACAAAGGCATATAGGCTAGATATGGAATATTGAGCAGCAAATAATAGCACAGTATGGTTGGAATATGCTGTAGACTGAATGAAGGATAATAATGTCAAGTCAAGAAATGGAAATTGGAGCCAAATTTTAAAGGGTTTAAGTGTCAGGCAAGGGAGTTTACATTTTATCTTAGAAGGAAAAAGAAATCTTAAGAGAAAGAAATGGTCATACCTGTGCTTTAAGAATATCAATTTGGTAGCTATATTGAAGATAAGATTATAGGAAGGAAGAAACAGGTTGAAGAAAGGTCAATTGCAAGACTATTACAATGGTCTGGGTGAGAGAGGAGGAATCCCAAACTAAGTTGGTGGCTCAGTGAATGGAGAAACCAGGACAGCTATAATTTATGTGCAGATAAAATCAAACAGCACAATATATGAGACTCTGTAATGTATTGTTAGGAAGACTAGATTTTAATCCAGAGAACCTGGGTTTAAATACTGTCTTTATTGTTTATCACCTATTAATGTCTCTACCTTCAGTTTCCTTAAATGTAAAATGAGGGAATTTGGGTAGATGACTTCAAATTACAGTTAACTATAAACATATATAGAACTCACTTTGATAAAATGTAAAAATGAGTTGGAGTAAATGATTTTAAATATCACTCCATCTTTCATTCCATGATTCCATGTTGTCTGTTCAAATATTCCAGGAGTTTTAGTCCCATTATCCTGAATACTTTGCTTGAATGAATTGTTGATGAATTAAAGATGTGATTTTATATTTCACTTATGTTTGGAAAACATGCTAAGATAAACATTAGGAGAAATTGCGAATTGGTGTCATATCTAAAGTAGTATCTTCTGATGACGAAAAATGTGCAGTTTTTTTTTTTTTACCAGAAACTAATCTAAGTGTGCCAGACTAAGAGCTAGATTTTGGGTTTTGGATGCTGCTCTACCCCAAACTTTAAACAAGTCATTTTTCTTATTTTCAGAATTAAAGAGTTAATTTAGATGACTTCAATTCTAACTAAATGATCCTATAATTTCCCATAGGTTATAAAATGAGTTTGGACCCAAGAATCCATGATAGGTCATATGGTCATAGATTTAGAGTTGTCATGGACCCTTAGAAGTTATCTAGTCTAATGCCTTCAATTTACTGATGAGGAAACATAACCAGGGAGTTTGAGTGACTTGCCCAAGATCACATAGATAGCAAGCATTGGAATTTGGATCTCCCAATAGGAATGCTTGGCTTTTATTGTGCTTTATCCTTTCTCTATGTATGTTATTTATAGAAAATGATATCCATCAAACTGAACTAAAATATAGGATCAAAGGTTTCTTTCTTGCTGCTTAAGCCAGCAGTAATGGTAGTCTTTATATCGAAAAGTTACAGGAATCAATCATCATGGAACTGATAATGGAATCTTGAACATTTCAGTGCCTCTGAGCCACTGAATAAATGCAGAGTCTGTTGGGACTTATTTCATTCTTATTTGTCAGTATTTGCATCATGAAGGATTGGAACCAACCAGCCTCACTGGTTTCCTCTCAAGAAATTGGTTGTATCTGCCAACACTTACCTTCCAAACCGTAGACTGAGAATTTTATAGCAAATTGTTGCTTGATGTGGTCACTCTCATTTGTCTCTAGCAGATGTAGAAGCCCTATATTCAGGTTGAAGCAACTATCCATTGTGGTGGTTCCATCTTTGCTCCAGATAAGGGAATCCACAACAGAGCTATTGTTCTATCTATACCCATAGCTCTGTCCTCTTCTATCAAAATCCAAGCTAAGTTGCTGTGCAAATCTAATGATTTACCCTCAGACATGTAGTGTACAGTTGGGATTTTTGGTGTTATTACAACTTAATGGGAACAGATATCAAATATGCATATATTGGGGAACTAGTGATTCTATGAGTAAATGCATTTGCTTCCCTTTTCATAGACAACAGACTTCCCTATTCAGTAGGAGAGTTGTAATAGAAGTACAGAAGTGATTTATAGCAACCCATGTCCAAAGGATAAATCTATCATTCTAACATCTGTGTAAATATCTTCAGTGAGAGAAAACTTATTTCCTCTCTTGATAATCTATTACACTTTTGGAGAGTATAATTTTTAAGGAAGTGTGTTCTTAATAGCATAAATAATATTTCCTTGTTTTGTCCTCTTTATATATTATAAAAGTAAAAAAGTCATAAAACTGGACCCAGAGAGTTCACTTTACTTTATCTAATTTCATTTAGACTCTTAGTGATTCTTAGTAATTCTCTCAGACTTCTTTAATAGACTCTTACACAGTGGCTATTCTGTACCTTCTTTTCTCTCCTCTAGACTTCTCCATCACTTGCTTTCCTTTCCTTATGAGCAGAAGACCTTGCCATAAAAATAGGGAATTCTTTATGAGCTCTGTTATTATTATTAATAACTCATACATTAATATTTTTCATTCTTTCTCCCCTTGTTCTAACCTCTGATGAAGCGATAGTACTTCTCTTTGAAAAGATCTTGTCTATTTATTCATTTGATCCTGTTCTTTCCTGTCTCCATCAAAAACTTGTCCCATTGATTTTGATTATATCTTTTCTCCTCTCTCACATTCTTTCTGTCTCTCTCATTCAATTTTCTTTAATCTACTAATTCCTTTCCTCCACACTCTATCCTCCCAACTGAACAAACATATCATCTGCTCTCTTCTTTAAAAAATCTTAAATTGATCCTGCTATTTCCTTAGATGTTATCCTGTATCTCCCCTTCTTGTCAGTCATTCTACTCCTTGCTCATTATTCCCTTTTCCTAATCTCCCATTCACTTTTCAATAGGAAGAGCTAATTTCCAATTCTACCACTTGATAGAAACTATTCTCTTCAAAATTATCAACAGTGTCTTAACTACTAAACCCAATAGCCTTTTCTTAGACCTTATATTATTTTACTCTTAATATTTTTAGCTTTTGACACCTTCAGCCATCCTATCTTTTTGAATATGTTCTCTTTTCTTAGATTCCATTACCCTGTTCCATGTTGGTTTTCTTTTTGAGAGTATCATTTAGATTCCTTCACTAGATCATTTCTTGTCTGCTAAACATACACTAAAAATCTAGCCTAGATCTTTTTCTCTATATATATATCCTCTATATTGGTGATCTTATCACCTCCCATGAGTTGAATTATGATCCTTATTCAGCTGATTCCCAAATCTTTATATTCATTCATAATCATATTCCTGAACTCTGGGACTGAAATATCACTGTCTCTTTAATATCCATACTTGGATATCCCATTGACATGTAAACTTCAGCATGTCCCAAACAATTCTTTTCCCTCAGAACCATCCATCCTCCTTACTTCCTTGTTTCTCCTGAAAATATCAACATCCTTCCAGTAGTCTAGATTCCCAATTTCTGAATCAGTATTGACTTTGTTATCCCTCCTCCTTCCCCCATCTAACTTCCATTATCTCATGCACCAATCATCTATTCACTATATTTTTGTAGCACTTTAAAGCTTGCAAAAACAATTTACATGTATTATTCCTAACCATAACAAAGTAGGTGCTATTATCATTCACATTTACTGATGACAAAATTGAGAATGAGATAGGGTTAGGTTAATTATTATCACCTTTGGCCTAGATGATTGCAATAGTTTCATATTTGGTTTCTTTATTTCTGGCATCTTTCCTCCTCTAAGGCATCCTCTGCTAAATTGATATCTCTAAAATTCAGATGAGATCATCTCATTCACTTATTTAAAAAGCTAATGTCTGTATTACTTCTAGGATGAAATGCAAAGTGTTCACCTTAGTTTTTAAAATTCCCTACCACTTGGCTCCTACCTACTTTTTTTATTTTTATTTTATGTGATTATCTTTCACAAGTATCCATTCCAACAAAATTAGTAGCCCCCTAGTTGTTCCCTGTTCATAGCAATCTCCTCCTTCTATGTCATGGCATAATTCCTACAATGCTCTCCTTTCTCCTTCTCATTGTCTATTGGAAGTGTTGGTTTCCTTTAGAAATCAGCTCAAATACTATTTCTTATACCAGGCTGTTTCTGATACTGTCAATTGTTGTTAATAATAAACACTAACATTTATTTAATGCCTGGAGATTTTCAAAGTAACTTTACAAAATTATCTCATTTTATCCTTAGAATAATCCTGGGAGGCAGATGCTATTATTATTCTCATTTTATAGATGAAGAAACTGAGACAGATAGAGGTTAAGTGATTTCCCTAGAGTTTCTCCTTTTGAAATTATATTGTATATGCTTTGTATTTACTTATTTATGTATTGTACATGATATATCATATCCCATTCCCAAAAATGTAAGATTTTTGAGGGAAAGTATTTAATTTTCTTTTCTCTTCAGCAACTGACCTGGTATTTTGAATGAGACACTTAATAAATACTTATTGTATTGAATGAACTATCATTACTATATTTTAATCACGAATATTTTCCAGCCAAGTTTCAGTGATAAGACTAGGCCATTTTTACTTTTGAGTTAAAACATTAAAATATCTAACACATTTTGTTTATTGCCCACAATTTTGACATAGGTAGTAGGTATGTGAGACTAAAATATTATTTCTATTCCTCTTCATTATTCTTATGTCCTATGAATTTCTAAACATCTCTAGTGCTGTTTTTCTTAATGTCATACCTGATTCTTTATTATTTAGTAGCTATATCTACACACTCATTCTCCCTCACTCTTTTTCGCTTAAAGGCCTCTTAATCAGATAAGCCAGTCTAAAGAGAAAATCCATTCTAACTTGCTCTTATTAGATATAATTTATCCCTTATCAAGTGCCAAATTGTGTTATTGTTCAGTTATTTTCAGGCATGTCTGACTCATTTATTTGAAGTTTTCTTGGCAAAGATACCAGTGACTTGCTATTTTCTTCTCCAGCTCATTTTGCAGATGAAGAAACTGAGGCAAACAGGATTAAGTTAAATTAGTTCTCATTTGATCTTCCATCATATACAAATGATCTCAACAAACCTTATATACAATATGGGGGAAATAATATTTATAATAAATTTACATATAATCTAACATATATAATATATAATGAATTCTATATTATATATAATAAGTTTATATGTATCTAGATAGATTAATAAATAGGGTCACATTGTTAATAAATGTCTAAGACCAGATTTGAATTCAGGAAGATGAGTCTTCCTTTCTCCAAGCCTGATATTCTTATCTGATGTACCACTTAGCTGCTCTTCATTTCTTATGTCACAAATTCCATCCCTTGCCATAATTGTCTAGGGTAGCCAGTTATTTTCCTTTCTCTTTTAAATTTTTGGCCTTTAATAAGCAACTTCTCCAATTTCTTACCTATGTCTTAAAAATATCCCTAGCTAATCTATTCCAGGTTTTTAGCAGAAGAATAGAAGTATTCCATACTTTTTTGATAAGTCTAAGAAGGATAGTTCACTTTGAAAATGCATTCCCACCCATTCACCAATACTCTCACATTCTCTCTGGTCTTTAACTATTAACAACTCTTAACTGCTTCAAGTATTTTCTACTTTCGAAACTGCAGAGAGTTCACATGATAGCACAAAGCATGAATTCATGTTTTCTCATAGTAATCATCATTTCCCTTTTTAAGGGTTCAGGAAAAATCTACTTATTTTGGGGCCCTGGAATTCTGACAGTGTTTGATATCAAGATCAGCAAGTATAATGACTACTGCATGAAAATAACAGTGGAATTACATATCAATTCCACTTAATTGGCCTTGCAGCAATATTAAGTAATTTTTTTCCCTTTCAATTTAAGAATGCTCATTTCCTTGGAATAGGTAGACTTTTTCTGTCAGTCAATAGCCAATAAACATTTATTAAGCACCTACTATATGTTGGACACTCTGCTAATCACTGAGATACAAATATAAATTTTTAAAAATGATGGTCACTGTCCTCAAGGAGCTTTCTTTCTAATGGGGAAGACAGGAAGCTGACAAGTAAAGGTAGGTGTTAGGAGTAAGGAGAAGGTACCCTGTGTAGGGATATGATAGAGAAATCCAAAGAGGTCCAAAGACAAACCAACTGATGGGAATTGGGGAGAAGCCAGTGCTTAAATGGAACTTTTGGAGCTTATGATTCTGTTCTCTAGTAAAAAGTATCCAAGCAGAAGGGCAGAGAATACCGATGAGATGTGACTCCAAAGCTAATTCAATCTTGCAGGGTAATGAAATTTTCCAATAGTTTCCTGGGGCATACATGGTTAGAGGATATACATAACCAGCACAACTTATACTCCTAGATCTATGGACCCTTGCTTTTCCATTGAACTACTGATGTCATTTGCTGGTGTGGTGATGTCAATGAGTTGTTGCCAACTGGTGAGGTTCTCTGCTAATCTAATTTCTCTGATGTATAGTACTGCCATCTGCTGTTGTCTATACTAAATTGTTCTCTCCCGAGTCTTTTCTGGTGTCACATGGGAGGATCTACTTAATTTCAGGGCTATCTTTTCAATTTTTTTTTTCTCTATATCATTTGCCATTTCTTGATTTCAGTCTACAATTTGAGCAGGATGAGAAATTTTCTTCCAAAAGCAGTGCAGCTGGTCCTATTTGAACTCATAGAAAATCAATTCTCATTTAATCTTCCATCAACTACAAATGATCATTCACCTAATCTCAGCAAACTTTATATATAATGTGGGAAAAATAACATTTGTAATATTTATAATAAATTTATATATAATCTAATATATAATATATAGTGAATTATACATTATATAGATTAATAATATATAAATTTATATGTAAATAAATTTATAATAATTCTATCTTGAATTGGTATTATCCAGGAAATAATTTCATTAATTCAAATACAATCAGGCTGCTGTGATATCTTACTACTTATCCTCATCAAGAATATTGATCTTTTTTCATCTCTCCGTGGTACAAATGAAGTCCTTTAAATGTCACCTTCAATCTTTCTCTTCTCCTTGTCTTTCACAATATTAGCTTTGAAAATTAAGACTTTTCTTGATACTAAAAAGTCAAATGGGGAAATGAAAGATTTTTATTACAATTTTTTTTCAACCTATGACTACATTGTAGGCCACCAGCATATTGCATTCTGAGTAATGAGAAACGAAGGTAATGAGCCTGTGTACTTAGTACCTTTGTAAAGAATTGAGTTGATTTAAGAACACTAAATAGTTTGGAAAATGTTAAAGAATGCAAATATTTGACAGACAAAACATGACTTTTAAGGAATGCATTATATCTCTAGAGATATTATGCTTTCTTCTATGCAAATTAAATTACTTGTGACATGTGAAAGGAAGTATTTATAGAATAATTCAACATAGAGAGCCTGAAGCAAGAGTTATAAACTTTAAGAATAAATATAAACATCAGAAGGCCACAGATTTACACTTGGGAAAGAGTTGATAGAAAAAAGAAGGAAACTCTCTAGTGATTTTTAAAAATTCATGGTGATTTACGTGTTTGTTTTCCTCCTACTAAAGGCATTGGAATCAGAGAAGTTATATTAACAAATGGATGTCCTGGAGGGGAATCAAAGTGTGTTCTTCGAGTGGAAGAATGCAGAGGACCAATAGACTGTGGATGTAAGTAGGATTCAGTATTCAAGCAAAGCTCAGTAGAAGTATTTTTTCTGGAAAAACAATGGGAATATGCTCCAAATGGTGTGACTTTATGTCAATTACCTATTTACTTCAGTTTTCTTAATCTGTAAAATGGACTGGAGAAGAAAATATCAAACCATTCCAGTATCTTTGTCTGAAAATGGCTGAACAATAATACATTCATACATACACATACATATATATCTATCCATATAAATATATACATATCTATGTATTCCATTTATGTTCATTTAATATATAATGTTCATGTTTGTTAAGTTCATGATAAAAAAGAAAAGTTGAAAAAAATTGCCTACTATAATAGGAGAATCACAGTAATATTTAAAATGTCATTTTACCCAAGACTATTCTGTAAATTATGTTAGCTTTCTTATCTTGTTTCAGGAACTTACATGTGCTTGTAATATTGAAAATATTCTAAATAATATGACAATGCATTATTGTAGCCCTTTTGATAAAGGCATAACAATTCTATTATCAGAATGCAATAACTTCATTTTAAAAAAGTATTATATTTCAGAAAGAAGCCTTCTTGTTAAATGGCTTTATAGGTCAGATTCCCTTAATACAATGAAGTCTCCATACTCCAGTAATGAAGAGATTAGGTCTTTGATGACTCCAAGCTTAGACTTAAATCTCCTCTGTACCATATTGTTCTATACCACCATTTCTATGTATAATAGTGAGCCTCAGCCAACCTGGGATCTAATGATGTATATTAAAGCCTTATCTTGTAGCACTAAACTAGTTGCTGTCATTATATCTTACTTTCCAAAGTTTGCTGGAATTCTCAGAGTACAACCAGCAATTAGACCCTTTCTTCACTAGGCTTAGAGTTTTTGCTGCAGGTATATGACAATTGAATCTCTAGACAGTGATCTCTGGTGATCTCAGAACCTTAGAGAAATGAATTCTTTTCCTCACAGCAGGATTGGGTACCCCTGTTTTACCCTATCCATCCATCCATCCATCCATCCATCCATCCATCCATTCATCCATTCATCCATCCATTCATCTTCCTTTTTCTCATTCCTCCTTCCTCTTCACATCCTTCTCCCTCTCCCTCTCCCTTCCACCTTTTTTACATTCCTTCCTCTCTTCCTCCCTCTCCCTTTATCTCTGTCTCTGTCTCTGTCTCTGTCTCTCTCTCTCTCTCTGTGTCTCTGTGTTTCTCTCCTCTATTAAGCTATAATCTCAGTTACATATACACATACACATGTATGTATGTTTATCAAAAATGCTTTGAAATATTTTATATAGCAATTTATGATGTTCACAGAAACTTTATGTACCAACTAAATTTTTCTTCCCTTAGGGGGCAGACCAATTTCAGAAAGCCTTTCTACAGTGAGACTTGCTTGTATTTATGTACCACCAGAGAACCGTTTCAGGTATATATGGAAAATGCTCATTCCAGACCAGGTGAGTAATCAATCCATATAATTTGGTGTTTTATAATATAACATTTTACTTGGTTCCCAAGTCTAATGATTATTGATCAACTTTCTCTACAAAAGCTATTTTTTAAAAGGAATAACAAATATAATTTTATTATCATAATCAGAATTTTTCTTTGTTGTCACTTAAAAATAATAGATGAATAGGCCAAAGTTTGTGCTAGTTCATTCCCTTAGTAATTATGAAAATACAATAACTTCATTTCAAAAAGTATTAATTTCAGAAAGAAACCTTATTAAATCTTATTTGAGTAGAATAACCAAAGAAAATGGCCATTCTCTAGTTGACTAAAATTGTTCTCTCTTCTAAGCATACAAAAAATGTTCTATTTTGTTGCCTTTTATTATTATTTTTTAAAATAGCAAGCCCTCATTCTTCCCAATGACTCAGCTGTCCTTGAAGTATCCCGGGAAACTCATCCTGTAGCATTCCAATGTGATACATCAGAAAACAATGAAATAATTGCTTCTGTAAAGTATACTGTATATACCATGGATGGTAAGTTTTAAGCATTCTTTGATTTGTATCTTTTGTTTGAATTTTTCTTAATAATTTCTATATTTTAAAATGGATTCTGATGAATCTCACCTCATGAAATTGATATGTTTCTTATGTAAACCAGGCCCTCTCAGTTGTGGACTCTCTGAAAGCTATCTGATTTCCAAGGTGCACATCATGTCAGTGGATATTCAAGATCACAGCTCACAAGCTCTCACCAATATTTCTTTTATCAGATGAGCCAGAAGATTCCCTACTTAATTCAGCTGCATAGTAAAAATAAAAGGCAAAATTCTTTTTTCTTTTTGCCAATAAGCATAAGGGCGCACAACACCAAGGATTCTAAAACTACAGATAGAAGAGGCAACACAGATATAAAAATACATGTAACATGTGACCCATGTGGGAGAGGACATATACATATAAACAGTACAATTCATACTCCTAGATCTGTAGACCCTTTGAAATTCTTCCTTGTTGCAGATGTTGCTGCTTGCTTCCCCACTGAACTATTGATACCATCTGCTTGTCTGGTGATGTCAGGGAGCTGCTGCAAATTGTTGAGGTTCTCTGCTGTTCTAATTTCTCTGATGTATAATATTGCCATTTGCCATTGTCTCATCTAAATTGTTCTCTCCTGGGTCATTTCTGTTGCTACCTGTTGGGATCTGCTTTATTTCAGGGCTATTTTTTTCATTTTTTTTTCCTCTGCTTCATTTGTCACATCTTGATTTCAGTCTACTTCTTGAGTAGGGTGAGGAATTTTCTTCCAAAATATGATTCATATATATATATATATATATATATATATATATCAAGACTGAAAGTTAGAGTGAAGTTGGTGAACTTGGTCCTGCTTTTTCTTTGTGATCACCTGTACAATTTATGTCATTTTCAACCCCTCCCTTACACTTAACTTTGCAGGTATATGATAAATATGCAGGTATATTGTCAAGTCTAGCTTTTTTTTTTCCTTCAGATCATCTCTCTCTATATTTCCCCTTTCATTCACACAGCAGCTTACCTGGTATAAGCCTTCATACCTCACACCTGGAATGTTTTAATAACCTTCTAGTTGGTGTCTCTACCTCAAATCCCTTACCATGCCAGTCCACCCACCCACCCCTCAGCACTGAAACACCCCTTCTGTATTTCCCTTTCCATTCACATAGCAACTCACCTGGTATAAGCTTTCATCACTTCATACCTGGAATGCTCTAATAACCTCCCTCTCTCCCTAAAATCTCTTGCCAGTCCACTCAACTCTATTTTTCTAAAACCACAGGTCTGACCTTATTTATTCTCACTCAGTAAAGTCCAGTAGCTAATTAAGAATTACTTCTGTGATCAAATATAAAATCTTGATATATAAAAACTCTTCTCACCCTGACCCTTACTTACCTTTCCAGAATTCGTACACATTACTATTCACCACACCTGTCTTTCTTACTATTCCTAGCATAAAACATTCTATCTTAGTGCATTTTCATTGGCTGTCTGCCATGTTTGGAATTCTCTCCCTTTTCATTTTTCCCCCTTGTTTCCCAGGATTCTTTTAAAGAATCATATCAAATCTTCTACAAGAGGCTTTTCTGGATGCCTCCTCCCATCCCACCCTTGTACCCCCTTTTCTCACCACCTCTAAGATTCCCTTTCATCTCCTCTGTATATTTCTTGGATGTACAATGTTTGCATGTTTTCTTTTCCACTAGAATGTGAGCTCCCTGAAGGCTGTTTGTGGAGTTTTTTTTGGTCTGTCTTTGTATTCCTAGCTCTTATGACAATGCCTGGTACATAGTAAGTACTTAATAAATGCTTGTTTTCTGACTTTTTTCTTGCTAGTAATGAAGTTATACATACTCATGCAGCATAATTTTACTGAAAACCAGAATGCTGGTAAACGGTATCACAAATTCTCTTAGATTTCCATTTTAAAATTAGAAATATATTACTATGGGGGAAGGGGGCTGAAAATTAAGAAGACTTTCAACACAATAAATTAAACATGATACATAAAATAGGATATTCATGACATGTCAGAAAACATCCAAAAATTAAAATTACTCATTTAAAGAAATTATGACTGGTATTTAATGAAACATTAATATTTAAAATATTACCAAATACAAATTTTATACTAGAAATTAAAATATTTTTTTCAGAAACTATGTTCCATTTGTGGTTATAAATTTATGTGGGGAAAAAGTTACATTCTGTTTGTTGCCTAGACTTTCAAATTTATTTATGGTTAGGGGCTGCCCTTCTATATGTAACATAGCATTATGTGTCTTCAAGGGAGGAAAAATAAATATCTTTAATCTCTTCTATCCTTACCCCTCTCTAATAAACACTTCAATTCCTGTCATTTGAGAATATAAAAGAGGTTGGGCTGAGAAGCTTGGTCACTCTGCTTTTTTCAGAGAGAAGGGAGTACCAGGCTAGAATTACATCTGTTTTTTCCCTTAAATATTATTAGTTTAGGAGACTCAGTGTTCAGATTCAAACTAACCTTTTGATTGTTGTTCATTAATGGGAAAAGGAAGACCCATGCTTTATATGCAAGGCTTGACTCCCTTCCCACCAAACACCAGTACCACAGAGACTATACATAGCCAGTAGCAAAGAAATACTTAGTCAATAGCAAATTAGAAATCAGAGAAAGTATACATAGGAGAATATATTCCAAACAACACAGAATAAAGGAGCTTTCACATTAAGAGTGAAGTAACTCAGCTCAACCAAGAGACTTATCCAACAAGAAATTTTCCTCAGTCTTCAGTATAGCAAGATGGAGATAGTGACATGATTAAGACTGCTAGCAGCTTTAATGTTGGCTTCTTCCCAGGATCTTCTATGGTCTTATTCTTGCTTCAGAAACCTGAAGTGGGATTGATATTAGTCTTCTTCTCACAAAGCTAGAGCCAGAAGTGCCTGGAGTGATGGCAGAGACTGGAGAATTTTCCTCCCTCTCCCTTTTCTCAACTTCACCCTGCCCCTCATGCAGGTGCAAGGCATGGAATTCCACCAAGAAGAAGAGAACTCTATATTAATGGATTTTAAGATTAATATTCTACAACTCCCTGTATCTCAGGGTACAGGTTTGATTTTAAGATATAGAAAGTAAATTTTTAGAATGCACACCTAATAATAACTTAAGCATTTATTTATTTGTTAATATAGCTGCTTAACTCCTGGTGGCTTGGTTTAGCATTTTAAGTAAAAAATATGTTAAGGGCAAACTTAGACACCATGGGATCATAGATATAGAATCGAGACTTCAGAGGATATGTAGTCCAGAAACCTTTTATAAATAAGGAAACTAGAAGTGCATTAATTTAGTGACTTGCTCAAGGTGACACGCAAGTAGTCAGTGCCAGAGAAAGACTTGAACACTGATCTCCTATTTCCAAATCCAGTATTTTCCCCAGTATAATTTTGCATGCTCTTTTTGAAATTTTAAAATATTATGGGTCAAAAACACTCTTCTGAAAATATTTTTAATGACCCATTATCTATTTAAATATATTTTTACTTAATTTAGCATATCATATCCAACAAGGACTCAATTCACTCCTGCTATGCACAAAACACTCTCTAAGCACTGGTAAAACAAAGACCAAACAAACAAAAAAAAATTATTTTCTATTCTTAAAGAGCTTTGACTCTATTGAAGGGGAGATAGAATATAAAACAGATAAATACTTAATAATTTGAGGAAGGAAAAAGCAACAATTAAAGGATTCAGGAACGGTTTCCCTAATAATTAGCACATGAGCTAATCCTTAAAGTGTGTTTCCTTAAAGTGTGTAATCCTTAAAGGGTGATTTTAAAATGTATTCTAAAAGGCAGAAACAAGGAGGCAATGTATTCCATGTGTGGAATATTTCTGTGCAAATACTTTAAGGTGGAAGATGGAATGCTGAATTCACAGAATTGCAAGTACATGATTTTAGTAGGAACACAGTGTTTAAGGTGATATAACGTATTAAACTTGTAGACTGGAACCAGACTAAAAGGCTTTAAAGGACAATAGGAGAAGTTTGTCTTTTGTACAAGGACACTGAAAGTCCTTGAGTAGATGAATGACATCATTAGTTATATGTTTTAGAAGGGTCACTTTAGCATGTCTTTGGAGGATGGATTGCAGAGGGGAGACTGGAGAGCAGTCATACACTTAGAATGTTGTGACAATAATCTAAATAAGGGATGATGTCTTAAGCTAGGGTGCTATCCATGTGAGTAAGGAAGCCTCAATTATAAGAGATTTAGAGGTGAAAAGACTTGTAAATAAGTTAGAAATAGAGAATGAGAAAAGAAAAGATTTAAAGTATGAGTCTGAGATGTTTAACTTGAATGACTAGAAGGATGGTATCTCAGTAGAAATTTGGAAGCTTGAATGAGTTTAGGTGGAAATCAGTTATTTTTGAATATGTTGAGCTTGATAATAATGCCTACTGGACATCAACTGGCTATGTCCAAAAAGGCTGTTGTTGATAGAAACTAGTGCTAACTATATAGATTTGGGAATCACCTGAATAGAGATAATAATTAGACCTATGGAAGTTGATCAAAGACAGAGAAACACAGTAGAGATAAAAAATAGGCTTAGATTGGAGCCTCAGGCTACTCCTTCTTTTAAACTGGCAGGGGTCCTCAAACTTTTAAAATAGAGGGCCAGTTCACTGTTCCTCAGACTGTTGGAGGGCCGGACTATAGTAAAAACAAAAACTCTGTTTTGTGGGCCTTTAAATAAATTTCATAACCCTGGGTGAAGGGGATAAACGTCCTCAGCTGCCATATCTGGCCCGTGGGCCGTAGTTTGAGGACCCCTGTTAAGAGAATGATACATGATCTACCAAAGGAGACTGAGTAGGAACTTTCTAATAAGAAGGTAATAAAGAACAAGTATTGTAATGAAAACTAAGGGAGTAGAAAGTTTTTAGGAGAAGAGAGAGCTCAACAGTGGCAATGTTGTAGAGAAATCAAGGACAGTGAAGACTACTAGACCATTAGATGTAGTCCCATTTATTAAGTGCTACTTATATTGAAGGAACTGTGCTTGGCACTAAAGATACAAAGACAAAATGAAGATTTCTTGACCTCCAGGAACTTAAATTCTACTGGAAGAATATTACAGGCACATGGAAAAATAGAAGATAATTTGATTAACTGAAGAAAGCACTAACACCTGAGTTGAGACAGAGGAATGATGGAAGGATTCACATAATGGATTTCCTTTAAGTGAAATTCATAATTTCCCCCCATTTCTTTAGACTTCCATTCAGAGCACAAAATTCCAATACTCCAAAAACTAAAATAATTTTAAATGTATTCTTCTTCTCCCTACCATGTGAAGATTTCATAAGAAACTATGATACTTACTTTGGAGAGAATTGCTTCTTTTTCCTCTAGACTTATCTAGAAGGAAAAAAGAAGAAAAAATCACAGCCTAGAGCTCTAAAGCTATCAGAAATTTTTCTCAGGCTCTTTTACAACTAACTTTCTTGTCCTCCTGGCCTTTATTTTACTGATATTGTGTATGTTCCAAATGATTGCTTCTTTGCCTTTGTTATTTCCTGATTCTACTTGAAAAGCCTCTTATAATATTTTGTCCTAAGGGCATCAAATACTATGAAAACTGCATCGTTATTATCTTCCATATACAATTTATAGTTCTTTTTCATTTTATTCTAGTCCTTTCACTGTGGGAATAGCTATGATCCAATATGTTATTTTTAAAAGGATGCTGACATTTTCAACTTTCTTCTAATAGCCTGTCTCTATCTCTGTCTCTGTCTGTGTTTCTCTGTTTTCATCTTTCTGTCTCTCATTCTAATATGTCCTGCAACTTTTTAGAATATCTTTTAATTAAAACATTTTTTGAATGAACAAGAATCTATCTTTCTTTCCCTACTGACTCTCTACATCAATGGAAAAATGTTGAAATCCAGCTCTAGTAGTGAAAAGAGTGTGATAAGTCAGGGGTCAGGCGAAAGAATTCCTTATGAAATCTTCAAATTTATTGGTCAAGCAGACAAGTATATATACATATGTAAACATTGACATACACACACACACATATATATATAAAAACATACATATACACACACACATATATATAAACATACACACACACACACACACATATATATATATATATATATAATCAATCTACTGAAATGTAAATGAGTAAGCCCAGATTTTGGCCTTTTGGCCACTTCAACAGAGATGTAGATAATATACATATCAGAGCAAAATTATCATACCAATATGCTCAAATACATTTCTCCCAAATGCCTTTAGCCTCCATTGTGGGCTGCTTTTCCTATCCTTAGTTCAAAACTATGTTTTTGATCTATTATATAGTTGAATTTGCATTTTGCTTCAGTCACAATCTTTATCAATGTATTTAATAAGTCTGTCTTAGCTATTGTAATATAGAAAAGGGAAGTCGGTGAGCCAACCTATAGTAAGTTACAAAACTTGAAATGGATTCTTACCTCTTGGCCCTCTGAAGGAAAAGAATCCTTGTAACATAAATAGTTTAGCAAAATAAATTTCCTCATTGAGCTCTCTTTAAATCACATATATATTTTTTTTAATTCACAGGAAAAAAGCCTCACAATTTTCTTTTCTTCTTCTTCTTTTTTTTTTTTTTTAGGGCAATTGGGGTTAAGCCAAGTTGTCCCAGGGTCACTTAGCTAATAAGTGTTGAGAGGCCACATTTGAACTCAAGTCTTCTATCTGCTGCACTATTTAGCAGCCCCACCTCTTTTTCTCTCTGAAAGAATGTTTGCTACTGCTTTGGGAAGGAGTAGGGTCGGTTTCATTGATAGGCACAGGAATTCTGGGAATGATATTGTATTCAAGATCATCTGTCTGGCTTTCCAGTCCAGCCCTCAGAATTTATCATCTGGAAAATCAACTCTTAGGGAGAAGCAGCTAGCCATCCTTGGCAGCTGTCAACCAACTACTATACATGGGGCAGTTAGCCAGCTTAGTTGAAGCATCAAGGCACTTTGAGACAGACAGACAGACAGACAGAGGCAGTATGTATCAGGCAAGTCAAACCACCATCACCATCACCTGAATCTTCATTTCATCTCATATTCTGATGGACATAGCCCAGAATCTGGAATGCAAGAATCTCAAGAACACCCATATTTTCAGCACAGTGCCTGTAGCCATATTTCTATGAAAGAAACCACTGTTGCGATAAAACCTGTTAACTTTTCTTACAGGGGCTATAGCAACATCTTCTAAAGATCCCTCCCCAAAAAGTTCTTAACATCAATGTTGTTAGTACTGCCAAATGATTCAATATCAGAAACTGATATTCTATAAGTGGAAATGACATTAAGGAGGTAGCATTAACATCTACTTTGCCATCATACTCTAAGGTCTTTTCCATCTAACTTGCACCCTAAATCTTCCATGTTTTGTTTTCTCCATTAGAATTTGAGCTGCTTGAGATCAGGGACAGACTGTGTCTTTTTTTACATCCCCCAAATTTAGCACAGTGTTTTGCACATAAATGCTTAATAAATCCCTACTCCCTCCTTCCCTCCCTTTTTCCCTCTTCCTCTCCCTCCATCCCTCCTCTTCCTCTCCCTCTCTCCTTTCTTTCCTTCCTTCCCTCCCTCCCTTGACATGCTATTTACTAGTTCTCATAAAGAATCTTGACAGCCATATGATAAAGTGAAATTAACAGCTATATAGTTGCTGAACCAAAAGACCCAGGTTCAGGGACTAGTTCTGACAATGGGTTATATGACTTTTGTCAGCTATAACACAAAAAATTCATTCTTGTTATGACAAAATATTTTCAACAGTTTTAAGCATCAGAAAAAATGCCTGTGCCAATTGGCTCACTTAAAAAAAATGACAGTTGGACCACACTATCAAAGTGACCATTTTAATGGTCTACTTATCAAACAGATGTTTCAGTTTGAAATATATACACACACACACACACACTCACACACACATATAGTGTGTTCTACTATATATATACACACATATATATGCATATATGTGTGTATATATATAGTAGAACACACTAACTTCATATAGAAGGTGAATCCAATGGCATCATCAAAAATATCACTCATCACTTTATCATTTTCTCTCTCATACATGTAGAAAAAGAGAAAGAATATACACATGCATACACATGTATATGTATATATGTACACACAGAATTAGAGGCAGTATCATGTAGTGGATGAAGAATTCAACTTGGAGTTAGGAAGATCTGAGTTAAAGTTATTTCAGACATTCATATGTTACCCATGTTACTCATATTAATATCTCCATGGACTACTTAGATTCCTTCTCTGTAACAAATGGGTCGTCTTAGTGATTTGTAGGATACTTTGTAATTCTAAAAATAAAGTTTCCCAAAAGTCTTAGTGCAGTTTAATCTATTAAAACTTAAAACTGTACTAAAAATTTTGGGACAACCTATATAGGATTCTATGATCTACCAAGTTTGAAAAAAAAAACTGAGGCTTTTGGTTGGCCTCTAAGGTCAACTTTAGATGAGTGACATGATGTGGTAGCCAAAAAATTAATGTTATCTTGAGCTACAATACAAGTATCATTGCACTGAAGAATAGTTTTCTTGTATTTTGTTCTGATCAGGCCATGTGGAAAGTACTGTATTCAATTCTGAATTTGCCATGTTTAAGGACAATGACAAGTTAGATAATATGCAGAGAAGGACAACTAGGATGGGAAAGAGTCTTGAGTCCCTATCATAATGAGAATTAGTAGAAGTAATTGGATATATTCAGCTTAAATAATAAGAGAACTGGAGTTGGGAAAGTATGATAGATGTCTTCAAGAACTTGAAAAGCTGTCATACAATATGATGGAGAGTCCTAATGCAATATGATGGAGAGGCCTAATTTGTGACAAGAATAGTTTAAATTATATGCAAGGAAACATTTCCTGATCATGAGGATGTTAGATGCTGAAATAGGTGATGGAAAAAATAATGGGAATTTATGATTTTGTGATAAAAAAGAAAATATAACAAAAACACATCACTTGCACATAATTGGTCAATCAGTCAATGTACAAGAATCTGTAAAGTGCCTACTGTGTATCAGGCACTGGACATACAATTAAATAATCCTTCCTTAAGGGGCAGGCAGACATTCCTTTCTAAGTTTCTGTTGCATTTCTTTTTCCTGTTTTGGTTTAAGAATTTCATTAGTTGAGTAATTTTTCAGTCATGTCCAACTTTTGTGACTCCATTTGGGGTTTTCTTGGCAAAGATACTGGTATGGTTTGCCATTTCCTCCTCTAGTTAATTTTACAAATTAGGAACTGAGGCAAACAGGGCTAAGTAACTTGCCCAGAGTTACATAGCTAGTAAGTAATTGAGGCTACATTTGAACTGAGGAAAATGAATTTTCCAGAGTCCAGGCTTTGCACTATACCCATTGCACTTCTGATCTTTAGTTTAGGGCATATCTAGGACATATCTTCTCAAAAAGAGAAGATTGAAAGGAGAAATATGTGACCTCTAAAGATAATCTTGTAAAAAGAACCAAACTATTCTTTTCCCTACTGTAAGAACAATTGTAGATTTTCAGAGCAGGAGAGAACTTTGAAATCTAGTTCTATTTCCTTATTTTGGGGATGGGGAAATATAATGAGATCTATAAGAGGCCAAATTATTTGTCCATTTGTGGCAGAGCTGGACAAAACCCCAAGTATCTTAACTTTCAGTCCCATTCTTTTTCTACTATGTCATGATGCCTTCTTTAAAGTGTTATTTATTATGTAGATGTAGAATATTTTGATTGCTTGTCAGAAATTTTCAACTTTTATAAGTAGAGAAGTAGAGAAATGTTCCAGTCAATGATTTTCCAATATTTCATTAAGTTAATTTTGCCCAGCTAATTTTTAATAATGTGCTTATGGCAAGGTGAAGGTTCACTTTTGTTGTTTCTTTTATAAAAATGGAAACTTTTTTCAATAAGTATTTTTCTTCATAACCTGAAAAAATATAAAATATATGTATATGTATATATCTCTCTCTATATAAAAAGTGTTATATTTATCTAAGTAGTAACAGCCTTTACACTGGGGAAATAGCCTATGCTTGCCTAAGAACTAATTTTTCATGTGGCAATTTGCCTGCTTATCTAATATGTTTAAGCTCCAAGAATATGTTGTTTTCACTGTATTATCTTAACAGAGGAGGCAAAATCAGATGTGATCATGAAATTGTCCTTGTAATTTTATTTTTCCCTCCCTTCATCCCTTACTCTAAACTTCCTTTTACACATCTAGACCCAGGTTGATGCTGCTTAGATAATAATTTGTAGGAAGCACAAAATTGAAGTTTTTCTTTTTCTTTCCTTCTCCTTTTTGTTCTTGTTCTTGTTGTTCTTTTTTTTTGTCCTTGTTCTTGTTGTTTTTCTTTTTTTGCTAGACTTCCTTTAGACAGCTTAAAAATATTAAATTCAAGGTTGTTGTCTTTTAAAGTTTTCTCTTGAATACAGAAAAATGACTGCTGAACCACCATTAGTAAGACATGGAATTGCTTGTTTTTTAATTTTGTTGATTTTTTTGATTTATGAAGCAAAACAAGCATTTCTATAATATAGTAGAATAATAAAAAGATGATTACACATAAAACTGCAAATCTATATGTATAAATTACTATTCCTTTAAAATATATAACAAATTTTTATTAAAGTTCTTTTGTCTCTTTCTCTCCCCCCCACCTTTCCTAGAGATAGCTCCCTGTAAACATAAATATGTATCTATATGTAAAATCATTCTATTCATACTTCTATTTATCCTATCTTTCTCTTGATACAGATAACCTTCCTTCTCATGAGATTATAAATATTTTCCCTTTATTAACAAGAATAGACTTTGCCCTGAATTATGCATGCCCACATGATATAAATATTTTTACAAAATGGTTCATGATAATAGAATTTCTTCTCCACCTAGAGTTTATGGTCCTAAATGGGGATTAGATGGTAAACTCTGAGGTAAAGGACTTTTATTCCTGTATTTTCTTATTTCTAGCACATAGTATAACACCCAATGTGTAGAAAGTGATTAATGGGTGTTCCACACAATTCACAAAACAGAACATCATGGTTCCTAAATTGATGGTGGAAAAATAGAAGTTTCTCAGAACAAGCTAAGGTAGAAATCATCTCAATCTCTTCTATAAATGAATTTTTTTAGAATTAAAAAATAAAGATAAAATTGAAAAAATAAAGATAAAAGAAGAGAGAATGTGTTTTTCTTTGTAATTTTATCCTGTTCTGATTTCTGATACCTCTTTTTGCAGTTCAAATCTAAAGCAAGTTCATATATAATTTATTGTCTACTGACATGCCTATGCCTTTTAAAATAAAATTTTCCAAGAATTTATTTTCTATTTACATTTTAATATGATTTTTCTATGATAATAGTAATACCAATAATTGAATTTTTTTTTCTTTTAGAACTACAGTCAAGAAGATTAAGCAGACCAGACACTGATATAATACTAGTATTTGTCCTGATCACTGGTGTTATTGTTTGCATTGGTGTAATCTTTGCATTAGTCTTCATAATTATTCACTGGTAGGTGAACAGCTGGGTTTTTGCTTTCTTTAATCATGATTCTTCCAATTTCCAACTGGGAGCTAATTATTATAGTCAATCAACTTCTTGAAATGAGAATATTTGTAATAACTCCATTGCTTGTAAGTCACAGAGTATATGTTCATTCAACAAACTTTTATTAGTGCCTATGATATTCAAAGAGCTGTTTGAGGCCCTAGGATAGATAAAAGGATAAATAAGATATTCTTTCTGCTCTCGAGGAGCTTATAAATTAGTTGGCTCCCCAAAGAGCAAGTAGAAAAGTGGGTTGATTTACTTAGAATAAATGCAAAATTTTGCATTTTTTTAAAAAGCAGCCAAACACATATAAGATGCAGTAGATAGATCTAGAAAGTATGTTAAAAAAAAACAACTTAGTAATACAGGTTGATTGTAGGCTTAATAATAATAATTTATGTTTATAGAGAACTATAAAGTTTGGACAGTCAGCTAGCTGCAACAATGGAGAGAGCACTAAGCCTGAAATCAGACAGACTTGAACTCAATTTTGACCTCAGACACTTCCTAGTTGTTTAATCCTGGACAAGTCACTTCATCCTGGTTGCCTCAGTTTCCTCATCTATAAAATTAGTTGGAGAAAGAAATGGAAAACTACTCTGGTATCTTTGCCAAGACTACTCTAAATGGGATCACAGAGAATCTGATGAGACTGAAATAATGAATAAAATAAGGTTTGCAAAGTGCTTTCCATATATTATTTCATCTGAATCCTTAAACAATTCTGTGAACTAGATGCTATGATCATTCCCATTTTACAGATGAAGAAACTGAGTCTTAGAGTAGTTGTGACTAGTCTCAACTCTCACTGAAAGTATCCAAAGTGTGACTTGAATTCATGTCTTCTTTACTCCAAGCCCAACAAGATATCTGTTCAACTATTCCTTTAGCTTAATAGATGTGATTGACCTATGTCCTCCATGACCCTATATAACAACCAAAAAAGCTACTACATTCTTTCTAAGATTGCATGAATAGAATTGGTACCTCCAAAACCATGGTGGCAAATGCCCCATTTTAGTCTGTGCTGGTTAGAACACATTTGGCACATTGTTTTCAATTATGGGGCTACATTTAGGGAGAGACATCAACAAATTAGATTGCATCCAAAGGATGGTCACAAGAAGGTTTCAAATTTTGCCATTTGAGGAAAAGTAAAAGAAACTAAGGACATATATAGTCTGGAAAAGAGAAGATTTCTAGGAAAGGATGTCAGAAGAGTTCTCTTTAGATAGATGAAGAATTGTCATGGAGAACAAAGATTAGATTACTCTGTGTGTGTGTATAGAAACTTAGAATTACAAAACCAGCTTCCAGGGGATAGAAACTAAAGGGAAGCTCAATATTAAAAGAAACTTCTTAAAATTTTGAGCCATAAAGTTATATATTTAGAGCTAGAGAAGGAGATGTTAGAGGTCAAATCTACCTCCTTCTAACAGATGAGTAAGTAAGCTCTGAGATGTTGTTACTTCCCTGGGGTGACACAACTACCAATTCTCTGAGAAGCAAGGTTTGAGTCCAGATCTCCCGTACTCAGAGTTCAGCTCTATATCCTCCATACAACACTGCCTCTGAAATAGAATGAAGTAGTCAAGTCTCTGTAATTGGAACTAATAAAGCATATATCAGATGGCTATTTCTTAGAAAAGTTAGGCTGAAGAAGTTTTTTTCCATTATTAATATCCAATTAATGTTTTTGTCTCATATCAGACACATATATCATAGTATATAAATACAAATGTTTATATATATTGATACACACACATATAATATACATGCTCATATATAACATATATATTTTATGAATATTTATTATATACATGTGCAGATGTATCTATATTTGTATGGATATATGTATGTATGCATGAACACATCTCTCATAGTTCATAAGATCACCAGGACTTTTTCATTGTGAGAACAATGAGCCATTCTTGTCTAGAACTTATGTGGATGTTTTCCTAAACATAAGTAAAGCTCTTTTTTTTTTTTAACTTTAATTTTATTGGTTTTATACTGTAACTCATCAGAGGTGTCAAACTTAACATCTAGGATATCTGATATATACAAGGCCATGAACAGATTCTTGGTATAGTATACAATATATATAACACTTGATTGGAAATCAGGAAGAGCTGAATATGAATCCTGCCTCTGATTTTTGTCTTGAGCAAGTGATTTAGCTTTTCTGAGCTTCATTTTTCACATCTGAAAATGGAGATAATAATAGAACTTACTTCTTTGAGTTATTATTATAAGCATCAACTTAGATAATTTATTTACTTAGTACTTAGCAAACTTTAAAATACTGTAGTATATATATATGTATATACATGTACATATATATACATACATATATATATATATGGTTTGCAGAGTATTATATATTTAATGATGACCAACTTGAAAGCAAGGTGATAAAACGCAATAATTGCTCAATATCATTTATATCAAGACTTTCCCATTGTAAATGTGAGATTCTTAGTAGTAACAGCCATAGACAACCATAGGCAAGAAAAAAATCTTTCTGGAAATTCAATTATTCCTTAATGATAGTTTTTTTCTCTCTGAGAAGAAGATGATGATAGTGATTAGAGAAGCAGTATGTTACAGTACATAGAGACCTAGCCTTGGAATCAAAAAGGCCTGGATTCATAACTTGTTTGACATATGATGTCTGTATTGCCTTAGGCAGATGACAGTCTCTCAGTGTTCCAGGGAACTTTCAGACTATAATATATAGACAGCAGGTACTAATCTGCATTAGTAGAGAAAGTTCCTTTCCCCAAATTCCTATATTAATGAACTCACAGGTCCAGTAAAGATATAAAAACTACTATAGACTCGGGGACAAGGAGACATGAGTAGAATCCTATTCCTGATATTTATATCTATGTGACATGTGTGACTCTAAACCTTAATTTCATCAACTATAAAATGTGTATTATGATGCTTTTGGTACTTATTTCATATAGTCATTATAGCATTCAAGTAAGATAATGCATAAAAGTTCTGTGTCAAATATTAAATAACAATATACATGTCACCTGTTATTAATTGACCTTAATCACTATTCTAGATTTAATCATTCAATCAATTCTTAAATCCATCTAGTTGTTCTTTCATTCAGTCCATATCTATGGTATTCATTTATTCTATTATCCTAGAAATCAGTTGAAAAAAGAAATGAGTTTACCCTGGTTTAGGCTACTTTTAATGAACCCATATTGGCTCTCATAATCTACTTCCCTTTTTAAAGTGATCAAAAAATTCACTGAATGAGAGCTAGAATACTTTTTCTTCTTTTCTACCTTTGGGAATTAAGACATATAACTTCCCCTAGTACTTTTTTTTGTATTCCATAGTTTTTCACCAATAAGAACAGGATTATTTCATCCTCAGGTTTCTCTGCAGCCTGATATATATTTCTTCTAGATCTTTCAACCTTAATTTATCAAGAGGAGCTAGAAACTTTAACATATCTTTTATTCACTTATCTTCAGTTTTAATTCCCTGTTAACTATTTTCATTGGATTCCTCACAGACCATAGATTATTCTACTTGAGACAAAAACAAACCAAATATAAAAGTAGTAAACCTGCCTTTTCTTCTTCACCTGTTACTATTGTCTAATCCAACTTAAGCAGGAATCATATGCTTTCTTTGATGTCACACTTAATCCAAATTTCTTTTTTCTTTTTTTTTGTACCAGATCAGTAATCACTGATTTAATAATCATTAAATAAATTAAATTAATAATCAGTAATCATTTGTATTGGGGACTTCCAGTAAGATAACTTCATATGTGAATGCAGAGTCTATTAACTCTGTCAGTGAACAAACATATACTAAGCCCTTATAATATATTAGACACCACAGTCCCTACCCTCAAGAAACTCATATTCTAAAGCACACACAATATGTAGAAAATTATATGCATATATGTACACACAAAAAAAATCTCTATGGTGTGAGTAGAAATGATTTTTTTTTTAAGAAAGAAGGCACTAGAGTTGGGGGGGGGGAGAAGTGATAGAAACAGGGAAAGGTTTCTTACAGAAGGTATAATTCAAGCCGAGTCTTGAAGGAAGCCACTGGCAGAGGTGAGGAAGAGAACAATCCATTCCAGGACGAGGGTCAATGAAAAGCCATAATCAGGACATGAAGCATCTTGCACAATGAATAGCAAGGAGGTCAATGTTTCTGGATGATTGAATACATAAAGGACAATAAAGTCTAAAAAGACTGGAAAGTAGGAAGAGGCTACATTATGAAGAGTTTTAAAATCTAAAGAAAAAAATTACATTTGATTCTGGAAGTTATAGGGAGCCATTGAAGTTTATTGAGTAAGGGTCAGATCTGCATTTTTTGGGGAAAATACTTTGACAGCTGAGTGAAAGATGGTTTAGATTGGAGACAGATGAAGTTGGAAGACCAACAAGAAGGCCATTTTAACATTCCAAGTATGAGGTCATGAGAGCCTGCATTATGGTGGCACCTGTGAAAGAAATAAATGTAAGATAGGTACAAGACTTAGCAACAGATTAGACATGGAGGGAGTATGAATTGGGAGGAGTGAAGGATGATGCTTACATTGTTAGCCTGGGTGACTGGGTGGTTTTTGGTACTCTCAACTACTAGAAATAAGGAAATTTGGAAGAGAGAAGGATTTGGAAGGAAAATGAGTTCTGTTTTGAACATGAATTAGAAATGTCTGGTGTACAATCTGGTTCAAAATATCTAAGAAATTGTTTATGACGTGACACTGGTGACTTGCCTAGAGTCACTATTAACATAGGTCAGAGGAAAACTCAAACCCAAGACTTCCCTGATTTAGAGTCAGTGACTTAACATTTATGAGCCTCAATTACCTCATCTGTAAAATGAAAGTTTTGTTATAGATGATCTCTGAGGTCCCTTCTATCTCTATATTTGTAAGAATCTCTATGCCACACTTCTCCCACATGGATGTAGTCTCTAAAGACCTTTTAGATGTTGTCCATAATTGGCTTCAGCTAGTTCTGGGCTTATCATTCTGATATTCTCCTTTGTGGGACCACATCCATTCATTTGTATGTATATTCAATTATTTGCTTATATTAAAAGATATGCTAATCTTTTCTTTCTCTTTAATATAGTTCATTGATGAGTTCCCTATCCTGCCACATCTGTCCTTTTAGGTATTTTTAGTCTTTCCTCCTCCTCTGAAACTTATGTTTATTATCAGGATTTCATTCTCAATAACATCACATTTCTATTGAACTTACTTTACCTATAAAATTTAAAATAATGACCACCCTTTATTTTTATTATAATTTATTTTTGAAATTCACATTCTATAAGGCTAGGTTACATACCATATGGTTCTCAGCCTCTCAGTTTCTGTTTACCAAGGACTATCAGGTGGAGTAGGTTTTTCTTCTCAAGCTTCATATAATTTCTATTTTAGCAGCTGACTCTTTTTTATGGATCAGAATTAGGTCCATAATAGTATTTCATTTCTTGCTGCAACTTTTGGAGGATGAGATATTCAGTAAGTAAAATCAAGACTTTATTGGTACATCTGCTTCTAATAGAATCCCAGAAAAAGCTAAAGCTCCTTATTACTAAATATCATAATTCTGGGCTTTGTTTCTGGAACTCACCAACAATTTCTATCTGATTAGATAGTCCATTATACTGCTCACATAATCCCATTTCTCTTTCTGTCTATATTGATTATCACTCAAATGCTCTCTACCTTTATTCCTCTGATTTGTGGATATGCTCATTGAATGTATTCTCGGGATATATATTCTGCTCCACTCCTTTTGATTGAGATTTACTCTTTAATTAGAATATGTTTTTGTTCATTTTTTCTGCATATGTCTCCACACATGTAATTAATGAAAGAGCTTATGGAAAATAAGAAAATGTATAAATTAAAAACTATTTAGTCATAGATTTAATTCCTTCCTTTTTTTTAATTTTAGGGGTACTGTAAAAACATTCTGGGCAACAAAAGGCTCTCTTTCAGAGATGCATTCTGAAGAGAGCTCAGTACGATTCAAAGAAGGAGCTTCTGTGGAACCATTGCCAACAGATACCGTTGGGACTGATGAAGATTGCTTGAGTGAATGGAATGAGTGACATATAAGCTATTAGAAACAAAAAAGCAGTATAGTATGTAAAATGCATTATTATATAAATAAAATATATACTAAAATATTTGCATATTTGGAGAAGTGGTTTCTTGTAGCATGAAGGTAATGCCTGGCTTTCTTTAGTACAACTTGGCAGGAAGGTGATTAGCATTTAATTGTAAAGCTGTCTTATTAATATCATTGCCCAGATTATGACATTTAGTTAGACGGTCTGTATTTATTTGCCACTGAAAATAAAGCTACAAGATAGAGCTGTGAATTAAATTCTTCCATGTCTTCATTCCCTTATGTTCAATTTGTTATACAGAAGGAGGAGGAAGGGAATTTGAAGGAATAAGTATTTATAAACACAGTTCCTACTATGTACTAGGCAGTATTTTAAGCACTTTACATATTTTATTTCATTTGATCATTAAAACAAGCCTTCATAGTAGGTGCTGCTGTTGTCCTTACTTTATATTTGGGAAAATGAGACGTAAAAAAATTAAATGAATTGTACAAGATCACATAGCTTATAAGTGTGTGAAGCTGTATATAAATTCAGTTTTTCCTCATTTGAGACCAAGTACTACCTAACTATCCCTATAACAGAATCACAAATGGCTAAATGGTGCAGAAAACACCAAGTGATTATTTTGAAAAAGCAAAATCTTACCAATTTGGCATTCCTACTCTGAATTTTATGTCAATGATATGCTATTTTGTAAGTGTGGGAACTCATTACACATAGAAAGGTTACTACCTCTACTTAAAGAATAGTCTAAGACTCAGACAAAATTATTTGTCAACAATTTTACAGTTAATAGTCATTCAAATATCAGATGCCCATCATGTGTCAAGCACTGTAGTAGAAGATACAAATACAAAAAAAAAAAGAGAGAAAAATCCCCTTCCCTAAAGCAATTTACAGCCTAACTGCTGAGAAAATATGTACCTACATGTATACTTATAATACAAGTAAAAGATACAAGGTAACTTTATGGGATAGCAATAATAGATGAAGGTACCAGAAAGAGGTGTTGAAATAATTATCATTAGTGCAGGATTTCAATCAGATCTTCATGACTCCAAAGGTAGCTATTCACAATGCCATATAGTTTTAGTCTCTTACTTTTCAGTACCTGCAACATTACAAGTATCACTGGTTATATCCATTTTTGTACTGTACTGAGTAATGTCATGGTAGAGTAGTTGGAAATTTTGGAAACACAGAGATTAAGATTACTACTTTAAGGGGAGTTTTATGGTTTTTCTTACAACTTTATAACAAGGAATGAAGGGAGAATAAATGAGGTATTAAGGAGTTTTTCTTATAGCACCTTCATAAAGTCTAAGCATCTTCTGATCCAGAAGAAGAGATCATAATTGGCTTCAACAAATTAGTCATACCCATTGGGGGTTAAATAACTAAGCCTTAGAGAATAAAAGGCAGTTAAAGGTAATGAGTTCCCTGCAGGGATCTGGGAGGAAGTGATTGCTTTCTCCTCTCTTCCCTTTCGGTATAGAGTCAATCAATGGCTTTACTCTTCCAGAAGGAGGCATTTATCAAGCACATGGAGAATTTGTGATGTTGAGGTCAAGAGAAGATACACGCTAAAAAGATGTGAGCACAGAGAAATATTACCATGAGAGAGAAAGCAACTTCAGGTAGCATGACCTCTGGAAGCAGAGAAGAGAGCTATGGATTAAAAAAAAAAGCTGGGTCTGGCAACTCAAAATTGGGCCACAGAGATGACTGTCTGAAAAAAATAGAAAACTTCATTGCTCTACAGTTTTGTAGTTAAGAATTGTCTCAACAAATGTTTTCTGTGTAAATATCTTACTGCCATTATAATCTACGTTTGTACTCTCTTTTCCCAGATGGTGTGTGTGTGTGTGTGTGTGTGTGTGTGTGTGTGTGTGTGTGTGTATGTGTGTAGCTTTTTGGGAGGTGGGAAGAGGAGGGATTGTGCTCCTTGTTCAACTAGAGAGCATATTTTATAGTTACTATATTTAGTTTGCTCTCTTACTAAATACATTTGTTTAGTAAATACATTTTATCTAATGTATGAAAAACATTAGGTACCCACAAGACACTAAGATAGTTCTTTGGACCCAAAATATGAATGAAAAAGTATGTTGATGAAGTAGCTCAAAGAGGATAAATAAATTGACTATGGTAACAATGCTATTGGAATTTGACTTTGGGTCCAGAGCACTATCTACCATGCTACCGGATTCTCTTTATTTGAAATAGAACAATTTGCCAGCTGAAATCTGAAAGATTATATTTTATAAGCTCCTTTTATATAATACTAGATTAATACTCAAAATAAATTATTTATAATACTTTATCACTGTAAATATTCCTTTAATAAGTGCTACATACAGATAATGATCTGGGCATAAAATTAGTATGAGGAAAACATGCTGAAATTATTTATAAAATTATGCAAACTTTTCAATGATTCTAAGCTTTTTCCTGCTCTCAGAACCCATCGTTTGAAAATATTTTCCTATTAAGGCTACTTGGTGATAAGTAATGAAACACCATGATTCTGAAAGAATGAAAATGACATATAAGCCAAAGAGCAGTGGAAAAGTTCACATTGGGTGAAACTAGGCTGCAATAAATTTCAGAAGACATTATTGGAGGTATGTGACCAGAATAGGAAGAGGGATGATCAAGGAATAAGAATAGAGTACATCAGATGGATAGTTTGAGTAGTGTTCTTGTACTCAAAAAATATTAAAGGCATGAGAGTTAGGTAGAAGAGATGATGAAGAGATGCATAAAATGTATCAGGAAAGGAGCAAAAGAAAGGAAAAGGATAGGGGTATTTGAAGATTGGTGGTAGAATTGAAGATGGAATAATCACAAATAAGAAAAACCTTTCACTTTAGAGTATCGTGTATAAAAAAGAAGAATATGTGAGAACCTGTACTTGATTATAGAAAAAGTAAAGAAAAAAATTAACATCTCCCTGATATGGTCAATAATATCTATCTAAATTATGAGCTAGCATTAATCAAAACAGAAATTCTGGAAAAGAAAAATTGATCAATGGAATAGATTATGTACACAAGATCCAGGATCCGCATAATGTTTAATAAAGTCAAGTTCACAAACTAAAAGATAATAAGGACTCACTCTTTGATGGAAGTGTCTAGGACAATTAAAAACAATTCCAAGAGAAATTAGGCTTATACCACCATTTTACATATATCACAATAAACTCCAATATATAAAAGAACTAGATTATAATGTCACAAAGAGGAGCAGAAGAAAAACAACTTTCAGAACCATGAAAAATTCTTGACCAAAATATAGAAAGGATTACAGGTGATAAGATGGGTAATTTTAATTATATAAAATTTGAGAACTTTTGCATAAGAATAAAGTTAGAAAAAATGGTTAATTGTAGCAAAATTTTCTAGCAAGAGTGATAAATTACACTATAATATATACATATATGTACACATATACATATATGTATATATACATATAATATGAAACACAAATATATAAGGACAAAAACCCATTCTCTAATAGATATATAGCCAAAAAACAGAGGAAGTTCTCAAAAGAAGAAAATGCAAGTCATGAACAATTGTATGAAAACAGTCTCCAATTCACTAATAAAATAAATACTAATCATAATTCTGAGATACCACTTTATACCCATGAGATTGTTGTGATAAAAAGGGAAAATTGCAATTATTAGAGGGGCTCAGGAGTATAATCACAATGATAGGTTATTAATATATTTATGAAGTGATACAATAATTTTAGAAATCATCATTCAAGGAGGTACCACCCTCGCCTTGGCCAACATCTCTACTCAAACATTGATATAGTTCATAACTCTGAACCTGAAATTCTTGGGGATAGTTGTGTTCTACATACCAATAATTCTTTTTCCACATTGTCACTCATAAATATATCCAAGGAGATAGCTAGTGTGGAGAAGGAAACAGCCATCCCTAGAAAATGCCAACTAACTGCATAGTTATGGCATAAGCTAACTCAAACAGCAAGGAATTCTGAGGAAAAATTGTAAAGTAGTCTGTGCCAGGCAAGTCAAACCATTATTGCCACTTTTGCCACCATATGCCTTCAAACCCTCATGGGTTTGAACTTAGGGTCTTGAAACCAAGATCCTTTGCAATAGCAATTCTTCCAAGTTGGTGTCCACAGCCTTCACCCTGGAAAACAATCTCTGTGAAAATGTAGTGATATATTAGTATTTTCTCTTGGAACAAAAATAATGGACTTTAAGTAAGAAATTTAACATTTCCAGACACAACCAGTGACAAACAAATTTATTTTTTACTAGACTGTATTTACTTAATAGTTGATTTAAAAAAAATTAGGATGTGCTTGGAGTTGTGGTCAGAAGAAGTAATAATAAAATTAAGAATAAAAAATGAACTAAGATTGATGAAACATTTAATACAACACACAGAAGAGAACAGAAGGAAAGTCAAAAAGAGTCAAAGGCAAGATTGACAGTGTAGGTACTAACATGTTAAATTTAATAAATACTCAAAATAAGCTATATGTGGTAGCTTCATGGTTTCATATTTAATCCTACTTTTCTGTCTTTTTTATATAAAAAATCTTTGAATTAGACACCAAGTTCATAATAAAAATTTTATTAAAAAAAGAAAAAATCGAGGAGAATGGGAGAGATGACATAAATTTGGACATGAAAAAATATCCTGACTTTTTTTCTTAAAGTGAATGGGATAAGCTCTTCAAACTAGAAATCCTGGGGAAATTCTATAGCATATTAAGAGATGACTTGTGAGCAGTAAAAAAAAGTAGAGTCAGCATATCTTCAGAAAGAATGGATTCTTGTCATTTTGGTAGATACATTTTCTTATTAGCAGGAAGAAAACTTGAGAAAGTCAATAGTGGAGTGGTCTTGGATTCAGTAAGAAGTGGTTTTAAATCATGCCTCTGATCTATACTAGCTATGTAACCATGAACAAGTCACTGAGGTTCTCTTTTCTCCAGGTAACTTTCTACACAATTATGACATATGCCTCTCATCTTTTAGTGGAAAGATGAAAGAAGATAAATACAAAATAGAACATAGAAATAAATTATTTGTCAACATAATATGAGTAAGTTCCCACACCTGGAGTTCTTTGCACTGATAAAATAGGGCAAGGTTAAAAGAAAACAACACAGAAACAAAATGTGATTTGTCATCAGGGGAATTTTATATACTGTATTCATAATCAAATTCATTTAAAGCAACTCTATGGTCATTTCTATGAAATTTATTTGCTAATATGAAGGATTTTCAAAAATATTTCCACATCTGAGGAGAAGGCATTGTAAACAATAGCATTTCTATAACATACTTCACCACTACTAACAATGATCTGGATTAGAAATTTAAATGTTTCACATTAGGTAATATTTTTTTCTTTTAGTGATGACATTGATTGTTAGAACAATTGCTATGATAATTGGTTAGACTAAATATTATGTATAGTACTATTATACATTTGAGAGTAATTTGGGTAGTTTATGGTGAGAAGAAAATATTATAAAGTTCATCAAAGAAACTAAGTGATCTAAATATGTAAGGAAACAGGAACAATATGTAGATATTGTTGATGAACTTCAAAGATGAACAGGAACAAAAACTGTCATAGAAATGTATGAGAACAGGGGATCATATGGTAAGGACAAGTGATGATAGATGGATGCCAGAGTTCACTATTGGTACCCTGGAGATATTAGTAAAAATTAAGGAAGTCCTCTTTCTGGTTGGGTAATTCCCTTGTGGTAGACTCAGGGGACAATATGAGCAAGATTCATGTAGAATAAGAAGTCTTAGGGGCAGGTAAATGGTGCAGTGGATAGAGTACCAGCCCTGACGTCAGGAGGACCTGAGTTGACCTCAGATACTTAACACTTCCTAGCTGTGTGACCCTGGGCAAGTGACTTAATCCTAGAGAGAGAGAGAGAGAGAGAGAGAGAGAGAGAGAGAGAGAGAGAGAGAGAGAGAGAGAGAATAAGAAGTTTTGCATAGGTTGCTGTCTTCATTGTTGGAAAGTATATTAAGTTTATAAGATTATAAGTATGGAAAAAACAATTAGAGCTATCCTAAATTGGAATAGGCTAATTCGTCAACCAGTAGATTCTTGCTGATAAAGGGTCTTCAAGATTTTGGATGATCATTTTGGAGAAATGTCATGGAAAGGATTCTTTTTTAGGTGTACTGGAGCACGCAGATTTTAGGTCCTCCTTTTTAGCTCTCAGATTCTACGATTCTGTGATAATGACAGATATCTGTGAGCACCTGACCTGCAATCCCATGAAGCATATTTAAATGGATTTCTTTTCTTCTCTCTGTTGGATTTGTTTTGTCAATGTTTCTGAGTATCTGAGGGATACTCAGGAGCACAAGATTACCTTTTCTTTTTTTATTTTAAAATATTTTATTTTATCTTTTGTTATAACTTTTTATTGACAGAACATATACCTGGGTAATTTTTTACAACATTATCCCTTGCATTCACTTCTGTTCTGACTTTCCCTTCCTTCCTTCCATACCCTCCCCTAGATAGCAAGCAGTCTTATATGTTAAATATGTTATAGTATATCCTAGATATAATATATGTCTGCAGAACTGAACTTGTTGCACAGGAAGAATTGAATTCAGAAGGTAAAAATAATCTAGGAAGAAAAACAAAAATGCAAACAGTTTACACGCATTTCCCAGTGTTCCTTCTCTGGGTGTAGCTGCTTCTGTCCATCATTGATCAATTGGAACTGAGTTAGATCTTCTCTTTGTTGAAGAAATCCACTTCCATCAGAATACATCCTCATACAGTATTGTTGTTGAAGTATATAATGATCTCCTGGTTCTGTTCATTTCACTTAGCATCAGTTCATGGAAGTCTCTCCAAGCGTCTCTGTATTCATCCTGATGGTCATTTCTTACACAACAATAATATTCCATAACATTCATATACCACAATTTACCCAAACATTCTCCAATTGATGGGCATCCATTCATTTTCCAGCTTCTAGCCACTACAAACAGGGCTGCCACAAACATTTTGACACATACAAGTCCCTTTCCCTTCTTTAGTATCTCTTTGGGGTATAAGCCCAATAGTAGCACTGCTGGATCAAAGGGTATGTCCAATTTGATAACTTTTTGGGCATAATTCCAGATTGCTTTCCAGAATGGTTGGATTCATTCACAACTCCACCAACAATGCATCAATGTCCCGGTTTTCCTGCATCTCCTCCAATATTCATCATCATTTTTTTCTGTCATCTTAGTCAATCTGACAGATATGTAGTGGTATCTCAGAGTTGTCTTAATTTGCATTTCTCTGATCAATAGTGATTTGGAACACTCTTTCATATGAATGGAAATAGTTTCAATTTCATCATCTGAAAATTGTTTGTTCATATCCTTTGACCATTTTTACCAATTGGAGAATGGCTTGATTTCTTATAAATTAAGAGTCATTTCTCTATATATTTTGGAAATGAGGCCTTTATCAGAATCTTTAACTGTAAAAATCTTTTCCCAGTTTGTTGTTTCCCTTCTAATTTTGTTTGCATTAGTTTTGTTTGTACAAAGGCTTTTTAATTTGAGGTAATTAAAATTTTCTATTTTGTGATCAATAATGAAGATTATCTTTTCTATGGATAAGGTTTTAATGTTTTTTGAGATAGTAAAAATGTAGATATCCAATCCTGCAAAAATAAGATTTTAACAAAACAGTAAAGTAATTCAGTAAACTACAAAATTTTTAAATTACTTAAGTTAATATATGCTTAACTGAATACCTGACTCAGCAATTCCAAAGTTCAAAATGCTACATAATGAGTTTCAGAATAGGAGTTTCAACATGATATAGGAAATAAAGTATTGGCTTGAGAGTCAAAAACACTCAGATTCAAATACTGCCCTGACATGTATTGGCGGATTCTGGGCAAGTCACCTAATTTTTTTGTATTACAAGCAAATCTAAATTGCAAAGCAGATCTGCTATAGTGGGGGAAAAAAAATTTCCACAGAGGGAGAGACCTAGATAGATGAAATCAAAAGTTCAGAAAGTTCAGTCCAAAACTCTCTGGTAATTCCCTTCCTTCCTTCCTTCCTTCCTTCCTTCCTTCCTTCCTTCCTTCCTTCCTTCCTTCCTTCCTTCCTTCCCTCCCTCCTTCCTTTCTTCCTTCTTTCCTTCCTTGCTTTCTTCCTTCTTTTCTTCCTTCCTTCCTTCCTTCTTTCCTTCCTTCCTTCCTTCCTTCCTCCCTTTTTCCTTCCTTCCCTCCTTTCTTCCCTCTTTTCTTCCTTTTATCCTTCCTTCCATCCTTTCTTTTCTTCCTTCCTTCCATCCTTCATTTCCTTCCTTCCTTCTTTCCTTCCATCCTTCTTTCCTTTCCTTCCATCCTTCCTTTCTTCTTTCCTTCCTTTCCTTCTATTCTTCATTTCACTCCCTTCCTTTCTTTTCTTCCTTCCATCCTTCCTTTTCTTCCTTCCTCCCATCTTTCCATCCTTTCTTTTCTTCTTTCCTTTCTTCCATCCTTCCTTCCTAATGAAGCAACAAACTTTAATCCATCAACAAATGCAACTTGTGCACCTGGCACTAGACTGTATACTAGAAGGAATGGAATTCATTGAAAGGCCACACTGCACAAATGCAGTATTTTTTTAATCCATAAGAAAATAGATATAGTAGGATAAAGATTTTTTACTTCAAAATAAAATTAGAGCATTTTATGTCAATTGAAAGCATCTGTTCTTTCATCCTTGCATTTAAAATATTTAGGTTTCCTTTTAGGAGTTAGGGCATACACAGACAGACACACAGACATACACACTCACAAAAGTAATTAACAATACTATATTATATATATATATATATAATACAATAATATATTATTGTGTGTATATATATGTATATACATATGTATATGTGTGTATATATATAATATATATATGTGTGTGTGTATATATATATATATAATTATATATATTACAGTACTTAACAACTTGTATCATCTTTTCTAATCATAACCTTTATGGACTTCTGTTTTTTCCCCAACTAATCTGTAGAATTAGTGAATCAGACTAGATGATCTCTAAGGCCCCTCCCATACTATTCTATTTATCAATATCAATGAGTAAAATAAGTAAATATGAATTCCCACACCTGCTGTTACTAACTGTGTGACCCCTGTGTGACAGCTTAGAGGAAAGAAAACACGGTAGATTGGGGATAATCCAAGAAAGCATCATGGAGGAAGACTGAACTAGAGCTGACCTTTAAAGAATAAGCATAATCAAGTTTGGTGAAAGAAGTGGAGAGGAAATTATAGGAAGAGAAAATGTTGAGTTTTTGATCCATCTTACTATAAAATACCTTTCCCTCAGTAGTGTAAATAGGTTTATACTACACAATTCCAGCTCTGCCTGGATTTCCTTGTGATCAATGCTAATCCATATGAGAAATGATTTAAGTGTAATACGTTCAGTGGTTAAGAATTGGAATAAGGAAGGAAGAAAGGTATGGGGTAGGGTAGAAAAATATATTTCAGTTCATTTTTAAAATAGAGATGGGAGTTTTACAGATGTAAAATGTTGCCTGTGTTCTCAAATGAGGTCACTGAACTATTACTACTTCTTAACTGCTTTAGTACTATAAATTTTTATTATTACAAGAATTATATTTATTGTTTCTCTCATATAGCAAAGATAATTGTTAATGCATATAAAGTAGAAATGTAAAAAAATATATATATAATTAAAACCAAAAATGCCATATATATATATATATATACACCTATTGTTTTTTTTTTTCTCTGTGGTGCTAATGATGTAGGAAATAGACTCATATTCTTGTAAAACTAATTTGGTGTCTGGATGGCATAAAAAGAAATGGCAGTCATAGATTCATGGGCTATAGATCTGAAAACTACTTTCTAAACCAGAGATGTCAAAAGTGGGACAGTAAACTTCATGCAATCCACAAGAATCCTTAGTTTGGCACAAATCAAATTAAAATATAATTGGGAAATATTGAACAGTAAATAAAAATTCAACAAAACCGTGCACGTGGATTTCTAAGTCAATATTTGACTTACAGGGATACTTATATATGACTTAGTGGCCTTCATTGCTATTTGAATTTGACACCACTCATTTTACAAATGGGGGAAACCGAAGTTCAGAGATGTTGTAACTTGCCAAAGGTCACATAGCAAGTAAATAGCAAAGCCATGATTTAAACCTCAGTCTTTTGATTCCAGAGCAAGTATTATTTCTCTTACAAAAATTTTGCTACTTCACAGTTGACAGTCCACTGACACAATAGGTTTCAGTTTTCCAAAATGTTGGACTTGAATGGAATGAAGCAACTAATACTGTTCCTTTTGTTGAAATTCCTGCCAATGTCTTTCTGTTAATAGCACTTTAAAGAGGATTTTCTTCCCAAAGTCATTAAAATTTAATCTAAATGTTCTTGCATTCCATCTTTTTCATTTTTTTATTGATTCAATTTTTCTATTTTGGTTTCAATGTTAGCAATATTTTAAATATACTTCTACAGTCGCTTTTTTCGTTATTTTTTGGAGGACAGTCTTTTTGAAATTCATAAGCCATCAGTATGTTATCCACCATCTGTCTCAAGAAATGCTGAGCCCATTTACATGGTTATTTAGGCTTGAAGCTCTCTGCTGTTGTATTTATGTGAGATCTAGTCATTTTTATGATGGAAAACAGTTTGTCTTTGACAGTTTTACTGGTTCTTGTTGAAAATGGAACTTGGCTACTGTATAACAAGACTTTTGGCATCATATTTCATTAGCTTAAAAGAAAAAAATGCAAAGAAAAATCTTTGAAAGCTAACTTTTCCAACTACTGGACCTCATTAGTTAAAAGCTAGGCATTTGGGGCTTTTTCCTTGAGAGAAATAAAATTTAAAGGGTTAAGTAAAGAATATAGAAATAATATTAAAAGAAAGTTACAAGGTATTTACTTATATTGTTCTTTCTGTCTGCCTGTGTACATACAATTAGATGCTTTCCTGGTTCCTTAGCATGTCATGGAACAATGGTGCCAAACTCCAATAGAAACAGGTCATTAAACCATATATAAGGATCCCTTATTCTAAGTCAACATATATTGACTTAGAAAACCACATATTAACATTATGTTCCATTGTGTTTTTATTTAAGTATTTTCCAATTATATTTTAATACTCTTGTCCACATTTGGGAATAATGTGAGCTTCAACAGCGACCTATAGCCTTTTGTGTTTGACACCTCTGATATTAAAAAAAGGGCACTGGACTGAGAATCAGTAGATTTGGGTATTATTGGGCAAGTCACTTCATTTTTAACTCTTGATATCCTCTTCTGTCAAATTTGAAAGTTGCACTGTCATTTCCTTTTAGTGAACAATAGTGATCCAAAGCTGGGGGGGGGAGGGCACAATAAAAGTTCTCTTATGTTTCCTTAAGCAGTAAATAATTATAAAGAATATAATAAATAGTCTATTAAATTATCCTATGGGTTCACAATCCTTTTTTTGTTACTGAAAAGAGTTCAGAGAACATAGGGAACCCTGAACTAAAGACAACCATTGAACATAATCCTTCCCCATCAAGTTGCATAATTCTTGGCTCTGTAGTGAGCCAAAAGCAAAGATGAATCTATAGTCTAAAAGGAATAGCCAGAACAAAGGATGGGGTATGTTTCACTATTTGATTCAATGTCAGTAAAGTAGGCTATGTTATTTATATAAGAGTTAAGATGGAGTCATTCTTTCATGCTCTTTGCTTTCATGCAGTATTTCCTTTTCGCCAAATACATCTTAACTATATATGCTATTTGTAATGGAAAATAAAGGGGAAAAACCCTCAGCCAAGTTTTGTATATTAATCTCTGATTCCTTTTTCTTTTTATGTACAGAAAGATTTTTCTTTATATATAATGAAGCTAAACTAAATTTGTTCGTGGATAAAGTTAATTGGGTATAAGCCTATTCATGTGATATAAAGTGTGTGTGTGTGTGTGTGTGTGTGTGTGTGTGTGTGTGTGGCATCCCAAGGTTAAATAGAAATGTTTAACCTGGCTAGATAGTGTAACAATATACTTAGATATACTCTAGGGAAAGGTAGACTGGAGCATAACATTGCTGGGACTAAAAAGCTTCCTATAATCCGTGACATTACTTAGAAAAAAAATAGGATGTTTAACATATATTGGATTACCTGCCATCTAGGGGAGAGAGTAGGGGGAAGGAGGGACACAATTTGGACACAAGTTTTTGCAAGGGTGAATATTGAAAAATTATCCATTCATCTCTTTTGAAAATAAAAAGCTTTAATAAAAAATACTGAAAAAAGAAAAAAAAAGTAGGGTTTCAATGATCAGCAATTGTTGGAAGATTGCGATATCAATGGATAGAAGGGCATAGAGTTGATTTGGTCATGGATGGGTAAAGAAGACCCTAAGAGCCTCCAGGGATAATGGTCAAAGTGAAGAATGAATGGGGATTTATAAGAAGGGATGCAGATGAGAGTGAACAGATGCAGAGTTGTGGGGAAGCTTGAAGGTGAAGGGAAGCCAAAGCAGAGTGGGAGAAACAAAGTCTGAACAGCAGGAAAGGAAAATTATCTTGGCAGTAATGTTTGGCAGAGAGCTGGAGAAGGGAATTGATGAGCGAGAAGCCAATGAGAGGGAGTTTGTGTAAATCAAGGCAGGATATGATGAGTGTCTTGGCAGGAGAGATAAATAAAAAGAACAGATTTTAGAAAAATAAGATGCAGAGTTTTGATGGCTGGATATGCAGAAATATAAGGACAGGGAAAAAAAGAAAATATCAAATATCATTAATCTCTTCTCCAGTTCTCCTTTTCTATAAGATTGCTCAGGTCCTTCCTGTCATGATCAAATCTTTCTTTGCTGTGCTGGTTTTTTTTTTTTTTCCTATTCACTGATAAAATACCTACTGCCTCTGTCTCCTTACCATCAACTCACTCCATTTGGTTATTCAGTTTAGTCAGTCCTCTCTTGACTCTTTGTGACCCCATTTCAGATTTTCTTGACAAAAATGCTGGAGTGGTTTGTCCTTTTCTTCTCCAACTTATTTTACTGTTGAGGAAACTGAGGCAAACAGGATTAAGTGATTTGCCTAGATTCACATAGCTAGTGTCTGGGGCTGGATTTGAACTAAATTCATCCTGCCTTAAGGCCTAGTACTCAATTTACTACATCACCTAGCTACCCATTCACTATTTGGTTTCTTTCTCCACTATTTCTTTTTCATTTTCAACCAGTCTTTTAATGAAAAGATCATAAAATAGCAACTTATCATCACTGTACATTAAGACCGCACACTTCTGAATGGAGGTCATACTTTCTGAATTTCTCTTATCACACTTAGGAACCATACCTTCTGGTGACTGACCTGAATTCAAAATCTGGAGGGAAATGGACTTAGTGTGTTGTCAAGGACAGGAATGCAGGCTGTACAGGAATGCAGTCCTGGGATCCCTTTGTTCCCTCCCAAGAAATGTGAGATCCCTCATTCAGTTTTACTTAAATAATAACTATAACCTATCTCCACTCCCCAGATGAGGTATCTGTAAAATGGGTCAGTATCTAATCTGACTGCTTCCACTATCTTAAAGAAATCATTCTCTGTAGGGCTACCTGAGACCTAACCAATAAATCCAGGAGACTTCTCATTTTCCTCCCTTCTATGCCACATTCAATATTATTGACTCTTTGAAATTTTCTCTTTCAACTTTTGAGATACTGTGTTGTCCTGGTTCTCCTTGTGCATCAATGATAATTTCTTCTCTGCCTCTGGAGTCTTCAGTGACCCTTCACGTCTGTTAAGTGATTATACAGGACTGAATTATCTTATTTTTTTAGGCAACATGATGTGAAGAATGTTGAATTTTGAGTCAGAAGACGTCGGTTTACATTAATGCTTTACCATGGACTATCTGTATGACCTCAAATAAGTCCATTAAGGTCATATATCAAGAGCTGGAGGGACTTCAAAGGTCAACTTGTCCAACCTCTCACTTTTTCTAGTTCTTTTAATTGCATACCCAAATTATTGATCTGCTCTGTTTTCCTTTTATTGATGTAAGAATTTGGAGAAAAAAATTTCCCTAACTGCTGCTTTGACTATATGCCATAAATTTTCATGTTGCCTTATTGTTATCATTCTTTTTAATGAAATTATTGATTATATCTTTGATTTATTCTTTGAGCAACTTTAGGATTAGATTATTAAATTTGCACTTATTTTTAATCTGCCTTTCCACCACCTTATGTTGTATATAATTTTTATTGTACTATGATCCGAAAAGAATGAATTTAATATTTCTGCTTTGTTACTTTTGATTTTGAGGGTTTTATGTTTTTTAACATGATCAGTTTTTGTATAGGTGCCATATGTTGCTGAGAAAATTTATATTCCTTCCTGTTTCAATTCAATTTCATCCAAATTTCTGTCCTATCTAACTTTTCTAATATTCTATTTACCTCTTTAGTTTCTTTTTTATTTATTTTTTTGGTTGGATTTTTTGAGTTCTGAGAGAGGACAGTTGAAGTCCCCCTCTACCAGTATAGTTTTTCTGCTTATTTTTTGCTGTAAGTCACAACTTCTTATTTAAGAATTCAGATGAAAAAAAATTTTTTTTAAATTGAGATGCTAAATTTCTCTGATGAAGGCTTCATTTCTTAAATATGTAGGGAACTGAATCAAATTTATATAAAAAGAGCCATTCTCAAATTAATAAATGATTAAAAGATATAAATTATGACCAAAGAGTTATAGAATCCTACATATTATTTGACCTAACAATATTACTACAAGGCAGGAATCCCAAAAGGGACTTTAAAATGAAAAGGACCTATATGTACAAAATATTTATAGCAGCTCTTTTCTCAGGGCAAAGAATTGGAAATTGAGGAAATGGCCATCATTTGGGGAATGGCTAAAAAAATTGTGATATATGATTAAGATGAACTATTATTGGTCTGTGGGAAGTAATGATCAGAATGCTCTCAGAAAAATCTGGAAAATCCTTCATGAATTCAAGCAAAGTGAAATGTACTGTGTACAAAGTATTAGCAATATTGTGAGATGACCAGCTGTGAATGACTTTGTTATTCTCATTAATACAAAATTAATATTTCAGAGACTACTCTGAAGCACTTATGATGAAAAAAGCTATCCATACCCAGAAAAAGAACCGATTATGTCTAAAAACAGATTGAAGTAAACTTGTTTTTTTTAAACTTTATTTGGTTTTCTTGAGAACTTTTTTTGGGGGAGGAGAGATCTATGTTTTCTTTCATAACATGACCTTTATGTAAATGTTTTGAATACATATGCTTTCTAAATGGGAGATGGGGGTGAGGAGGAAGGGAGAGAATCTGGAACTCAGTTTTAAAAACAAATGTAAAAATGTTTTACATGTAACTGGGAAAAATAAAAAATTAAATATTTTAAAAAGTTTAATCTGCATTATTAACACTTTCTAAAATCCTATTTCCATATTAGTCACAGTTGTGAAAAAAGAAACAGATCAAAAGGGAACAAAAATAAAGTAAGTGTAAAAAAGTGTGTTTTTATCTGTTTTAGAAGTTCATCTGTTTTTTATCTGTATGTGGATAGTATTACTCTTTGTGATTCCTTTGTACTTGGTTTGGATGACTATTACTGAGAAGAGTTGAGTCATCCTTAGATAGTCATCACACAATGCTGCTGCTATCCTGTACAATGTTTTACACATTTTTACTTTGCATCGGTTTGTGCAAGTCATTCCAGGCTTTTTTTTTTAATCTGTCTGTTCATCATTTCTTATTGCACAATAGTATTCCATTACTTTCATATACCATAACTTGTTCAGCCATTCCCCAGATGATGGACATCTATTCATTTATTCTTTGCCACCTCAAAAAGGGCTGCTACAAACATTTTTGCACCTATGGGACCTTTTTCTTCTTTTATGATCTTTTTGGGATATAGACCTAGTAGAGACACTGAGTGTCTCTATGTCAAAGGGTATGCACAGTTCTATAACTCTTTTTATATAATTCCAAATTGCTCTCCAGAATGTTTGGATTATTTCACAACTCTACCAATAATGCATTAGTGTCCCAGTTTTCCCACATCCTCTCCAATATTCATCATGATCTTTTCCTGTCATCTTAGACAATTTGAGAACTGCAAAGTGATCTTTCATAGTTGTCTTAATTTGCATTTCTCTAATCAATAGTAATACAGAGCATTTTTTTCATATGACTAGAAATGGCTTTAATTTCTTCTTCTGAAAATTGTCTGTTCATATCTTTTGACCATTTGTCATTTAGGAAATGGCTTGCATTCTTATAAATTTGAGACAATTCTCTATATATTTCAGAAATGAGGCCTTTATCAGAAACACTGACTATAATCCCCCCCCAAGCTTTCTGCTTCCCTTCTAATCTTAGCTGCATTTGTTTTGTTTTTGCAAAAACTTTTTAATTTAATGTTATCAAAATTATCAATTTTGAATTTTATAATGTTCTCTAGTTCTTTTGCCATAAATTTCCAATCAATGCCTAATTTCTGCAATATTATCTTTCAGTTTTCCCAGTAATTTTTGTCAGGTAGTGAGTTCTTATTTTAGAAGTTGGAGTCTTTGGATTGATCAAACACTAGATTACTATAGTCATTGACTATTGCGTCTTGTGAATCTAACCTATTCCACCAATCCACTGGGAACTCAAACTTTTTAAAACAAATGTAAAATTGTTTTACATATAACTGGAAAATGAAAATATTAAATATTTTAAGAGCATTTAGATGCTATACCACCTGATATATATGTTAAACATTAGTATAGCTTCATTGTCTATGGTACTTCTTAGTAAAATGTAGTTTCCTTACTTATGTCTTTTAATTAGATCTGTTTTTGTTTTTACTTTTTTACTTTTACCCTGAAATCAGGATTGTTACCTTTATTTTTGTTGTTGTTGTTGCTACAGCTAAATAATAATATAATTTTCTCCAGCCCCTTACCTTTACTCCTTGTTTGTCTGTTTGCTTCAAGTATATTTCTTGTAAACAAGATATTGTAGGATTTTGTTTTTTTTAATCTACTCTGCTATCCACTTTTTATGAGAGAATTCATCCATTTACCTTCGTGGTTATGAATACTATCTGTCCTTTCCCCTCCATTCTATTCTTTTTCTTGTTTGTCCTCTCTCTTTCTCCTTTCTCTCTTTCCCTCTTCATTAATGTTTTGCTTCTGTCTACCACTTCTCTGATGTGCCCTCCCTTCTGTTAATTCCCATCTCACCCTCCTTTACTTAATCTCCTCCCCTCCAACTTCTTTGTGCAGTAAGATAGATTTCTATATTCAACTGATTGTGTATATTGTTCTCTCTTTGAGCTAATATTGAAGAAAGTAAGGTTCAAGTAATGCTCATCACTTGTACTCTCATTTCCCCCTCCATTGTAAAAGGCCTTTTGCATTTCTTCATGTAAAGTAATTTACAGCATTCTACCTCTCCCTTCCTTCTGTGCCTAGTAAACTCCTATATCTCATCCCTTAATTTTTTAATGCCATTACCTCAAATACATCTATTCTCTCTAATGCTCCTTCTATCCATACTATTAATGATACATTTTTTAAGAATTATAAAGCATTACAAATATCTTGCCTTGTAAGGGACTTAAACAGTTTAGCTCTATTGAATTCCTGGTTTTCTTTTCACTTTTTACCTGTTTATACTTCTCTAGGTTTTGAAGATCCTTATAAAAACTTGAAATCCTCCTATGTCATTGAATAGCCATTTTTCCCTTAATATATTTTGCTTGATTTTGCTGGGCAAGTGATTCTTGGTTGTACTTCTAGTTCCTTTGTCTTCTGGAATATCATGTTCCATGACTTCTGATACTTTAATATTGCAGCTGCCAAATACTATATGATTCTGATTGTGATTCTCCTGTATTCAAATTGTTTTTTTTTTTTTTTGGCAACTTATAGTATTTTTTTTTACTGACCAGATAGTTCTGAAATTTGACTGGAATGTTGCTTGGTGTTTTTATTTTGGGACTCTTTCCTGAGGTGATCAGTGTATATTCTCAATGTCTATTTTGCCCTCTAGTTCTAGGACATCAAGGCAGTTTTCCTTGATAATTTCTTGAAAGATGTTGTCCAGTTCCTCCTTTTGATTATGACTTTCAGGTAGTCCAATAATTCTGACATTGTCTCTCCTGTATCCATTTCCTGCGTCAGTTGTTTTCCCTATGACAAATTTTGCATTTTCTCCATTTTGTTTATTCTTTTGAATTTGTTTGATTTATTATTGATGTCTCCCAGAGTCATTAGCTTCCATTTGTCTAATTCTAACTTTTAAAGTGTTTTTTTCCTCAATTAGCTTTCTTTTTCAATTGGTCAATTATAAATTGAATAATTATACAACTCTTTAAGGAGTTGTTTTCTTCAGTGGATTTTTGTATCTCCTTTTCCATTATCCCTGTCCTACTGTTTAAAAATTATTATCTTTTTCTAAACTGTGCACTCCTTTTTTTTTTAATAATTCTCTTGCATTACTTTCATTTATTTTTACAATTTTTCTTCTACTTCTATTCTGCAATTTTTAAGCTTTTTTTTTTTTTTAGTTCTTCCATGAGTTATTTCTGGACTTTAGACCACATCTTTTTTTTTTTTTTGTTGTTGTTTTTTCAGGATTTTGTCTATAAGTATTTTTGTTCTCTTTTGATCTTCCTTGTCACCGTAATAACTTTCTATGGTAATATTCTTTTTTTACTCATCTTTTTTGGACTTTTTCCTTTTATTTACATTTTTGCTCTGCTCTGGGGAAGGAAAGAGCATTATTCCAAGTTTTTGTGCCAGGAGCTGAAGGTGTTGACTGTTTACATCATGCTGCACTGATGTTGCCCTGAGGCCACTTAGGATTCTCATTCTGGTACTGTGATAAGAGAGTAGGGAGGGGATGGCTGACATTTCTGGAGTTCATAGGGATCTGGCTGCTTACCTGGGGCTTAGCCGATGTCCTAGTGGTAGTGTCTACCATGTGCTGAGGCTGGTGGGGTATTTTTGCATTTTCCCAGGGCTACACTGAGATATGTGGTAGCCTAGCTGCTGGTGGCTGCCTATTTTCCCAGGTCTGCACTAAAACATGTGAAGTCTGATTGCTGGAGGTTTCCTTTTTGCCTGGAGTTATGCTGAAACAATTGACAATTCATAGAACTGGAGTCTGCCCATTTCCTTGGCTAAGCTGAAGCATATAAGGGGTCCTGATATTGTCATTTACATAGTCCACCACACTGTGGCTCAGGATCTACCACTGGCTTGCTGAAATGGGGCTTACTGTTCACTTGCTGTGACACTTCTTGTCTTGGATTATATTCCCCCTTTACCTGAGTGAGATAGGCCTTGCTTGCTGATCTAAGTTTCTAGGGCTCAAAGATTATTTCCCTTTTTGCTGGTTCTGATGATCCAGGTTGTATTTGGGGACACTATTTTTTGGCTGTTTGAAGGTGAATATGGTAGAGATGGTTAATTATGCCTAGTCTTCCATCTTGGCTCCCAGAAGTTCCCCCTCCCTTCCATTTTCATTGCTACCAATTCAGTTTTGCCTCAACCCAAACTTAGGATTGGCCTGTCGCAACAGTATTTGATTAAATTTCTCATAAGGTTGGGTGGGATCTGACTAAAATTGAGGAGAGATAGTTCAATTTTGTTATCCATAATGTTCTTCAAGAGACTGAACTTTGAAATGAGAATAACAGAAAAAGGGGGAACTCTGAATCTCCCCAAATAGTTGGTTATTAATAATCATTTTTCTCAAAATCTAGCCTCAGAAATTTACTAGCTACGTGATTTGGCTGTCACTTAACTTCTCTCAAACTCAGTTTTCTCATTTATAAAAGGATAATAGTAACACCTACTTTCCATGGTTGTTGTGAAGATCAAAGAGATATTACTTGTAAAGCATTTTGTAAACCTAAACAACTTGTAATTTACAAGGCAACTGGCAATGTCATTTCTTTGTTTTGCTCTGTGCATTATTTTTGGGGGTTGTGTGCTATTTTCTTAATTAAATCATAAGTCCCACAAAAGCAAAAGTTGTTTTCACAATTCCCTTGATGACAGTCATCTCAGAGGCATTTGAAGCATGGTCAGTAAGTGTTTGCGTAACCTTTGCTCAAAGACATACATAATAATAATAACAAGCATGTATATCACACATACTATGTGCCATATATTGTGCTAAGTACTTTTAAAAACATGAATCAATTCATTTGCTACTCCCAATAACTCTGGAAGGAAGGTGCTATTATTTTGCTGTTGAGGAAATTTAAAACAAACAAATGAAATGAAATGACTTTCTAGGGACACCAGCTAATAAGTCTCTATGACTAGATTTGAACTCATGTCTTTCTAACTTCAGTACTAGATTTATATGATTTTGTATATGAAGAAACTCATATTAATATTATTATTTTACTAATATTAATAGGTGGTACAGTGGAAAGAGATCTCGAAGGAACTAGTTCATCCCACTTGTAGACAACTATGTTAGATAGATTTTCCTTAAAATGAATTAAATTTGCCTTTTTTAACTAAAATTAATTGTTTCCCATTGGCTCTCTAAGGCCAAGTGGAATCAGTTTATTCCCTCTTTCAAGTTATTGTTCACTCTTTGTTTTTTGAGAGAAACAGTGATACCACAGGATGATGTCATGCTTTGTGAATTGGATTTAAGTGAAGCAGAGTTTCACAGTCATCATCAGTCTCATTCTCAAAGATGGTTAATTCAGCACTGATGGACATACTCTGGATATGATCTGACTAAGCAGAAGAGTTTGATTATCACATTCCTAGTAACAGATACTATATCTCTCTCAATGTTTCCTAAAATTATATTAGCTTTTTAAACCTTTTTATGCATTCTTGGCTAATAGTAACTTTAAGTTTGCTAAAATCATTAGCACTTTTTGGACAATTCGCTATCTATATATGGTCCCTATTTTTGTTTATTGATTTTGTTTTTTTTAAACTCATATTTAAGATTTCACATTGCTCTTTATAAAATTTACCTTTATTATATTTGACTCAGTATCCCAGTCTCAGATCCTAACTTTGTCATCTAAAATATTAAATATTCTCTCCCATCTCTGTGTCATCTGCAAATTTTATGAGCCATTTTCTCTACTTCTTTATTTAACTCATTGATTAAAAACATTAAATAGTACAGGGCTAAGCAGTGATCTCTGCTTTCTTCAATAGGGATATATTTCCAAGTTGATATAGAAGCATTCATGGATAAAGACTCATTGGATTGTATCATAAACCAGTTTTGACTCCACTTGGTTGTATTATTTAGTATATATCGCTGCATCTTTTCCAAAAAGCATAAAAGACTGTCATAGATGTTGTTAAACTCTAGGGAAACAATATGTATTGCATTCATCTGATCTATCTATTAAGTAATCTGACCAAAAAAAGAAAATGAGATTATTTTTATATAACCTGTTCCAGGAAAAAGCCATGTAGACTCTTTGTGACCACTGCTTGCTTCTTTAGATGCTTATAAACCACCTTTGATAGGAAAGAATTTGTTTTTAGATCAACTAGAATGGTTTCCTAATGCAGGGAAAAGGAAGCCATCATTGGGATTTAGTTGATCTGAAGGACTTTGGTATACCAATGCTTATAAGAGATCGAGGTTCCTGAAGCTTGGTAAAATTCCCATGGGACATCTTTTTGATCCAGAATTAATGCCTTGATGAATTCAGAGGTGAAAGAAAGCAATGTCCAATTTTTGGAAATCGTATCCTTTTAATCTTATCATGAATAAATTCATTTTTTATTGAATTTTATGGTCCATGAGTATTTCATTAATTCTAAACCTGAACATGAATCATTGAGCTGTCGTGTTTTAGACCTAGCCCAGAACACTTAGTGTAGTCAGCAGGATAGGAATGGGATGATTTCATAGTTAATTTCATGGTTGAAGTATGGAAGTCATGGGGAAGAAAGGGAACCTTAGTGACTAAATGGTTAGATATAAAACTTAAAGAATGCAATCCTTAGCAATAGTGTCTCAATTTTCTAGGCTGCTGATGCTTGATGCCAGAATGTGATAATGACTTTCAGATAGATAGATATAGATATAGATATATTATGTAAATATTGCATCCAGTATAATGGCAGTGTTATTTTTAACACTAATTTAACATTATTTTTAACATTTAAGATATTTTTAACATTTTATGTAAACATAGATGAATTGCTAATTGTAGTGATGGAGAGAATACCCACCTCAATGAAAACATAAAGTCTAAATACTTCAAGTAGATAAAATATAAGAAGGAAAAAAGAGAGGACCATGTGTGAATAAATGGATGATGAAGATATGAGATTTCTTAGGAAAAAGCCCAATAAGTAGGTAACTTTCTATTTAGACATAGAAATTTGAATCATATAAGTATAATGAAAAGCATTGCAGAACCAAAGAATATCAAACATGGAAGAGATCTTTTAGAACAACCTGTTCAGTGCCTTCATATTGTAGAAGGCAAATGAAGCTAAGAATGAGAAAAGATAGGTTGACATATAACCAAGAAATTATTTATATCAATGATGAGTGATGATGATCAAGATGAAGATGAAGATGATGATGATGATAATGACAGAAACCCTGATCTGTAGTATCAGGAAAACTTGGGTTCAAATCCCACCTCTCCCACATATTGGTTATATAACTAGTCAAATAGCTTAAGCTCTTAAGATTCCCAAGAAATTCTCTAACATAAGCGAGAGAGTGAATATTGATATCTGCATTGTTAGAGGAAGTTTCTTCCCAGGGAATTCTTCATACTAATGAAATCTTAAAATACTTTAAAATGGAAATAAAAACTTTTGATAATAATGACAGATGACATTTACATAAGCTATAAGGTATGCATAGTGATATATATATATATACACATATTTCTATACATATACAAATATATGTACCTAAACACACATCCATTCATTCATGTATCTATGTATCTAACTAACTATCTATCTATTTATCTATCTGTCATCTCAGTAGATTCTCATAACAACCCTGTCAGGAAAGCTGATTCTTATCTCCCATCGCCTTTGCTGAATGAAGGTAGTAAAACTCAGTTTGTGGGATAATCATAACTGACATTCATTTAGCACTTTAAAGTTCACAGAACATTTATATATTTTATCTTACAGCTACAGACATTCTCATACAGACATCTTTATAGATGAAGAACCTGAGGCTCAGAGAAGTTACATAACTTCTTATGATCCTGTAGTCGATAATCATTGGAGATAGGAATTGAATTCAGATCATCAGTACTCATAGATCTAGCACCTTTTCCACTCCAACTTTAAAATTGGATACATTTTTGATATCTCCATTTTTTTCTATTGATGGAGAATAAAACTCCTGGAATACATTTTATAAAAAGGTTTGGTCTTCTCATCCTCTCTCACACATGACATGCCCTCCATATCCAACTCATTGCCAGTGCCTGCCAATTTCATCTTTGCAATATCTCTCAAACATGATATCCACTCTCCTTTGACCCAGAAATCACTCTGGTGTAGGCTTTTATCATCTCATACCTGAGAACATGTTGGTGGGTCTGCCTGCCTCAAGACTTTTATCTAGACTTACATGAACTGATGCATAATGAAGTGAGCAGAACCAAGAGAACAATGTACACAGTAACAAAAAGATTACATGATGGTCAACTGTGATGGACTTGGCTCTTTTCAACAATGTGGTGAGTCAAGGCAACACCAATAGACTTGTGATAGAGAGTGCCACCCACATCCAGAGAGAGAATTATAGAAACTGTATATGGATCAAAGCATAGTTTATTTTTTTGCTTGTTTTTTTTTCTTTCTCATGTTTTTTCATGTTTAATCTGATTTTTCTAGCACAGAATGAGAATATGAAATATGTTTACAAGATTGCACATTTAACATGTATTGCTTTCTGTCTTGGGAAGAGAAGAAAGAAAAATTTGGAACAAAATGTTTTGCAAATGTGAATGTTGAAAATTATCTTTGCATATATTTAGAAAAAAGAGAATTGTATATGCAAAAGGCTTTCCTCCCCTCCAATCCATCCTTCATTCAACCACTAAAGTGATTTCCAAAAAATGTAGATGCAATCATATCCATCCCTGTCCTTTCCCCATTTAATCAACATCAGTAGCTTCCAGTTGCCCTCATAGGAGCAAATACAAAATGCTCTCTTTGGCATTTAAAGCCCTTTATAATCTAACCTTCTCCTTCTCCTTTCCAGTCTTCTTACACCTTATTCCCCAACACATACTCTTCAATCCAGTATTATTGGCCTCCTGGCTACTCTAGTAACAAGATACTCCTCTCTCAACTCAGTGTATTTTCTCTGACTGTCCCCTATGCCTGAAATGTTGTTGAAATTCTACTGGATTGTAAACTTCTTGAGAGTAAGAACTGTGCCTTCTCTATTTGCTGAGAATATTGATCTCCTTATCTTTTTTTTCAGTCCCAACTCCTTGTACAATAAAGCTCCTCTAATCATCCTTAATTCCAGTGTTTTTCCTTTTTTTATTTCCTATTTGCCATATATATAATTTGTTTTGCATATTTTCCCTCTAAATAGTATTTTGTTTTTTTCCAATTACATGAAAAGATAATTTTAAACATCCATTTTTAATAAAATTTTGAGTTCCAAATTTTTCTTCCTTCCTTTTTCCCTTCCTCCTTTCCCAAGAGACAAGCAATATGATATAGATGTACAATCATATTAAATATATTTCAAGCATACAAATGTGGGAATGAGTTCTGTAATACTTGAACCAACTGATTGAATATACTGAAGCTTCCCTTTTTTTACAGGGCAACCAGACAATGGAGTAGCACAAGAACTAGTTAATCAGGAAGATTTATGAAGTCCAAAGCTGTTTAGCATATCAATGATTCTTTGCTAAATAAACTTTAACTGAATTCAGAGATGCCTGAAACTGCAGAAACAGCCTTGACCAGCTCAGAGAGAAAAGCAAAATCTTGCTATATGACTTATCTAAAGAAAAACAACCAGCTTAATTTTGATTTATTGTGTTTATAGATATCTTTTCCCTAGAATTTCACTTTTTGCCTGACTTCTCAATTTATTACCTCAAAAAAGTCCTAAATACCTCAAATATCTATAAATTCCTCACCCTTTTCCCACTCCCCTTTGAGCAGTTATGAAATTGTCTCTCTGCTCCAGCTTGCAGACTTCTACTTCTCAGGCAATAAATGCAGTTGTAATCTTTTAAAATTATAATTGGATTCTGGTTCATTTCAGGTCCTCCTTTTGGGAACTGGGATTTCTTCTATTTTAGCAGTTCACAGGGGTATTTTATCATATACTTGTGAAATCTTCTATGGATTGATTAAGGATATTTCAAAGACTTTCATTTTTTTTTCACTTGGGAAAAAGTGCTTTATTAAATTATTCAATAATTGATTGATGCAATTCCCTAATATTGTCATCAATCTTGCTAGTACAAGTAAATGATCACTGAAAAAAATTCTTCTTTTTTGAAATGTGGAAATTCACATACATAAAAGATCAATATCACTAGATTTCTTTTTATAGATTTCCTCTCAGATTTATAGTTTATTCTCCAAAGTATGTTGGGTACTCTTCCAATTGTGACTGCTATAACAGCCATGGCCATGTATTTGGTTAGGCTAAATTGGCTCTTATTAAAAAGTAAAACTCTGAGGCATCCCTGTCCTTACTCCTTTTTTTCCCCAGGCACCAAAAAAAGAAGGTTATTATTCAGGCCATGGTTATCTCATGAACCTGCAAAATTTTTGTTTTGCTTTGCATTTGTTTTCAATGACATTCATTATTTTCATTGCAACTCATTTCACAAAAATTCTACTGGATTGTAAACTCCTTGAGAGTAGAAACTGTGCCTTATCTATTTCTATTCACTCTCTTTAGTGAAGGACTATGCACACAAATAAGAGCTGGGGAGAGACTCTTAGAGGCCATCTAATCTAATCTTTCATTTTACAGATGAGTCCCAAAGAGTAAAAATAATTTGTCCTAGGTTCCACAGATAGTAAAAAAAAAAAAAAAAAAAAAAAAAGAGTTAGCATTTAAATCCAAATCCTCTGACTCATATTCAATAATCTTTCCACTGTAGTATTTAGTTTTTAAACAAATATAGAATTTTTTCTTGTAATTACATGTAAAGACAATTTTAACTTAATTAATTTTTTTTGTTTTCATTTATCTCCTTCTTCCCCTCCTCAAATGGTAAGCAATTACCAAGTATTTCTCATAACAGATTTAAGAAACTCATTAATACCAAAAGACCTAAAACTCACAATAAAGAAAGTCAGTTTTATTGAAAGCAGATGTTTATAAAATGAAGTAGTCAAGAGATATGATGGATACAGATTCTTTGGGACTTCAGACAGAATTGAATACTCCACTGGAACCACAGCTGGAACTGGGTACCCCACTGGAGTTACATAAGGAATTGGGTACTGCACCAGGGCCCAAGAAGAAATTGCATACTCCACTGCAACTCCAAAGGAAAAAGGACTCCTTCGTTCCCCAAATTAGCAGTCTAGTAATTTTTTATAGTGCTCTTTTTAGGTCTAGCAGGACCAAACATTGGAGGAAAAGAAATAAAGGATCTGGACTAGAAACTGGTCCTGATTCATATTGGTGGTGGGGAAGAAAGACTCCTGGAGAACTGGGAGTCCTAGCCATCTGAACCAAGAACTCTAGGCCATCATTGCTGATTTTATTCTGGCTGAATCACTCAGCTTCCCTGTTTAGGAATTTTGAGCTCGAATTTTTTCTTTTACTGTCTGGAGGAACAAGACAAATATTTGTTGAATTGACTTGAAATTGAATAGTCCTCAGTTCAGTGGCCTTGTTGATTTTGTTTTCCTGATTGCTAGCAAGAACTGCACTTCTATTCTCTCTTTCTTTTATAATAATAGCCTTTTATTTTTCAAAATACATACAAAGATAGTTTTCAACAGTTACTCTTGCAAAACCCTGTGTTTCAAATATTTTCTCCTATTTTCTAAGAGGAAACATTTCTTTTGTAGAAGGACCAAATAACATAATATAGGTAGTCTATTAAGTTTAGCTCCCAAGTTCTTAGGAGTATCTTCCAAAAAACACATTCAAAAACATTATTGAGAAATATCCTTGCATCTGGAATATAACAGTTAATTAAAAAGGGGGATAGATTAGAGAGACACTAGATAATAGATGGACAATGTATGGGCAAAATCCTCTCAGCTGTGCAACAGAATCATAAAATGTTGGAATGGAAGAAACCTGGTATAATTTTGTGCCTCAGTTCCCTTTTTACAGAAGTAGAAACTGGAGCCCAGAGAGTGTAAGCAGGTTTTTCTTGCTAACTTGAAAGCAAGTTTTCATTAGAAATGTGACTATATTCCAGACCTATTACTTTCACTTTACTCCATTATTCTTTATAGGTATGGGAATGTCAAGGTGGGACTTCTTAAAAATGGAGTGTGTAGTTTGCCTTTAACCCTACTGTATCTTTCCTTCTTATTCTCTTCTCCCCTCTTTAGTACCTTATATTTCTTTCCCTACCAGCCGCCTAGTTACCCAGTGTCTTCATACCCTTTTTTTTTTTTTTTTTTTGGCTGCTTAGGGATCCTCTCTGCTGTGTCCCATGCTCCACCCTACCCTATTCTACTCTCTTCTATAGACCACAATGTCCTTAAAAGTAGAGAAAGTTTCATTTTTGTCCTTGTATCCTCAGCACTAAGGATAGTGTCTGGAATATAATTTGCTTGATAAATAGTTGCAAATGATTTTTGAATCTACAATTACCTGTGCTGTGTGTTCCTTTCATGACCTTCTGGAAAGCCCCTAGGTGAGGTGATTAGCTTGCTAAATCCTTGGTTACATAATGTTCACAGTAATATTTTCATAGTTTATGTATATTACATTTCATTTCATTGTATTGTGTTATATTTCATTGTATTGTATTACATTATATTGTTGGGCCATTTCAGTCATGTCTGACTCTTTGTGTCTCTCTTTTGGGTTTTCTCGACAATAATACTAGAATGGTTTGTCTTTTCCTTCTCCAGCTTATTTTATAGATGAAAGACTGAGATAAATAAGATTAAGTAACTTGGCTAGAGTCACATAGCTAATAAGTTTCTGAACCCCAGATTTGAACTCAGAATAACTTCCTGATTTTAGGCCTAGCACTCTATCTATTGGATCACCTAGCTTTCCCATGATAGATTTATTAGATTATATTGGATTTGATTCTATAATGTTATATTATGATATGACATTACATTGTACTATATTATACTGTATCACTGTTATTATGTTATATTACATTGTATTGTACATATGTTGTTGTTATATTATATTTTGTTTTACTGTGTTGTGCTGTTATTAAGTTACATTATATTGTATTATATTGTTTTATATTATATTATATAATATTATGTTATATTACAGTATGTAAATTATACTGTATTATATTCTATCACATCATTTCATATTACATTATATTGATATTGATATGAGATATCCTACCCTGCCTAGGTTCAAAGTATAGTGGTTATTCATAAGTCAGATCCCACTGCTGACCTATTTCAAATGTGAGCTGACCCATTTTACCCTTCTTTAGGCTACAGTAGTGCAAACACAAGATCAGTTCAATCAGTACTGCAGCTCAGAACTCCTGACTTCTTTGGGTCTCCTAGCCTTTATTTAGGGTTACTGGTGAGAATCCCCATAACCAGCAGTATTTGCATTTTTAAAAAAAAGGATCCCAGAGATATTTCTAGGGGTTTTTCACCTGGGATTCTGACACAAACAAGGTTACAAATGTTTGTTATAATTTTTTAAAAATGAGTGTAAGTTGAGAAAAGAAGTTAAAAAAGAAAACAAAACAAAAAATCATCCAAGTCAAACCACAAATGCTACCTGTGTAGTAGGACTCAATCCACATCTGTTAAAGTGAATTAAGAGTTTTTTGGGAGGTACTTGGGAAACCTAGTTTTTCTTTATGGCTCTGCCAAGAATCTGCTCTGGGACCTCACTAGTGCTTAGGATTTTCTATACATTAAAAGGGCTGGACTAGATGATCTCTAAGGACTTTTTTTTGCTTTAATATTCTGTAATCCTGTTAATGAAACAGTTCACTTTGCTTCTTTATACAGCTAATGCCACTCTGCTTTTCTAGTATATTTTTAGCAAGTTGAAATGGTATTTACTTGATTTCTTCCTCTATTGAGATGTGCTGTCTTATTGAGTTGGGTTTTGTAAACATCCAATCTTCCTCTATTTACAAATAAGGTATACATTTGAGGGATATTTTAAATTATTATTTCAATATAATGCAGGGCCATGCATATTAATACATGCTTATTATTGGATTACACAAAAAAATAATGACAATAGGAGCTATCTCCAGGGCAAGATCATTTCATCACAGAATTATTATTTTTTTTTATTATAGCTTTTTATTTACAAGATATTTGCATGGGTAATTTTTCAGCATTGACAATTACAAAACCTTTTGTTCCAACTTTTCCCCTCTTTCTCCCCACCCCTTCCCCCAGATGGCTGGTTGACCAATACATGTTAAATATGTTAAAAGTATAAGTTAAATATAATATATGTATGCATATGCATAGATATTTTGCTGTACAAAAAGAATCGGACTTTGAAATAGTGTGCAATTAGCCTGTGAAGGAAATAAAAAATGTAGGTGGACAAAAATAGAGGGATTGGGAATTCTACGTAGTGGTTCATAGTCATCTTCCAGAGTTCTTTCACTGGGTGTAGCTGGTTCAATTCATTACTGCTCTATTGGAACTGATTTGGTTCATCTCATTGTTGAAGAGGGCCACGTCCATCAGAATTGATCATCATATAGTATTGTTGAAGTATATAATGATCTTCTGGTACTGCTCATTTCACTTAGGATCAGTTCATGTAAGTCTCTCCAGGCCTTTCTGAAATCATCCTGCTAGTCATTTCTTACAAAACAATAATATTCCATAATATTCATATACCACAATTTATTCAGCCATTCTCCAATTGAGGGGCATCTACTCAGTTTCCAGTTTCTGGCCACTATAAAGAGGGCTGCACATTCGTGCACATACAGGTCCCTTTCCCTTCTTTAAAATCTCTTTGGAGAATTAAAAATTTGATTTGTAATCAGAAGGAAACTCAAAATTCCTTCATTCCAACTATTTTGTTTTACAGATAAGAAAATTGAGGCCCTTCTTGACTTGTCCAAAGTTACACAGTGTTGAGCGTCAAATGTGACACATTTTTAAAAATCACTTGATTCCAGAACTATAGCCAATGCTCTTTTCACTGTTTTCTTCAACATTGCTGTATATAAAGCACAAATTTAGGCATTGAGGAACATATGAGGATGAAATAATAAAACTATCCCTGTCCTTATGAAACATGATTTAATAGGGAAATGTAACAAACAAACAAACAAACAATAAAAGAAATGCAAAACAGATTGTAATAAGTACAAAAGGAAATACAAACTATATTAGATATAAAGAAGGAAAAGTTAATTCTTTTTTTTTTTTTTGAGGCATTCAGAGTTAAATGACTTACCCAGGGTCATATAACTAGTAAGTGCTTTAGGTCAAATTTAAACTTAGGTCCACTCCAGGACCTGTGCTCTATCCACTACATCAGTGATCTGACTTTGGAAAAATCATTTCTGATGAGGATGATTAGGGAGGCCTTAATGGAGGAAATAACATTTGAGCTGGATCCTAAACGATGATTATTCTTAGACAGGCAGACAGAGATATGGATAGAGGAGATAGTAAGTGATACTTATAGGAGTTCACAAAAACAAAACAAAACATGAAAACAAAAAAGAACAGCTCTCTGGTGTTCCAAAGTCGGGGCTACCTCTGCTCTAGACTGACACTATTATCTGACCTTTTATTCCCATAAACAAAGCAGAAACAAACAAAAAAGAGAATATATTTCCTCTAGTCCTTTTTGATCATTTCCATGCTTGTAGGCATATAGGCTTGCCATATGCCATGCCTATACAACTTGAGCTATCTCTCTGTCTATGATATCAAAAATGCAAAACTAACCAGATGTGCCTAATCATGAACCCATGCCTTCCTATGAAATCCATGGTCCCACTATTAAATTGAGCCATCCCTCTTGGAATGCCCTGGAGAAAACTTTACCTTCCCTTGGTTTGGAAGTCACAAGTATTGTACATTAGTTGCATCCTTCCTCTGTTTCCCCAGGGTATCTCTGTAAGCCAATTCTCTCCCTTTTTGAGTTAAAATGTGTTGTAATAAAGGTCCCTTAAACTTTCAATGGTCAGTATGACCCCTTTGTGAAATCTTCTTTCAGTCCCAACACTATTTGTAAAGGCCTAGGACAATATTCAAATCAGCATAGAAGTCAAGTAGGATGGGGACTCTGAATTTGGCAATCAGCCTTTATTAGGAGGCTTTTGACAAAATGGTTTCCTTATTCAAGTGGCATTGGGATCCAGAGTAGGAGAAATTTAGGAGAAAATGGATAATAAATAAATAGAAACCAATAGATATGGATTTTCCTCCCAAGAAGTTGAACAGGGAATGAGAGGTAAGAGATGGAATGGTAGCTAGAAGGGATAGGGGACTCTAGGTCTATAAAATTAAATGTTATTTTGTTATGGGCCAGAACTCAGAAACAAGGATTCTTACAAGGTGTTAAGTCAGTGGAATTGATGCGACAATGGCTATTTAGTTTAGCATGGTGATTAATAGTTCTCTAAATTCAGTATGATTAATTTAATGTTACAATAAATAATGGTTTCCTAGAGATATAATGATTGGTTTATACTCAGTGTAAAGCATATAAGCTGGGACTCAGAGCCAGAGCAGACAAGTGAATTGGAGGCAGGAGCTCAAGCTCTTGGAGCCAAGGATAGACAGATTCATTCCATCATCCACCTTTGTGGTGGCTGAAGGCTGAAGCACAAGTCCTCGGACTCAGAGAGATTCATTCATCCCATCTCACACCACCTTGGTGGCAGGGCTCTCCTCTTTAGCTTCTCCACTGAAACCAAGATTTTAGAAGGACTCTAAGAAAGCTAGCCTGGGCCCCAGGCAAGGAAACTAGATTGTAAAGGAAACAATAAAGGATTTGGACTTTAACACTAGGCTATTCTTGTGGTGATTGCTCTGATGAAAGGCAGGCCATTTCAAAGACCTCCAGAAAAAGCAACAATAATATTCCATTACTTCAAAGAATAGCTTATGTGCCAAGGGATCATGGGACCCCAGATTTCAAACTAGAAGGAACCCTAAGAACTATCAAGTTCAGATTCCTTATTTTATGAGGAAAATGAGACCAAGGAAGAAACAACTTGCCCAAGTTAGCTTAGGAAATAAATGGGAGAAACAGGATCCAAATCCAGGTCCTCTATCACTAACTGCAGTTCTTTTTCCATTTCATTTCATCACACTATAGGAAGGAACATTTACAGAGAGACGGTTCAAAATTCAACCAATATTTAAGGGACAAAGAAGGATTTTGGGAAGATGGCAGAGTAGGTTGGTAAATTTCAAGCTTTCCCAATTTCCCTCACAAATAGAACAAATTTGCACTTCTGGTCAAATGTAGACTGGTGAAAAATCAAGAAGACTTAGGGCAGAACAAAGATCTTCCACATACAACCCAAGTAGATCTGAAGAAAGAATCCAGTCTGGGGATTAACCTGTGTGAAGTGCAAATACCTCTGGGCTAGCTCAGCAGATACTTCAAGTGGGGACTCTACAGGCTAGCTAGATGTGGCTGGATGCTCAGCCAGAACCACAAAGACTTTCACCTCCTGGACTGTTTGTTGAATTTGAGTTTGAACCTGGGAAGATGAAGTAAACCTCAGCTGCTTAGAAACACCAGAGCCAGTTGTGTTGCAAGAAAGGAACCAGGACCCAGTGAATGCTGAGGCAGTGGGGCAGGGATCCTGCTGACTGTAGCCACTCACAAGATGATAGAGCTCTTGATTTGGGGTTCCTGGTCAGAGTGGAGAGCTGAAGGGAAGCTTAAGGCACCATCCTCTCCCCACTATTAGAGGTTTATACTAATACCTCTTTTTTTAAAAAATGAATCAGCAAAGAAGAAAGAACCCCACCATTGAAACATATTTTGGGAACAGGGAAGACTGGGGTTCATGTTCAGAGGAAGACATTTTAGTAAAATAAACTTCTTCCCCAAAGAGTAATGTGAAATGGCTTTCTACCCCAAGAGAATGTATAGAAGAACTCAAAAAAAGAATTTTAAAATCAAATGAGTGACATTGAGGAAAAAACAAAGAAAAATAGGAAAACCATTCAAGAAAAACAAGAATATTATGTAAAGAAAGTTAACCAACTAGAAAAGGAGGTACAGAGTCTTTAAGATGAAAATAATTCTTTGAAAAAAGTGAAGCTTTGAGAAACCAACAAATAACAAAACAGATTATAAAGAATGAGAAAATAGAACAGAATATGAAACATCTTTAAAGAAAAATGACACATCTAGAGAATAGGTCAAGAAGCGAAAATATAAGAATAATTGGACTGCTAGAGTACAATTTTCTGACCAAAAAGAGAACCTTGATACAATAATGCAGGAAATTATCTAAGAAAATTGTCCTGGAGTAATATAACATGATGAGAAAATAGAAAAAAATCCACCAATCATTTTGAAACTCCCAAATCAAAGAGAAAATTTTACAAGAAAAAAGAAAAAGAATAATTCAAACATGCTGGAGCTACAATTAAAATTGTACAAGACTTATCAGCAGGTATAATAAAAGACCACAGGTCCTGGAATCATATATACCAACAATTCAAAAGGCTAAGCCTGTGGCCAAAAATATTATATACAGCAAAATTATATATAATTCTGAATGGGAAAAAACCGGACATTGAATGACCTTGTAGATTTTTAGAACTTTCTATCAATGAAATCTGAACTTAACAGAACTTTTAACATATGAGTCATTATGAAAGATCAATTTTAAAGAACCCAATATGGACAAACTGTTTAAACATGGACAAATTGTGGTTTTTTAACATATGTATATGTGTGTGTATGTATATATATAATATATTTAAGATTCACATCAACAAGAGGGAAGTTCAAAGGAAAGATTAGTAGTGTTAAGATAAAAATAGTAATCACATTATACAAATGAGGTACAAAGGAAGAATAGATACCTAGGCAATAGAGGGTGGTGGTGGAGGGCCTGTAGTTTTGAAAACCTACCTCACATCAGGAATGGATTCAAAAGGCAACATTACTTATATACCATGAAGTTTCCAGAAGCTATAAGGAAATAATGGGGGGAGGGATGGGCAGATGAGGAAGCAAAGGATTAGGGAAGGAGACAAGTGAAGGGGAGAAGTTAAGTAATAGCAAAGCAGGTTATAGAGCAGAATTTAATTAAAGAGGCAGCAGGGTTAGGAAAGACATGTGTGTATGAGGGATATCTGTGAGTGTGTGTGTATGTATGTATATATCTATATATGTATACATAAATATATCTTTTTCTAACTGTAGCTTGCTTAGGGGTTGTGGAGGAAAATGAAAAGGGGAAAAAAGAATAAAGCAAATAAGGGACACAGCAGAGAATCAAAGAACAATTCACAAGGAATTTTTAAAAATGGACATTCACGAATAGAATTTCTTCTACTAATATATATATAATATATATAAGTTCACATCAACAAGAGGGAAGTTCAAAGGAAAGATTAGTAGTGTTAAGATAAAAATAGTAATCACATTATACAAATGAGGTACAAAGGAAGAATAGATACCTAGGCAATTGAGGGTGGTGGTGGAGGGCCTGTAGTTTTGAAAACCTACCTCACATCAGGAATGGATTCAAAAGGCAACATTACTTATATACCATGAAGTTTCCAGAAGCTATAAGGAAATAATGGGGGGAGGGATGGGCAGATGAGGAAGCAAAGGATTAGGAAAGGAGACAAGTGAAGGGGAGAGGTTAAGTAATAGCAAAGCAGGTTATAGAGCAGAATTTAATTAAAGAGGCAGCAGGGTTAGGAAAGACATGTGTGTATGAGGGATATCTGTGAGTGCGTGTGTGTATGTATGTATATATCTATATATGTATACATAAATATATCTTTTTCTAACTGTAGCTTGCTTAGGGGTTGTGGAGGAAAATGAAAAGGGGAAAAAAGAATAAAGTAAATAAGGGACACAGCAGAGAATCAAAGAACAATTCACAAGGAATTTTTAAAAATGGACATTCACGAATAGAATTTCTTCTACTAATATATATTATATATATATACACATATATATGTATATATGTGTATATATATATACTTTCTTGATTTGGTAATTTGTTGTTATATATTTGAATCCTCTGATGTTTTGATGGGCACATGACAATGTTCTCTTTTGTTTTGCTTTATTTTATTTTGTGTTTCTTTTCTGCTTTTCTTTTTTCCTTACTGTTTTTTTTTTCAAATACAAGAAATAAAAAAAAAAAACATTTAAGGGGCTGATCCATACTGCTGGGAGGTGCAGTGGATAGAATGTTGGCCCTTGAGTCTGGAGAATTTGAGTTCAAATCTTTCCTCAGACACTTGTACTAATCGTATGACTCTGAGCAAGTCATTTAACCCTGTTTGCTTGAATTTCCTCAACTGTAAAATGAGCTTGAGGAAAAAATTGGCAAAGCCCTTTGTTATCTTTGCCAGGAGAAGCCCAAATGGGGTCATGAAGAATCAAACACAACTGAACAATAACTGAAAAAATATATGCAAATCATTTGTGCACTCTGGGGCTATAAAACCTAAAATAAAGACAAGTTATTATTTTCAAGGGCCTTACAATTCACTGATTACTAATGTAGCTTTCAAAACATTTGATGCTCACAAAGCATTTTGCATTTATTTTTATTTGCAAGTCTTTGCTTACAAGTTAATACCATACCTACAATATTATGGCAACTAGATGGCACAATGGGTAGCAAATTAAGTCAGGATGAAGAGACTATACCTTAGAAAGATCAAGGAACTTGGACCACGATTGCCTCCTCAATATATTGCAAAGTTGAGAAATTACTCCAGGTCTCTGGGGCTACAAGTTTAATGCTCTTAGTTTTTCACCATATTATCTAGAGCTCTTGGTCTATATCTTTGACATTTACTACTTGAGTGACAATGGGCAAACTAGCTGCCTTGAAAAACTTGACCAATTTCCTAGACAATTGCTTAAACTTAATGTTCCTGAACACATCAGATTGTTGTTGAGTCATTCAATCATGTCCAACTCTCCATGGCTTCATTTGGGATTTTCTTGACAAAGATAGTGGAATAGTTTACCATTTTCTTCTCCAAGTCATTTTATAGGTGAGGAAACAGAAACAAACAGGATTCAGTGACTTATCCAGGATCACCCAACTAGTGAGTGTCTGAGGCTGGATTTGAACTCAGATTTTCCTGACTTCAGGTTCAGAGTTATAAGCATGTATATAATTAAACAAAACAAATTCCCTCATTGTTTGGCCATGAACAAAAAAAAAAAGTCTCAGTCTGTAATTGAAGTCCATCACTTCTCTGTCAGGAGGTAGGTAGAATATAGATTTTCCAAATTAATACAGACTAATAAAAGTGTAAATAGTCAAAAACCTGGAAACTAAAGGACAGTGATTATTCTAGGCAGGCCTAGCATTCAAATTATTTTTATCCTTGTGAAAGCCAGCACAGCTTTCCCTCCCACGATTCTCAATGTCCATAAAACAGTTGTGTTCTGCAAAAGAATTAATCTCTCTCTCAGCAACATCTTGGGATGGCAATTAGCACTTGGTACAATTGATTCATCAATAAATAAAAGCTCAGAATCTTCCTAGGGAAAAACGGATCTAACCCTCACTCTCCAGTTTTCTTCCCCAGTCCTAAGTCAAGACATTTTGTTAGTTGGGAGATGGCATAAAATTTCTGAAATTCCAATCAAAGAACTAATTTTTGTTTGTTTGCTTATTCATTTTCTGGTGAAGATGAAAGATCACAAGGGTAGAATCAAGGTGATGCTCATTAATAGGACTATGGTAATTTTCTGAACATGGAGCCTTTGCCCTCTTCATTATTGATGGGCAAGAATCCATCATTTGCTTTTGTGAGTACAAAGCAGTGTATGGATATAATAATAACAATAAAAAAGTAGATATGATATTTACATATCTGGTTCTGTGCCCTTTCTATGGCTTGTGATTTATTATCAGGGCTTTATTAGTCAGAAGTTGTGATGACCGCATATTTAAAATTAGCTGGAGTCAGGAATTCAGGTTAAGGGAAAAATCTTCAATCTTTATTGAAGTGAAGAAGTGAAAAAGGATTGCGATAGCAATATGGGCAAGAAAGATTGCAATAGCAATATGGGCAGCTGCGACAGGAAGCCAGCTAGCAGAGCGAGATCTGAGCTGAAGGGCCGTCACAATGGCAATGCAAGTAGCTGTGACAAGACACCAGCCAACAGTCTCTCCTTCCCCTTCCTTTTCCACTCCCTTGCCTCCACCCCCCAAAATCGTCATTTCCTATACAACACATCAGGACTTGCACAAAGAGTGGGTGGTGCCATTCTTTCTCCAAGCATATATATTAATAGAGTATGGTCCAATTACTATTTAACCTCACGTGCTTGGGACCTCAGTGCATCAACTCGAGCCTCAGCCCATTACAAGAAGTAAAAAAAAAAACAAAATGGTAAAGTAGAGGAATTTCCCCAATCCCTTCTCCCTTTTTAAAATAATTATCTTTGATAACTTTAATGTTTCCAAATACATATAAAGATAGTTTTCAACATTTGCCTTGCAAAAGCTTGTGTTCAAAATTTTTCTCCCTCATATTCCCCCATCTCCTCCCATAGATAGCACGCAGTCCAATATAGGTTAAGTATATGCAAATCTTCTTGGCTAAGATGACAGGAAAAAATAATGATGAATGTTGGAGGGGATGCGGGAAAACTGGGACATTGATGCATTGTTGGTGGAGTTGTGAACAAATCCAACCATTCTGGAGAGCAATCTGGAATTATGCCCAAAAAGTTATCAAACTGTGCATACCCTTTGATCCAGCAGTGTTACTTCTGGGCTTATATTCCAAAGAAATACTAAAGAAGAGAAAGGGACCTGTATGTGCCAAAATGTTTGTGGCAGCCCTATTTGTAGTGGCTAGAAACTGGAAATTGAATGGATGCCCATCAATTGGAGAATAGCTGGTAAATTGTGGTATATGAATGTTATGGAATATTATTGTTGTGTAAGAAATGACCAGCAGGATGAATACAGAGAGGCTTGGAGAGACTTACATGAATTGATGCTAAGTGAAATGAACAAAACCAGGAGATCATTATACACTTCAACAACGATACTGTATGAAGATGTACTCTGATGGAAGTGGATTTCTTTGACAAAGAGAAAATCTAACTCAGTTTCAATTGATCAATGATGGACAGAAGCAGCTACACCCAAAGAGAGAACACTGGGAAATTACCCTGGCATAGATTCTGTCAATATAAAGTAATTATTAAATAAAAATTAAAAAAAAAGAGAGAGAACACTGGGAAATGAATATAAACTATTTGCATTTTTGGTTTTTTTCCCAGGTTATTTATATCTTCTGAATCCAATTCTCTCTGTGCAACAAGAGAACTGTTCGGTTCTGCATAGATATATTGTATCTAGGATATACTGCAACATATTTAACATATATAGGACTGCTTGCCATCTAAGGGAGGGGGTGGAGGGAGGGAGGGGAAAAATCGGAAGAGAAGTGAGTGCATGGAATAATGTTGTTAAAAATTACCCTGGCATGGTTTCTGTCAATAAAAAGTTATTATAAAATAAATTTAAAAAAATTTGCAAATCTTCTAAACATAACAAAAACAATAGCCACTACCACCATCACAACAACAAAGATGAAAATGCTATGTTTTGCTCAACATTCAATCTCTATAGTCCTCTCTGAATGAGGATGGCTCTTTCCATCACAAGTCTATTGGAATTGCCTTGAATTGTTGAAAAGAGCCAAGTCCATGATAGTTGATCATCACATAATCTTGCTGTTGATGTGTACTGTGAAGACTGCATATTTAAAATCAGCCGGAGTCAGGAATTCAGGTTAAGGGAAAAATCTTCAATCTTTATTCTCAGTAGAGGTGAAGAAGAATTGCGATAGCAATATGGGCAACTGCGACAGGAAGCCAGCTAGCAGAGGAGGATCTGAGGTGAAGGGCAGTCGCGATAGCATTACGAGCAGCTGTGACAAGACGCCAGCCAACAGTCTCTCTTTCTGCTTCCCTTTCCACTCCCCTGCCTCCACCCACCAAAATTGTCATTTTCTATATAACACATCAGGACTTGCACAAAGAGTGGGCGGGGGCCATTCTTTCTCCAAGCAATATATATTAATAGAGTATGGTCCAATTACTATTTAGCCTCACATGCTTGGGACCTCAGTGCATCAACTCAAGCCTTAGCCCATTACAGTGTACAATATTCTCTTGCCAACCTCTTATTCCTATCCTTAAAGGCTTTGCAATAGGTTCCCTAAGTCACAAGATAGATCTGAGATCCTGCTTATGCTTAATCTTTGTTATTTAAAGGTGTTTTTTTTAATGGGGACAAGAGTAGAGTAGACAAAGAGCATAGCTAAATCTGGAGGTTAAGATTCTTATTCTAGAGCTAGAAGTGACCTTAAAGGTCATCTAATATAGAATCACAAACCTAGTATGGAAAGGGACTACAAAAACCATTTAAAGCCACTCAGTTTTTTAAGGATAAGGATGTTGAGCCTCAGAGTGATTTGTCCATAGTTAAATAGCTAAATAAGTGAGACAGGATTTGAATCCAGTTAATATAATATCAGGTCTCGTGGTACTTTCCCCATTATATCATTAGAATTTGTTGTTGAGAGTAGGTAGAATACTTAATAGAAATACCAGGAAGCTCAAAGTCTCTTGTGCAGTGTAGAGATCTAAGGAGAAATGAGTATATTTTACTTCCTAGGGAACCAAAAATTGATAAAGGAGAAACAATTCAACCCTATCCTCTTTTTTTCTCTTAAGGTCCTGTTTATTTATAACTACTTCCTTTGAGACAGTATTTTTAAAAGGTAGGGGGAAGATGTATCCCATTTGATAGCTATTACATCTAATAGCTATCATAGAAGGCTCTGTCTCTAACTAGTAGTGTTGAACTTTCAGGCAAATTGTCCCACTTCTCTGATCCTAGTCCTTAATCCCCTAAGAAGGGGCTTAGACTAGATCAAAGAATTTCAGAGCTAGGACTTCACAAGTCATGTCTAACCCATGCTTTGGAGCTAGCACAATGAAAGAGAAAGAGTTATGAGTTTAAATTCAGATGAGCTTTGTTAAAATCCCAGTTCTACCACTTTAACTTGTGACCTTTTAACAAGTGACTTAATTTCTCTATATCCAGTTTTCTCATTTGTAAAGATGAGGAGTTTGGACTTGACAACCTAAGGTCCCTTCTAGATCTATATGATGTTCTGAATAAGAATTTCCTCTATAAAACCTATGTTTTATATGTTTGTCTTTTTTTTTCCAAAGAAAACCATGAATTGGATTTAAGTGAGGCAGAGTTGTGTAAAGTCATCAGTCTTACTCTCTCTTCCAGTCATCAAAATCCAGGTGCAAAACAAAAATCAAGATAACTGGCGATGGTACAGGATGCAGTGGATGATCTTGATTTCTTTGATGTCAGACCAAGCTCTAATAACACTTGCTTCAGCTACCTTCATGGCCATTGGAACAAATTGTTCTCCTTCACTCATTTACAGAAGTATTTACATGCTTGGAGTAGGTACAAAAAATAAAAAAAATTAAATAAAAAATAAATAACCAAAGTAGCTTTTGCTTAAAGACACACTCTCACTACTTACAAAACAATTCTATCCACTTTTGAAAAGTGTGACTCCTATGAACTTTTTTCCTTCATATTGAACCAAAATCTATCTCTCTGCAACATCTAGGCTAGAGTTTTTGCTGCATGAAAGCTTGTACTTATTCAAAATGATGGTCTCCCTTGCTGTGATCTTGATTCCTTGACTTTGAAGTAAATATTGCCTCCTTTCTTTAGGTGGAAGGGATACTGTCTCCGTGGAGATCAGAGTTTTGGACTTCTCTTACTATCTTTAATTGGGATAATCCTTTCCCTAAAGGTAGTAGAGCAGCCTTCTCACTGTGAAAATAATTTCCTGCAGAGATCATCTGGTTAATATTCATGATCCTGTATCCTGACAGTACCTTAATTCTGGGTCCAATAATTTCCTGTAGAGATCATCTGGTTAGTATTCAGGAACCTGTACCATGTCACTATCTTAATTCAGGGCCTAAAGCAAAGGCTGTAGGGGCCTTTTGATGATCCACATCCCACCCCTTGTTCTCAACAATAATAAAGGATATATATGGCATAATCTCTATATTTTCTCCTGACATTCATAGAAACTGCAGTGTCTAGAATTTGTTGCTGGGGGAGGTATGTAGAATTCTGAATAGAGATTCCAGGAAGCTCAATAACTCTTGCACAGTATAGGGATCTAAGGAGAGATGAGTGAGTATTCTCTACTTCATAGGGACCCAAAAATTGATAAAAAGGAGAAACAACCCAACCTTATCTACTACTTTTTTCCCTCAAAGGATCCCATTTATTTCTAGGTATTGCCTTTAAGATGATATTTTTAAAAGGTAAGGGGAAGATGTATCCCATATGACAACTATTATAAGCTAATGATCTATCCATAGAGGGCTCTGAGTCCTTTCCAGGCCCTAAATCAGGCCTCCATCTGTCAAACTCTAGTCTCATGTTCTCTAGAGCAACAAATTGATTAAGTGCTTATTAGATATAATATACTGTGGTAAGTGGAAGAAATTTTTTTTAAAGATGAAAGACAACAATATGGTCATGGTAGGAACAATATTTCCTAGGTCACTGTTCCATAGGTTGGGTTAGCTATTTTCTATTGCCTATCCTATATAGCCATAATCAATTGTTTCTGGACTATCCCAAACCATTTGAATTACTACACACTATGCACCACATTCATCTAACCTGAGTGTTAATATTTTTGTACAGTCACATCAATCTGTGCTATATTTTTACAAAAAAAATTTTCCATGCTTTGAAGTGAACCTCTTTTTGTCATCTATTAGAGTTACAAGTAGCTCATTTTATTCCAGATTTTCCTGAACTAACAGAATAATCTGTGTGATGAGGGCTTAACTAAAATAATAATACCTTTCAAATTATTTCTACTATAGTTGAGAAGGGGGTTAAGGAAAAACATAAAAATATGGGCCATGGCTTCAAAATGGATTTTATAAGTTAAGACAATCATCCTAAGCAGTTAAAGTAAGTGGATTGAGATCTCAAGGCCTAGGACCTACATCTAAGTCTTAGTCCTCCTTTTAGCATTCCTTCTTTCTCCACTGTAGTAAGCCCTACCATCCCTTTCCCTCCCCCACTCACAACTTCTCTGGGAGTATTCTGATTTCATTCAATACTTAGGTGACTTCTCTTTGTACTGGCCTCTCCTCCATGTGTTACTTTCCTCTACTGTCTTCCCTTAATTTTATCTTTTATCAACTGGTCATTCTTCATTAAATGTTGTCTATCTTTTTGTCCTTTCTAAAATATGGTATCAGAATGTAATTATTTAATATGCAATTATTAAAATAATAATAATAATGTAATTATGGTGTAACTAGGAAAAGCTATGCTGAAACTATTCCCTTTTTCTGAACTGTCTTCCAAGTCAGGCTGAAAATTTCCCCCTCCACATATCTGATTCAGCCACATCGGTCTTACTGTTCTTCACATGCAATATTTCCTTTCCCATTTTTCTTCTTTGTGCTGCTCTTCTACATTTCTAGAGAGCTCTCCCTCCTCACTTTTGACTCCTGATTTTGTCGTCCTCTTTTAAGACTCAGTTCAAACTCTGCCTTCTGTAAGAGGCCTTTCTTGGTCTTGCTTACTATTTAGTGTCTTTCCTTGGAGGCTACTTTCCATGTACTCCCTATCTCTCACTACCTGTCTTGTTTCTGTCTCCTCCCTAATTCCATCTCTTTTTCATATATATTTATATATGTATGTATGTATGCATGCATGCATGTATGTATAGTAAATAAATTGTGCTTAAATGGGGGAGACAACATGTAAATAAATATACATAATTCTAGATTACATCACATAGAATTTAATTTTATGATATATATCACATAATAATATATTCTATCATAAATGACTTTATTTTCTATATGATATGCTATTCTATAATATCATCTTACATACAATATAATATGTAATTATACAATACTTATAACATATAAAATTGCATTCTATATGGTATAGTACATGATGTATATGTCTATATATTTGTATGAGAGCTCCTTGAGTGGAAGGATGATGTTTTTTTCTTTTTCTTTGTATATCCAATACTTAGTCCAGTGTCTACATAAACCCTTAATGCTTGTTGACTGGCTGAAATTTTTTTTAGCTTTCCTCCCATCATTCACACTGACTCATACTGAGTTTTTAGTACACAAATGTTCCCCAATCTTTTCCACATGAACTCTTTATCCAGATATCCTTTCCTTACAACTATGGGCTCATTCTTTTTTTGTTGCACTCTTACTAAAAACATCAACACTGACATGACCACTGGAGGAAGCCAAGCCAAATCTGAGATATGATTGCTGTCTTTGGTACTGAAGCAGGGAAGGAGCTAATTAATGATGGCTTACATAACCTAGATGGGCTCAAATCAACAACTCACTAATTAGATGTTAATCACCCTTCCATCTCTTCTTGACTTCACACCCCCTCACTCCTGAATTTCCTTGATTTTTCCCTTACTGCACCCACTCCTCTTTCCCTCTCCTGACAGGGCTGTCACACCACATCTCTTTAGATCAGAGGTTCTTAACCTTTTTATTCTTAACCTTTTTTTTTTTTTTGAGTCATGACCCCCTCTGGCAGTCTGTTGAAGCCTAAGGACCTTTTCTCAAAATCATGTTTTCAAATGCCAAAAATAAAACACAGGATTATAAAGGAAACCAATTCTAATGAATATAATTATCAAAATGACTTTTTAGAAAAAAAAACTTAATGGATCCCAGATTAAGAACCTGTGCTAAATAGAAACAATAACTATTTATAGTAATTGAAAGGGAAGACAAATACCCCCAGTTACAATATTAAAAAAATTATTCTAAGTATCTTACAGGCTGTATGGAATGCCAAGCATTGCAAGTGGTAGGAGCTTAAAAATGTTTGAATGAATCACATCAATTTAAACAAACTTCTTTTATAAATGTGTGATATAGTGAAAAGAATAATTAATTATGAGTCAGCAGACATGGCGTTGTGTTATCAGAGGTATGGTCCCATTTGAAGAAACTCAGGCCCACAGGGGTTAAAGGGTTTTATAGCTATATGATCATTGATAATAAGTCACTTAACCCTTTGAATTTGTTTCCTTTTCTTTCACTGTAAAATAGGGATTCTCATACTAGTATTATATTACTCATAGGCTATGTAGATCTGAGAATCATCAGTAATGATAATTGAATACATGAAAGTTGATGAGACCACCAAACAGTAGAGTAGAGGGAGAAGGAAAAGAGGCCCAGGAAAAAAGTCTTGGGGAACACCAATAATTGGTGAACATGATCTGGATAAAGATCCACTGAGAGAGACTGAAAAGATTAGGGGAATCATGAAAACCTAGAAATCAGGCAGAAGAAGGTGATTGACAGTGCCAAAGGCTGCAGAGACACCAGTAAATATTAGGATTGAGAAAAAATCATTAGATATGTCAAGACATGACTGGTAACTTTGCAGAGAACACTTTCAGTTGATGGAGTTAAGAACCAGTCTTCAGAGTTAAGAAAAGAGTGAAAAAAGAAGTGCAGATACTGAAGGTAGATTGCTATTTTTAGGAGTTTGGCTAAGAATGAGACATACAGAAAGATAGCTGATTGGAATAGGTCGATCAAGGCAGAGTTTTTGGTGGATAGGTGAGACATGAGCAAGGGAACTAGGAAACAATAACTACATGTCAAAAAGTTAGTGATGGAAATATCTTTTACAATAATGTCTAAATTCTTCTCTATTTTCCTGAGTAATCCTGTCAGTGGACTCAAGTTCAAAAGTTGTAAAAGCTTCACATATTATATTGAAAGACAGGTGAGGAAAGGAGGAAGGGATTGGATTAAATGATATCTAAAGATCTTTCCAACTCTAAATTATCTTAGTCTAGTTTGAATACTAAAGATTTAGAAAGTTTGTCTATAAATAAGTCAAAAGATATCTTAATCCACTAAAGTATCTAAATAGGAACTCTTTTTTAAAATGCATATCCTTCTTATACCCCAAAGAGATACTAAAGAAAGGAAAGGGACCTGTATGTGCCAAAATGTTTGTGGCAGCCCTGTTTGTAGTGGCTAGAAGCTGGAAAATGAAAGGATGTCCATCAATTGGAGAATGGTTGAGTAAATTGTGGTATATGAATGTTATGGAATATTATTGTTCTGTAAGGAATGACCAGCAGGATGAATACAGAGAGGACTGGCGAGACTTACATGAACTGATGCTGAGTGAAATGAACAGAACCAGGAGATCATTATATACCTCAACAATGATACTGTTTGAGGATGTATTCTGATGGAAGTGGATCTCTTCGATAAAGAGAGCCTTAATTGATCAAAGATGGACAGAAGCAGCTATACCCAGAGAAAGAACACTGGGAAATGAATATAAACTGCTTGCATTTTTGTTTTTCTTCCCGGGTTATTTATACCTTTTGAATTCAATTCTCCCTGTGCAACAAGAAAACTGTTCGGTTCTGCACACATATATTGTATCTAGGATATACTGTAACCCATTCAACATGTAAAGGACTCTTGCCATCTGGGGGAAGGGGTGGAGGGAGGGAGGGGAAAAATCGGAACAGAAGTGAATGCAAGGGATAATGCTGTAAAAAATTACCCTGGCATGCGTTTTATCAATAAAGTTATTTTAAAATTTTAAAAAATGCATATCCTTGGGTGGGAACTTCTCTCATTCTTAGTGAATAAACATTTTCTCCCCTCCTCCCAAACCTCAACTCTCCTTCTTCTCTCCGGGCTCACCCCATGATAATTTTATGTGAGATATTCTTTCTTCTCTGGGTGAGTAAAACTGGGTGTATGGAGAGACTTAGGATATATTCCCTTAACCTTATACACATTTTAAAAACTTGTTATATTTGTAGGGGCAAAGCTTTCCAGGAAAGATTAAAATATAAAACATTGGAAAGACTAGTGGAGGGAACAAAGAAACTAGAACTTAAATTCACACAAAAATATATGATGTCCTAATCCTGCTTAGTTTCTAGCTTTGGGGAACAGTTAAACCTTCTTCACCCTCCTGATTCTACTTCCTTTTGTTCTTTACAAATTCATCCATGCATCTTCTCCACTCCCCAGTCCAAATTGCTTAACTCAAATTTGATATCTATCTTATATTATGTGATAGAATGGACCTGACTCAGGTCAGCCCCCATTAGTTTAAGTCTGATATTAGGGAGGAAATGAAATAACTGTAGATCATTCAGTGGTTAGTAAAAGGTAGCTTCCTCATCTAGGGCAAACTAAAGACATTCAAAAAAGATATTAACTGAGGACACCAAGTTGATTCAGCTAAGAACAGATTCATGGTGTTGGCCATAATATTGTATCATGATCAGAAATCTAAGGGATCCCTTCCTGGCCTTTTATAATCAGGGAAATGGGAATCTATTCAACAAATAGAACCAGTTTCCTGAATCAATCAAGTTTCAAAGAAAGTTTCAAATACTTTTTAGGAAAGAAAATAATATATTATTATTGTTGTATATAGCAGAGCCTTAGGAAAAGCTAGCTCAGACTTCAATACAGGAATCTTGGAGGAGGATGGAATAAAGTGCCTACTATGTTCCAGGTATGGTGCTAAGTGACTTACAAATATCATCTCAGTTAATCCTTACAATAATTCCATTAGGTGAGTTTGCATTTTACAATTGAAGAAACTGAGACAGAGGACTTTCCTAGATAATTTTTCATAAGATTAGGCTATTTACCAAATTTCCACTTAGTAAATCAATAGGTAAGGAGACTTCTTTACTATTTAATTTAGAGTCAAGAATTAATAAAATTGCCATTTCCATCACTCCTGCCCACCTCCAAAAAACTTTGAAATGCTAATTTAATGCTTTAGTGAAGAAGTCATGGAAAAAAAAGAATATGTGTGGTATGTGCTATGGGGTAATGCATACAATTTACCTCAACTAATCTTTTCAAGAATGATTTCAGAAAATTGTTCTATCTGAGTTTTAGGACCCCAAGAAACACCTGAGGTAGCTTCTTCTATTGCTTTTTCTGCTAGGCTGTCATCTGTAATTCTTTATTATTAGGAAGTGTTCTAACTTCTTGGTGAAACTGCCTCCAGCTAATTTGATGGTACTGGGGGACAAGGTCAACAAGGCTAATCACTATATCTCTTTTGGCAAATATGGTTACCAGAATTGGCTAACATTTAGGTGTCTGTCAAGACCTTTTCCATTTGACTCACTAACTATCCCCATTGAAAAATACCAGAGCCCAAATTCTTAACTGGGTTAGAGTTAATTAATTCCTTTCTACTCCCACCATGATACTGGCAACTACTGTCTGAGCCATAAAAAGAAACTTGAGATTTTTATAAACTTCAAAAACAAGCACTTAATAATTCAGTAAGGGGGTTGTTTACTTTTGTATTCCTTTGGTAACTAGAATACGTCTTTGTGTGTAGCAGTGCTTAATACATATTGAATGAGTGAACATTGTCATAAAAGCAAGATATGTGCCTTCATGGAATTTAGATAAGGGATACCAAAAAATAAGGATTTTCCAGTGTGTTTTCAACCTTGTTCCAAAAAGAGAGTAACTTAATTTGTTAATGGTTGGTTTGAATATATTTAGAGGAAGGCTGAGGACATCAGGTTATCATGGCTTGATGATACTGTTTATTCATATGATCCAACTCGTATTAACTCTGTATTCATCAAGCAGCTTATTTTCCTAGATGTGTTTTTCTAGCCTTTCATATGGGAAGAGGATGCACCTACCAGGAAACATGAGTGTTCTAGCAGTTATATTTCTCTTTTTATATTAATGCATAAATATTTGATTTGTCAGTCATTTTCTTATGTTTGTTTATTTCCTGAGAAACTCATCACTTCTGGGTAAAATGACAAAACTTGAATTTCTGAGTATATGAAGCAAAGATCATAATATTCATAAGGATAACAAAGACCTGTAGTGACTCCATTAAACTAAAACTACTCTGAGAGAGCCAGCCTAAGCAGCTAGCCAGATTCCATTGCTACATCATCACAGTTAGAATAAAACTTGGCCATTGCTTCAGGGATGAGCTCACCTTTACCCGATTCTGGTATATGTCAACTTGTTTTGCAAAAGGAGATAAATTATATTGAAATACACATACATATGTTTGTGTATATTATATGCATAAATATAATATACACAAACATATATATATGTACATATATGCATGTATATGTATATAGCCATATTTATTTGTCATTCATTTATCCAACTACTGATTGATTTCTTATCTATCATGTATATTTTATTCATCCATCTATCATCTATCTATCTATCTAGCTAGCTAGCTAGCTAGCTATGTCTGTCTAACAATAGCTGTAGGCCTTTGGGACCTTTTCAATTCTCCCAATTCTTCCTGCCATAGCTGCCTCCTTGAATTAACTCAATAACAATTCCATCTATATGAAATGTAAAGTTTTACAAAGAGCTTTATTCATAGCAACCCTGTGAGGTAGGAAGAGTTTTTGTTATTGCCATTTTATAGATGGGAAAACTGAATTTCTAAGAGTTTAAATGATTTTCACCTGGTTTCCTGACTCAAAGTAGACTATTCTTTTCACTACGCCACACTCTGTGCCCTCCCTAACTGTCCACCATGATAAAATGGAGAAAAAAAAATTGTCCTTGGAGTCAGAGGATCTGTGTTAAAATTCTATTTGCTATTTATTATTTGTGCAACTATCTTATATCTCAGTTTCATCACCTTTAAAATAAGAAGATTGATAAAGAGATAGATTCTGAGGTCCCTTTAAACTTTACATTTTTGATCCTGTGATCTATTAGGAAGCAGGAAGGTACAGTGGAAACTCCATATTAATTTCAAAATCAAATATAAAGATCCTGTTTTAAAGTCCTTGACCACCTGGTTTCTTTCTATAGTTCCAATGTGCTTATACTTTACTCATTTCCATACACCTGAAGGACCTACAGTGGCCTCTGGCCTCTCACATGTCCTCCAACTCAGAGTTTTAAGCTTTTGCCCTAATTGTGTCCCATGCCAGGTAGTCATTGCCATCTCTTAGCTTTCTAGGCTGCTTTTAAGACTAATCTTAAAGTCAACTGTCTTCAAGAGGCCTTTTCTGTTCTTGTCATTGATAGTGACTTCCCTCTAATAGTGTTTTCCATCTATTCTGAATATATCCTGTGTGTATACATATATCTAGGTATGCAATGTATATATGTGCAAATACATATATACATGTGGATGTACACACATATTATATATCTGCATTTATAGGTGTGTGGTATGTGTATATAATTCTTAAGATATTTTCCCACTCCTTTCCATTAGAATGTGAACTCCTTGAGGGAGAGAACAGTGTTTTTGCCTTTATTTTTGTCACCAGCACATAGCATAATGCCTGATACATAGTGAAAGTTTAATAAATGTTTGTTGAATAACTGACTAAGCCATTTCTAAAGTATTCTGGAATTTCTTCTGAAGTCATTTCCATTACTTTTAAAGTAAGGATAACTTAAAGATGTAATATTAATATTTTATAGTGGTATCTAATAAGAGAGAGATAGGCAACCTTCAAAAACTACTTGATAAGTCCATTTTTAAAAACCTGATTTCATGAACAATTAATATATTTAAATATTTAGAAGTTCTTTATTTTTAAATATTATTTGCAAGTGAGGAAAATAAGGTTTTAAAAACTTAAGAAATTCTACTTAAAATTAAATTAAAATTAAGAACTTAGCACTTCCATGACATTCTTAAAGGGATCATGTGTGAGTGGATAGACAGCTAGGTTTAGAATCGTGAAGACTTTGGTTCAATTTTTTCCTATTTTTTCCTATCTATTAAGATATAGGTTGGATCACTTTTGGCAAGTCACTTAACCTCCAATTACTCTGAGTCACTTACATAAATTGCAAGAAGGTGCTGACTTGTAGTGATTTTCTTCATCTTGAATTTCTCTGTAATGATGAAATCATAGATTTATTCTCTAACTATGCTATTCTGAGAATAAGTTTTTCCTTCCACTATTCAGCATGCAATTAATTGAATACTTATATGCATTTACTATGTGTCAGGCATTGTTCTAAGTGATAAACAACAAAAGCAAAAAGTAGTCTTGATTTCAAGACTCTCATAGAGGAGATTGACTTCAGGCAATCAGCTATATACAAACAAGATACATATAGGATACAAGAATACTATTCTGTGCATTTTAATATGTTCAAAACTTAGTAAAATATGACCTTTTTGTGGAGCTAATAATCATTAGAGGAATGATGCTATCATTTGCAGAATTGATGCTCTCAATAGACAGGAGCAATAGTCCCAAAGCTTTTGAAGCTCAACAGATAGTAGTAAAAAGCAGCTTAATTCCTGTGATCTCAGTAGAAATATCCACAGAAATAATAATTCAAAGATGTGGCACCCAACCAAGACCATTATGATTCCATAACAAGAGGACATCAGCAAGTCCTAAATCATAAGGGAAAATCCCTAAAACATCATATGTGTGCATAGAGGTAATGGGCAGGTAGAATAACTGAACAACAGCAACAAAGTTCATATGAGTGGGAGTGCCCTCCCAGACTACACAGAATTGGATGAGGTCTTTTCCAGATCTAGATCCTATGATCTTTGGATATAAGGAAATTCCAATGAAAAAAAAATCACTCTTTCAATGTAGATTGGTCTCCATTGTGCAACTTATAATCTTAGTTAACTGGGGCACTGAAAAATTAAGTAATTTGCTCAAGGTCTGGGGCCTCAAAATTCCAATCCATTGTGCAACAAAAGAATACTAAGGCACTCTGATAATTTTCAATTTTTTAGGAAAACTCGTGGTCCCTAAGAAATGGGATCTAAAACTCTTCTGCAAACATCAACCCCTCTTCCATGTGGCTAGGCTTTTTTTTATATAGCCTAGGGGACTCCAAAAAATAGATTTGGGTGATATAGCTCTTCTATTGGTCAATGTCAGAAGGGATTAATCCACCTAATTGGTCAAAGGAAAGAAGTGTAATTTCATGTTTGGCTAAAGAAAGGAACTCCCATTTGGTCAAGGGAGAATGTCCATTAATCACCAATGTTTAATCATCAAGTTTTTCACATGTTATCACTCATGAGTGTTTAATTGGTGACTAGGTAACAGGAGTCTGAGGCTTCTTTGTTATGTCCATCAGGTGCAAGATGATAAGGAAACTGTGGTGTTCTAAAACACAGAAACTTTCAGGGTACAGTGTATGCATGTGTATGGAGGGAAGAGGGTGATTCTCAAGCAAATCTCTATCTCTGGACTAAATAACAAACTATCACATAAATTTGTCTTATAAATCATTTAATCTGATGATTAATAATGAGTTAATTAATTTAACCTACATAATTCTTATTCTCATAATTAAATATAATTGTATCCTATTTGTCTTACTTATAGACAACCACTGATACTCATAAATCACAATAGATTGAGTAACTAATGATTAAATTGAGTAAGAGTATAAAATTATTCTTACAAGTGTCAGAGGCAGACCTTAAATTCAAATCTTTTATTATTTTTTTTTTTTGGCAAGGCAGTAGAGTTTAAGTGATTTGCTAAGGGTCACACAGTTAGTAAGTATTATATGTCTAAGGACAGATTTGAACTCAGGTTCTCCTGACATCAGGGCTGGTACTCTATCCACTGCACCACACTGCTGTTCTCTTAAATTCAAATCTTCCTGATTTGGGGGTCTTTTCTCTACATAACATTCCAGGCCATCATATAAGTACATTTTGGAGTTAAAAAACCAAGCCTCCATCTGAAGTTTCAGGACAAAGGTCAAAATGACCAGGTAATCAGAGAAGGCATTGAGGTAAGTTCCTTCTGGATTGGATTTTCTACAGTGAATAAAAATTAAATGAGCCAAAGAATGGGTAGGAGGGCATCCTAGACACAAGGACCAACATGATCAAAGGTATGAAAGGATGAGATTTGAGTTCAATTTATCTAGTATATAGAGCACATGGATAAAGAGTAATAATAAGAGTGCTGGAAAAGCAGAATGGTGCCTCTTTGATAGAATTAGTAAGAGTTTATTCAGTAGGTAATAGAGAATCGTGGAAGATATTTGAACAGAGAAGTGATGTGCTCCAATTAAGGCATAAACAAAATTATTTTAGAAGAAGGTGAAGGTTAGAATGAAAATGAGAGAATGGAGGCAGGAATATCTTTAAAGAGGTCATTACAATAGTTCATAAAAGAAATAACAATTAATATATGATATATTTATGATATAATTTACAATAATTTCTAATATAGCATGCAACAACATAATTTATAATATAGAATTTATTTTAATGTGCTATTTTACATAATTATATAATACTATGAATTGATCATATTACAGTATAGTGTTATAATATGTATAGTATAATATATAACATGTTATTATATTATGTTGTATTATGTCATGTTATATTACATTCACATATATATGTGTGTATATATATATATATATATACATATACATATAAATTACACACACACACACACACACACATATATTAGAGCCCTGATAGTAGGAATGGGGTGAAAGGAATTGGTGAAAGATAAATTATAATATTTTGAGGGCAATGAAAGGTGCTGGCCTGGTACTCACAAAAAAGGCAGAACTGGAGAAAAGAATAGGGGAATTACCTTCATAAAAGTGGAAATTAAAAATGGGAATGAATGAAAAAGCTGAGGAAGTGAAGTAAAGAGAAAAAAAGAGGAACCTTGGAACATTCATGTTGAGAGATTGGGAAGCAGATGAGAAATAAATAAAAGACCATAAGTTTTCCAATCTTAGGCAACTTTTTAAATCCCTTAAGCCACACAGTGGCACAGTGAATAGAGTGTCAACCCGGAGATAGGAACACTCATCTTCTTAAGTTAAAATCTGGCCTCAGACACATATACCTGTGTGACCCCCCAAGTAAGTCACTTAATCCTGTTTGTTTAAGTTTCCTCATTTATAAAATGAGCTGGAGAAGGAACAGGCAAAACACCTGAGTAAGTACCTTTGCCAAGACAACCCTAAATGGGGTCATGAAGTCAGACTCTCCTAAAATGACTGAACAACAAAGTCACAAAAATGTTGCCCTCAGATATGGATATGTTCCAAATTCACTCCAGGTCTAAAGAGAACACACAGATATCAGACTACCTTTTCCAGAAACCCTAGAAAAGGAGTTCCAAATCTAATGTATGTATACATCCATCAAAGAATCAAGGAGAATAATTTTATTTTATTTCTTTTTGATTGATTTCCATTAAATAAAGACACAAGTTTCTATGTGTGCCTTTGGAAAAACACACCCAACTCTGCTTTTATAAAAGATTAATTAACCCCTGTATTTTATTTTTTGAGCATATGCATGATAAATTCAGAATTTATTTCCTTTAGAATATATTTCTTTTCATGCTAAATAGAGGATATAGGAAAGTCTCATGAAAACCAGAGGGCATAGGAAGCATAAAAAGTTGGCAACTCCTGAGCCACAGAACCTGGTTATAGGCACCTCATTCTTCCACTTAACTACTTTTCAAATATCCCAATCAATGAGGCAATGAGGCATAGTACTATGTCATTTCTTAAGGCATCTTCTGCTGGGGAATATAAAAAAGATGCAAAAGAAGGGAAGAAGGAAGAAATCTTTATGTGGAAAGAAATTAAATGTGTAATCAGAAATTTTGTGTTTTAATTGTATTCTTTCTATTGCTCCCCCCAAAAAAAATCCCCCCTCATGAGATCCTTGAGATTCACCTTCAAAGGTAAGAATTTCCTAATTTTGCTATGGTTGCTGCCCAGAAAAATTTTCCAATTCCTTTCCTTTTTTTCCTGTACCTCCCAAACAATTAGCATTTGAATGAAGTATCATCAATATTCCTTAAGGTAGAAAAGTATGTAAAATATTGATTATCTTGTCAGCAGAACTTCACGCTGAATTGTATACTAATGGGGCCCTAGAAGTAGTTTATTTGATATTCTTAGGGACAACAATGATTATGTCTTAAGAAAGGCTCTTCATAATGTGTGCATTCCAGGCAAACAAATACACATACTTATAAACACACATATATACAGATGCATACAAATAGATTTAGGTAAAGTAAGGGGGACAATGTGAGAATCAGGAATGCTTTTCTGCCTAGTTGAAGATAGAAGACTGGCTTAAATATCAATATTTTAAATGGCCAACTTTTTGTTCCCTAGTTTTAGCTTTTTCATGGATTACATTTTGGCATTTTTACCTAAAATGTCCAGGCTAATTCCCTGGAGGGCCTCAGGATCAGTCAGAGACAGGATCAATTAGGTCTTTAGGGGGAGAAGTGAAAGAGGCAGGCAAGCTGCCACACAGCATGCCAAAGATGTATCCTGGATTCTGGAGGCCCAAATCTCCAGCCTCTCTCCTTTTCCTCCTGCAGCCAAGTGACTGACTTCTCTCCCTCAACCCTCCAATCCTTACCTATGATTACCTCACCACCAAGCATTCCCTCAAGCACCAATGCATCAAATAGGTAATTAGCCTTAAGTGCTCTGTTGTCTGATTCAAGCACACCTTTTCAGAGTTTCAGCCCTCTACATTTACCTAATTTGCATGCAGAGTATCAGTACAGTATCTTAAAAGCCTTATTCAAAATGTCAGCATAATTTGTTGACAAGATAAAGAGAGAAAAATAAAATACAAAGTTCATTTAGGGAATTATTAACTGTTGTGTTGTTCCTTGGGGTATTCATCTTTCAGTCTCTGAGTTCTTGAAAATAAAAAGAAACTGAGAAATGTAGAGATATTCTTCCTTAACATATTGATTTTGCTATGGTCCATTGATATGTAAGAATAAAAAAAAAATTGTAAAAGGATCTGAAAGGACAAGTAGAAATGCACACCTCATCTTTCAGTATTGATTTGCTCTGTATGATTGTGGAAATATGATGGGGCTAACATGTATATTGGGAATTTTTCTTAGGGAAGAGGATGGTAATGATATTTTTGGAAAGGCATTGATGATATTGGGAGCAAGGTGGCAAGAATAGATTTGAACTCATGGTATATGAAGCTATCAGTTGAAGGAATCAGAAATATTTAGTCTAGAGAAGAGGAGACTCTTGGAGGTACATGATAGTAATCTTGAAATATTTGAAAGGAAACAGAGTGAGAAGAGAGGTGGTGAGATATAATCATTTAAACAGTCAATCATATAAGCTATTTTGACTTCAGCAACTGACCTGGCTTATAAAGGAGACACATTATAAAACTGGTTGTCTAATTATAGTCTGAAAATAAAGATTTTTTTCCCCCAGTGAATTCCTATAATACCTAGGCATTCAAGATGAAGAATCTAGATGAGCCTCCATAGTGGAATACCTGGAGGGAAGCCAGCACTTTTGAAGTGGCTCATCTGATAATGCTAACCCAATTTAAAGATACTCTGTGAGTCTACTTCCACTTAGAACCACAACTCACTCAAAATCAGAGGTGTCCAATACATTAGTCTAGTAATTCTCCTAAGTACCCCCAGAAACAGATTAAAATGCAATTGTGAAATGTTTAACACAATAAATAAAAGTAAAATAGAACATAATGTTAAAATGTGGCTTTTACAGTCAATATGCAGAACTTAGGAATCCTTATGTACAGTTTAGTGGCTCCCAATTTCAATTTGAGCTTGATCCCACCACTCATAACCATAAATCACTATGATGGGAAATACTTATCATTCTCAAAAACAGGAAATAATATCTTTTTTTCTGTTGTTGGTAGTTCTGAATGTCAGAGTCCTCCCTGTGTGTTTACTTCTAAACATTAGCCAGAGGACACAATTAGCTCAGATAAAAATTAAAATTGAAGACACTTGCTAGCTGTGAGGACTTTGCTTTATGTCCTAACATGTTTAGCACCTGGGGCAAAGTCTCTCCTGCTGTAAATGGAAGGTCATGGAAAAAAATCATGGTAAATTTTCCTGTCCATTTCTCCCTTCCCAGACTTTTTTCTGGTACTTCACTTACGTGTCTAAATTAAAAGTAGAAGAGTAGAAATAAAAAATAGAAATGGGGGAAGATAGGTGGCACTAGGTGGGACTAGTTTGTCCCATTTCTACCTTTTATTTCTACTCTTGGATATGGCTATGGAATGGATAGAGCACTGGTTCTAGAGTCAGAGGACCTCAGTTTAAATTTGCTTCAGATACTTGACATTTACTATCTGCATGACTCTGGGCAAATGACTTAACCCTGATCGTTTCAACAACAACAACAACAAAATTAGGGACAGCATGATAGCCAAAAATATGCAATAGAGTGGAGATTTCTTGACCCGCAGAAGCTATGAATCTGGGAGAAATCATGGAAGTGAGTCTACTGAGAGTGGCAAAACATCATCAGAAAATATCAGCAATCCTGTATATCCCCCGAAGGTGTGTCCTGAATATAAACATTCCCTAAAACTGAACTCTTTAAATGTGTTTGCTACATGAATCTATTCATCCACTGGTGACATATATAATTGTCAGAGAATGTGCTATAGAAGTATTTTATTACTACTTTCATATTGTGCTATTTTATTAAATGTCTTCACTTTAAACTAAATTGTGTCATTTCCCTACGTAGTATGGGCTATGGTTTATTTGATTATAGATTCATTGAGTACTCTGAATTGCCTGGTCAATACACTGTTTAAGATTGGGTGTGCCTGAATGCTATACTTCAAAGAATTGCCCAGTTACTACCTCTTATAGAAAGCCTCTTTTAATCCCCAAATCACCCTTGTTATTAGCATATTGATCTTTCAAAAATGATTTTGAGTTTTTTTGCAAGAAAATCCACATTTATAGTTGGAATCTCCTAGCTAAATGTAATCTCCTTGAGGGCAAGAGGAATTCAGGCTTTCTTCCTTCCTTCCTTCCTTCCTTCCTTCCTTCCTTCCTTCCTTCCTTCCTTCCTTCCTTCCTTCCTTCCTTCCTTCCTTCCTTCCTTCCCCAAAAGAGAAAGAGAAATTTTTCCTTAAACCTCCCCAAATACCGCTAAACAATGACTCTAAAACAATTCTTGAGTGGCAGAAACCATAAAAAGACTGAGAGAAATAATTGTCCAGCCCAAGACAACTTAGAAGATTGGTAGGAATGGTCTTTTACACCAGGGTGAGAGAGGAGATTAGTCCAGACCAGGCTGTACCAGTGCAGACTAGACCCCAGCAAACCAGGAACAGATTTGAGGCAACTGAAAACAGTGGCAGCAGTGACAGTTTTCAGAACTCTCAGGTCACAGATGATAAGAAGATTGAACTACTGGTCAGAAGGTTTACAGAGGTTCTTTAGCTGCCAGAGAAGGGAAAAAGGAAAGGTAGAATAGGATAAATAATTTGACATAAAAGAGGCCTCAAAAAGAGTTTACTGTGGAGGGGGAAATGAGCAAAATGGGGAGAGAAGCACATGAACCTTACTCTCATAAGAATTGGTTCACAGAGGGAAAAATATACACTCTCAGCTAGATGTAGAAATCTATCTTACCATACAAGAAAGTAGAAAGGGAAGAGGATAAGAAAGGAGGGATTGATAGCAGAGAGGGAATTTGGGGAAAGTAAAAGTTAGAAGCAAAATACTTTTGAGAATGGACAGGGTAAAATGAGAAAATAGGATAAATGGGGGAAATAAGATGAAGGGAATTACATAGATGGTAATCATTACTACGAAAAATTTTATAATCAGTTTCTCTGATAAAGACTTCATTCTTCAAACACAGAAAAAATGGACTCAAATTTATAGAAATAAAAGCCATTTGTCAAACAATAAATGGTCAAAAAACACGAACAGTTTTCAAAGTATTCAAAACTGTTTATAATCACATGAGGAAAATGCTCTAAACCATTATTGACTGAAGAAATGCAAATAAAAACAACTCTAAAATGCTACCTTATACCTGTCAGATTGACTAATATTACAGAAAAGAAAAATTATAAATGTTGGAGGGGGTATGAGAAAATTAAAGCACTAAAGTTCAATTGGTGAAGTTATATACTTATTTAACCATTCTACAGTATAATTTGTAACTATGCCTAAAGGCTTACAAAACCATGCATACCCTTTGACCCAACAATATCATTACTAGATATGTATCCCAAAGACATAAAAAAAGGGGAAAGGACTTTTTATACAAAAATATTTATAGCAATTCTTTTAGTGGTGGCAACTTGGTATAAATTGAGGAGATGTCCATCAATTGAGGAATGGCTGAATACAACTGTATTTTAAGAAATGATGAGCAGACTTCCAGGAGTGGAGCCAAGATGGTAGAGAAGACACATGTTTCTTTCTAACCTTCTCCTACAATTCTCAGGCTAATTAACAAATCCAGCCTCTGAATTAGCTTCGGACCAGCAGAATCCAAGAATATTGGGAATGCAACAAATTACCAGTAGAAGAGAATTTAGAAGTTTGCCAGAAAAGGTCTGTTTCAATGGAAAATAGGAGGGAGGCAGCCAAGCGCAAGCAGGCTGAGCATAGACACCTGTGCAGATAACACAGAGGCGAAGGGCAGTGTTAGATGGTGCAAACTCCGCATGGCAAAGAATCTATGGGGAGGAATCTACAGCATTGTTGGCCACTCTGCCCTGGTTGAAAGCCCGTAGATCAGCAGAGAAGTTATAAAATATCCAAAACAAACACAAAAGGTAAATAGTGAATTCCAAAATTCCAAAATCTCCTAAGATCTGGCCATGCCCATCCAGTGCTGGGAATTACTCAGCACTGACCCAGAGCAGCTTGTATAGTAAACTTGGAAAATCTCCCCTGCCCTAAAAGCAAACCTTAACTTTAAAAAAAATGAGTAAAAAAGTAAAGAGAACTCTGATCATACGTTTTATGACAAAAGAGAACAGATTTCAAACCCTGAGGAGACAAAAATCAGATCGTCTTCAGATGAACCTCCAAAAGTTGATATAACCTGGTTCCCATCACACAAAGGTTTCCTAGAAGAAATTTAAAAGGATCTTAAAAGAGAGCTAGAAGAAAAATGGGGAAAGGAAATGAAAACATTGCAAGAGGATTTGGAAAAGGTATGTAACTCACTAAAAGATAGATTTGATAAAATGGAAAAATAAAACAACTCCCAGAAAAACAGAATTTGCGAAAAAGAGAAACAGAAAAAAAAAAACTCATTAAAAAACAGAATTTGCAAAATGGAAAAAAAATTCCATAGAACAAAGCAACTCATTTAAACATTCAATTGGACAAATACAAAAAGAAGTAAAAAAAGTAAATGAAGAAAATAATTCACTAAAATTCAGAACTGAACAAAGGGAAATGAATGACTCAATGAGACAACAAGAATCAATCAAGGAAAAACTTTAAAATGTGAAAAAATAGGAAAAAATTTAAAATATCTAATTGGGAAAACAACTGATCTGGAAAATTGATCTAGGAGAGATAATCTAAGGATTATTGGACTCCCTGAAAACCATGATGAGAAAAAGAGCCTAGACACTGTTTTTCAGGAAATCAACGAGAACTGCCCAGATATCATAGAATCAGAAGGTAAAAATGACCATTGGAAAGAATTCATCAAACATTTCCTAAAAAAGACCCCAAAATTAAAACTCTAGGGAATATTATGACTAAATTTCAGAACTATTGGACCAAGGAAAAAATATTACAAGCAGCTAGAAAGAAACAATTCAAATACCAAGAAGCTACAATAAGGATTACTCAGGATCTAGAAGCTTCCACTTTAAAGAACTGAAAGGTCTGGAATCTGATATTCCTAAAGGTGAAAGAACTTGGAATGCAGCCAAGAATAAATTACCCTGCTAAACTGAGCATTTTCCTTCAAGGAAGAAGATGGACATTCAATGAAACTGGTGAATTCCATTTATTTTTAATGAAAAGACCAGAGCTAAACAAAAAATTTGGCCTCCAAATATAGAACTCAAGAAAAGCATAAAAAGATAAAAAGGAAAAAAAAAACTCTTGGATTTCTGTAAGGGGTATACAAAGAGAATCCATGTATAATTGAATTTTACTATTATAACATAAAAAAGAAAATAACAGAAAAAAAGGGGAAAGTGGAGGTAAAACGAAGGAAATTACATCTCAGGAAGAGGCAAAGAAAATCTGTTATATTTGAGGGAAAGAAGGGAGAGTAATGAATATTGTGTGAATCTTACTTTCATCAGATTTGTCTCAAAGAAAGAATATTAGATATATATGGTTTCACAAGAAACTTCTCTCACCCTATAGAAAAGTGGGAGGAGAAAGGGAGAAAATAAAAAAGGAAAGGGGTAGGCTAAATAGAAGAGAAAACAGAAATAGTAGGGGAAAGATTTAAGAAAGGGGAGGGTCTTTAAAGGGGAAGGATTGCTTGAGGCAAATAGTGCTCATAAGTAAAATACTGGGGAGGTGGGAAAGAGGAAAAGGAAAGAGAAAAGTGTAATTTGGAGTTAATAAGATGGCAGAAAATACATAATTAGTAGTTTTAACTGTAAATTTATATGAGTGTGAACTCTCCCATAAAGCGTAAGTGGATAGCAGACTGGATTAAAATCACAAATCCTACAATATGTTGTTTTATAGTTCCTGATCCTCCAAATCACTATTGATCAGAAAAATGCCAATTAATACAACTCTGAGATATCACTACTCATCTGTCAGATTGGCTAAAATAACAGAAAAATATAATGATGAATGTTGGAGGGGATGTGGGAAAACTGGGACACTGATATATTGTTGGTGGACCTGTGAACGGATCCAGCCATTCTGGAGAGCAGTTTTGAACTATGCTCAAAAAGTTATCAAACTATGCATATCCTTTGATCCAGCAATGTTTCTACTGGGATTATATCCCAAAGAGATCTTAAATTAGGGAAAGGGACCCACATGTGCAAAAATGTTTGTGGCAGCCCTCTTTGTAGTGGCCAGAAATTGGAAACTGAGTGGATGCCCATCAATTGGAGAATGGCTGAATAAATTATGCAATATGAATGTTATGGAATATTATTGTTGTAAGAAATGACCAGCAGATTGATATCAGAGAGGCTTAGAGAGATCTATATGAACCAATTCTAAGTGAAATGAGAATAACCAGGAGATCTTTTACATGGCAACAATAAGACTATATGATGATCGATTCTGATGGACGTGGATCTCTTCAACAATGAGATGAATCAAAACAGTTCCACTTGTTCAGTGATGAACAGAGCCTTCTACACTCAGAGAGAGAACCGTGGGAACGGAGTGTGGACTACAACATAGCATTCCCTCTCTATTGTTATTTGCTTGCATTTTGTTTTCTTTCTGTTTTTCTTTTTCTTCCTTCTTGATCTGATTTTTCTTGTGCAGCAAAATAACTGTAGATTTATGTATACATATATTGTATTTAACATGTATTTTAACATATTTAACATGTATTGGACTACCTGCCAACTAGAGGAGGGGGTGGGAGGAAGGAGGGGAAAATTTGAAACAAAAGGTTTTGCAAGGGTCAATGTTGAAAAAATTACCCATGTATATGTTTTGTAAATAAAAAGCTTTAAAAACAAAAAAGAAAGAAAAAAATGATGAGTAGGGTGCTCTCAGAAAAACATGGAACACCTTACATCAACTGATGTAAAGTGAAATGAGCAGGACCAGAAGAACAATATTACATAAATGACTTAGTTATTCTCAATAACCTAATGATCCAAGACAATTCTGCAGAACTTTATAATGAAAGGTGTTGTCTACCTCCAAAGAAAAAATTAGTAGAGCTTGCATGTAAATCAGAAATGTTTTTTCTTTAATTTTCTTCATTATTTTTTGTTTTCTTTTCTTTTATAGAAAGCAATGTTAATGAAAGAAATGTGTTTCACATAACTATACATATATAATGTATATTATATTGTTCATCTTTTCAATGAGAGGTGGGGAAGGGAGAATATTTGAAACTCAAAAAAAGAATATCAAAATTGTTTTTTACATATAATTGGATAAAAATAAAACATTAAATACAATTAAAAAAAAAAGATAATTCCAAATGAACTGAACAACAGCAAGCTTGGAGAGAGTAAGCCAGTGGTCCTCAAAGTGTGATCTGGGGACCCTTTGGATATCTCTGACAGTCTTTTGGAGGCTATATAAGATCAAAACTCTTTTCATAACCTTTTACAATTCTTAATTTTTTAAAGTAAATATCTATAGGATATTTATATGCTTATGACATACACAAAAAATCTTTAGATCTTCAATAATTTTTTAAGAATATAAAGGGATCCTAAAATGAAAAAAAATCCAGAACCACCATTCTATACTACATATATGCATGCATATATACATTTATATGTTTATATGCACACACATAGATATATGCATGCATATATGTGCATATATATACACACATACATATGTCTATAGTATTATATATATAGTATAGTAACATATGTATATGTTTCTTCTTAAGGTCTTAAATTGGTTATGAAAAACTTAAACATATCTGGGCCTCAATTTCCTAAAGTCCTATGGTGGCTTGAAGCAATAAGTAAATCAAATCATAATGTCATGCCTGCTATTAAATCATGATGAAAAGATTTGAGGAGTTGTTTTTAATACAATTTTTAAAAGCTTCAATGAATTGAGTTTATTACACACATAAAGAACTCTGAAAATTTCTTAATCTTCAGTTCCAATGATCTTGTAGTAAATTTACATACACATACATTCCCTTGAGATAAAGCCCATCTGGGAGACTCACATATGTTCCTTTGCTCCTCTACCATAGTTACAATCTGAACTATTTCTGTTCTTCTATAACCCACATTTTAAAGTTATAATTGCTTAATGGTTCAGCACATTGCCTAATGTGTTTTGAAACTGTATTCAGTATGAATACAGTGCATGAGAATGCTAGAAACAATCTTGTCAACCAATTAATTCTATTTAAACATTTTAAATATATATGCCTATACACATTTTACAATTTCACATATAAAATATGAGAAGCAATATTGACCAGTGGATAGAACTGAATTTGAAATGAGAAAGATCCAGTTTCAAATCCTTTCTCCAAAACATAATAATTTGTGACTTGGAAAGTCTATTATATTTTCAGTCCTTTGTAATTCTAAATTATAGAAAAGATAATAGAGGAATTTTCTCTCCCAGGACTTCCTTTTACCAATAATATCACAGTTCAATTTCATTCCATATAATATACATATATATGTGTATATATGCTTATATCCATGACAATTTTTTCTCAAAGAAAGGTGTTTTACTTTTTTTTCCATTTGAACTAATTTTTCATGATTAATTGGTCAATTAGCCACCCCCTTCACTTGGTTTACTATTTTTCAAAATATTATCAGTATGAACCAGATAGTTGTGTGTCTTTGCTCAAATCCTTTTATCACTTTGAACATCGGTTTCTTCATCTTTAAATTGAGAGGGCTAGACTAGATAATCTCTATGATCTCTTCAAGCTCTCACATTCAAGGACTGGAATTCTTTAGGTCTTTTCTCCCCTACATTGGAAGTTTTATAGTCTTATTTCAAGTCTTCTTTTGCTAGATGCTTTCCATACATATAATTATTCATATAACTTACCAATTCATGTTGGAAATTATTAAAAGGGATGGCATTATGAGCACTGGTAAGGTTTGTATTGACTTACACAACTAGTTGGCATCAATTTCAACTAAGAAAATCGTTATTTGATGATGGGCTCAATGGTTTTAGAAAAACGTGGAAAGACATACAAAATAATGAAGAGCTAAATTAGCAGAACCAAGAGAGCATTGTATCCAGTAACAACAACATTGTTTTAAGAATGGATTTGAGCAAATAAGTTATTTTTGCTTATAAATACCTAAATTAATTATGAAGGATATAGGAAGAAAGACACTAATTACATTCAAAGAAACAATCAAATGTTTAGAATTTTGTATATGTATAATGATTTGTGTCCAATGATAGCCATTTCTGAACCAGGGATGGAGGAAAGGAAGAGTAAAAAGGGTGGGTGGGTGGGGGAATTTACATAACTTTCCTGTACATTTAAAAGGAATAGCAAGTTGTTACATGTTGGGTTTGTGATTTCATGTGTAATCATCTTTTTATTGTATTATATTATGAAAATGATTAAGTGATTCGAGAATTACCAAGAGCAGTTTCATGTTTACTTTGAATCACCATAAAAGAATTGCTTTATAAGGTATTCACTTTCCATCATAGGTTATGCCAGCAGAGAGAAAAAGCTCTACCAATCTGGGAAGATTTTGAATACAGGTCCCACAATAAACTGTATTCTGTTGGTCAATGACCAATATAGCTAAGTTGACTAAGAAAATTGACTAGCAGGATATAAAAATGTTTTTAGTCACAACTCATGAAGGTCATATACTAAGGTACAGAGTGGATGTGAGCTATCCCTGTGGAAGGGAAACCCATATTTAGGGAAACACAGACACTTTGAAGTGATGAATGAGAATCATTTATTTCTTTCCTTGTTTTTAACATCAGGAATCACTGTTTAACTGATCAACAGGAGTAATGACAGGATGTCATTAAATTTCCCTTAGTTATTTCCCATCTGTTTTTCTCTTTGAATGTATGGAATAAATCTTAAACTTTGTCTTCCATGGTATTTGCATGCAAGCAAGGCAGGAGAAATTTCTATAATCATTTATCAACTTAGTTTAGACACTCATTACATTTCATGTAGACTATTATAGTACCTTTCTAACTGCTCTTACTTCCTCAAGTCTCTTCTTCCTTCAATCTGTCTATCTAAAAATGGATAATTGTGATTTTCCTAAAGTATAGCTATGGTCATGTCATCTCCACTTGTTCAGTAAACTTCATTGGCTCCTTATTCCCCACTCGCTCCTATAAACTCCTCTGTTTGGCATTTAAAACCCTTTCTATCTTCCCAACATTGTTAAACATTATCTCCATTCAAACTCCATTGTTCAATCAAATATTCTTTCTTACTATTCTTCATCTACAACATTCCATTTCTTCTCTCTGTACCCTTGAACTAGCTGACTCAGCAGTCTGGAATGCATTCCCTTTTCATGTCACCTTCTTAAAAATCCCTACTATACTAACTTCAATTCAAGGGCTACCTTCTAAACTAAGATTTTCTGATTTCTATGGTAATTCTCTGCTAATTAATTATATGTGCTAATTTATGTACTTGTTGTCTTCCCTGGTAGAATAGAAGATCCTTAAGGGTAAGGATTTTGTTCTTTTGCTCAATGCCTGGAATGTAGGAGGATTTTTTTTTTTAAATTTTTATTTAATGATTACTTTATATTGACAACATTATCCCTTGCACTCATTTCTTTTCCGATTTTTTCCCCTCCCTCCCTCCACCCTCTCCCCTAGATGGCAAGCAGTCCTTTATATGTTGGATATGTTGCAGTATATCCTAGATACAATATATGTTTGCAGAACCGAACAGTTCTCTTATTGCATAGGGAGAACGTAGGAGGATCTTAATAAATTACATTAATAGAGGGCACTTCTAGGGGTTTCCCATGCCAATGAAATTACAGGTCTAGAAACTGTTGCTTAACAGTGCTAAACAGTTACTCAATAAATATTTATTAAATTGGATTACTCTCAATTAGAAACAAAGTCAATAGAAATAATTTCTCCCCTTAAATTTTTAAAATTTTTTTCAATGAGCAAAAATGTATCTTCTCCCTTTCCCTCCATTATTCCCCTATGTTGGGGGAAATAAAGGAAAAACCGAAACACATTATAACAAACTTACATAGTCAAGCAACACAAATTTCTATATTGGCTATTTCTAAAAAATCTATCTCATTCTATACCCTGCATCTATTATTTCTTTGTCAGGAGATTTGGTCGCATGCTTCACTATTAAAATCGTTCAGAATCCTGATTGGTCATTATGTTGACCAAAGATTTTAAGTCTTTAGAAGTTGTTTTTACAACATTTTTGCTTAATTTTGGTTCTGCTCACTGGAATAGCTCAAACAACCTTCTAAGGTTTTTCTGAAACCAGCCCTTTCTTTATTCTAAAGAGCAAAAGAGTATTTAATTACATCCACATACTATAGTTTGCTCTGTCATTCACCAATTGATGGGTACTCCTTTTGTTTCGAGTTCTTTGTGACCACAAAAAAGTGCTGCTTTGAATTTTTTTTTTTACATTCATGTCCTTTTTATCTTTCTTTGATCTTTTTGAATGTATAAGTCTAGTAGAGATATATTTAGGTCAAAGAGTTTGCACCATTCAGTGACTTTTCCCTTGACCTTTATAAAAGCAATTTGACTTTTGCCTTCCTTTCATCATCCTCTATATTCCCAAAGCAATCGCATTTTTTTTTTTATAGCTTGGCATTACCAAAAGACATTTGTAATACATCCTGTTTGTTAAACAATCCTCTGTGTATTTCTCCTTGACACTCAGCATGTTGTTACCTCTAACCTCCTAGCCTTGACTTGGAATCCATGGCAAGCTCAAGAAATCTAAATTCAATGCAAGATGCTTGAGGAAATTGTTTTTCATTTAGTATTTTTAATTCCTACCACACTGCCCTGAATAATAGACCTTTAATTAATGCTTGTTGGATTGAAATGAATTATACTGAACCAAAGGAAAATTTCTGGATTGAGTACATCCCCAATGGAAAATTTAAAGAAAGTTAATGGGTATGAATGAGGGCTATGATGGGTATGTGAAAAGAATGAAACCATGGACCCACTGAAATGTAAGTATTCATGATATTGTGTGTGAGATAGCCCCAGTGTCCTTTGTGATGACTTCTGGATGGTCTCCCTGACAAACTCCATCCAGACTCGAGTCTAACCTTCATATAGCTGTCAAAGTTATTTTCCTAAAGTGCAGGACACTCCCTTTCCCATCATTTAATAAATTCAAGTGGCTCTCTATACCTCCTAGATCAAATAAAAAGTCCTCTTTTTGGTATTCAAAGCCTTTCATAACCTACCCCTATACACATATCTTTTTTTTTGAGACTAGATTTATTTATTTTATTTTTTATTTTAATAGCCTTTTACTTACAGGTTATATGTATGGGTAACTTTACAGCATTGACAATTGCCAAACCTCTTGTTCCAATTTTTCCCCTCCTTCCCCCTATCCCTTCCCCCAGATGGCTGGATGACCAGTAGATGTTAAATATATTAAAATATAAAGTAGATACACAATAAGTATACATGACCAAACCATTATTTTGCTGTACAAAAAGAATCAGACTCTGAAATATTATACAATTAGCCTGTGAAGGAACTCAAAAATGCAGGTGTGCAAAAATATAGGGATTGGGAATTCAATGTTATGGTTCTTGGTCATCTCCCAGAGTTCTTTCGCTGGGCATAGCTGGTTCAATTCATTACTGCTCCATTGGAACTGATTTGGTTCATCTCATTGCTGAGGATGGCCAGGTCCATCAGAATTGCTATACACATATCTTTGTAATCTTCTTATACCTTAGGCCCCTTCCCTCTACCACTATGTTCTCTTAGATTCAGTGATTATAGGCATACTTCCTGACTCCATTCATTTTCACTGGTTATCTTTCATACTTGGTGTAATTCTCCCTCTCCTCATCTTTGCATCCTGGCTTCCCTAGTTCTTTCAAGTCCCAGCTAAATTCTCACTTTCTGTAAGGAGTCTTTCTTAATCCATCTTAATTCTAATGCCTTCCTTCTGTTAATTAGCCCCAATTTATCTTATTGCATATTATTTCTCCTATTATACTGTGAGATTCTTGAGAATAGGTATTGTGTTTTGCTGTTCTTCTTTTCCATAGTGCTTAGTATCATGCCTGATTCATAGTAGGTGTTTAATAAATGTTTATTGATTGATAAAGATTCACAATGTCATGATATTAATCATACTTCTCAGAGAGTAACTATACACATACAGTTTTTATTTACCCTTCATATTCATCTTTAACAAAATAAAATGTATGAGTCAGAATATGTAGAAATCAGCTTCTTGTAAAAGGTATGCCTCATTTTTATAAATATTTATGCATGCTACTCTGAATTGAATTAACATACCAAAGAAAACCTCAATAGAATAATAAAAAGGTTTTTAAAAAGGGATCACAATTATTTTACTTGCTTCTGGCAAACACCAAATAATCAAATTTACTCTACAATTAATATGTTAAAATTTACTACAATCATGTTAGTATTAGGGCAAAATAAGCTTAGCTCATTTAGGGGGTGATTGTTTTATGATATATTTTTTTTTGAAAACTGGCGTCAATGCAATGTTCTTTTTTTTTAAATAACTTTTTATTGACAGAACCCATGCCAGGGTAATTTTTTACAACATTATCCCTTGCACTCACTTCTGTTCCGATTTTTCCCCTCCCTTCCTCCACCCCCTCCCCCAGATGGCAAGCAGTCCTTTACATGTTAAATAGGTTACAGTATATCCTAGATACAATATATGTGTGTAGAACCGAACAGTTCTCTTGTTGCACAGGGAAAATTGGATTCAGAAGGTATAAATAACCCGGGAAGAAAAACAAAAATGCAAGCAGTTTATATTCATTTCCCAGGGTTCTTTCTTTGGGTGTAGTTGCTTCTGTCCATCCTTGATCAATTGAAACTGAATTAGATCTCTTTATCGAAGAGATCCACTTCCATCAAAATACATCCTCAAACAATATCGTTGTTGAGGTATATAATGATCTCCTGGTTCTGCTCATTTCACTTAGCATCAGTTCACGTAAGTCTCACCAGTCCTCTCTGTATTCATCCTGGGCCATTTCTTACAGAACAATAATATTCCATAACGTTCATATACCACAATTTACCCAATCATTCTCTAATTGATGGGCATCCATTCATTTTCCAGCTTCTAGACACTACAAACAGGGCTGCCACAAACATATTGGCACATACAGATCCCTTTCCCTTCTTTAGTATCTCTTTGGGGTATAAGCCCAGTAGAAACACTGCTGGATCAAAGGATATGCACAGTTTGATAACTTTTTGAGCATAGTTCCAAATTGCTCTCCAGAATGGCTGGATGTGTTCACAATTCCACCAACAATGTATCAGTGTCCCTGTTTTCCCACATCCCCTCCAACATTCCGCATTATCTTTCCCTGTCATTCTAGCCAATCTGACAGGTGTGTAGTGGTATCTCAGAGTTGTTTTAATTTGCATTTCTCTGATTAATAATGATTTGGAGCATATTTTCATATGGCTATAAATAGTTTTAATTTCTTTGTCTGAGAATTGTTTGTTCATATCCTTTGACCATTTATCAATTGGAGAATGGTTTGATTTCTTATAAATTAGAGTCAGTTCTCTATATATTTTGGAAATGGGGTCTTTATCAGAACCTTTGACTGTAAAAATGTTTTCCCAGTTTATTGTTTCCCTTCTAATCTTGTCTGCATTAGTTTTGTTTGTACAAAAACTTTTCAATTTGTTATAATCAAAATTTTCTATTTTGTGGTCAATAGTGATCTCTAGTTCTTCTTTGGTCATAAATTCCTTCCTCTTCCACAGGTCTGAGAGGTAAACTATCCTATGCTCTTCCAATTTATTTATAATCTCATTCTTTATGCCTAGGTCATGAACTCCTTTTGACCTTATCTTGGTGTACGGTGTTAAGTGTGGGTCAATGCCTAGTTTCTGCCATACTAATTTCCAATTTTCCCAGCAATTTTTTGTCAAATAATGCATTCTAATCCCCCAAATTGGGGTCTTTGGGTTTGTCATACACTAAATTATTAAAGTTATTGGCTGTTTTGTCCTTTGATTCTAACCTATTCCATTGATCAACTAGTCTATTTCTTAGCCAATACCAGATGGTTTTAGTAACTGCTGCTTTATAATATAATTTTAGATCTGGTACAGGTAGGCCACCTTCATTTGTTTTTTTTTTTTATTAATTCCCTTGAAATTCTTGACCTTTTGTTTTTCCATATGAACTTTGTTGTTATTTTTTCTAGGTCATCAAAATAGTTTTTTGGGAGTCTGATTGGTATAGCACTAAATAAATAGATTAATTTTGGTAGTATTGTCATCTTTATTATATTTGCTCGCCCAATCCAAGAGCATTTAATATTTTTCCAGTTGGTTTGATCAGACTTAATTTGTGTGGAAAGTGTTTTGTAATTTTGCTCATAAAGTTTCTGATTTTCCCTTGGCAGATAGATTCCTAAATATTTTATACAATCAGTAGTTACTTTAAATGGAATTTCTCTTTGTAATTCTAACTGTTGGGTTTTGTTAGTGATATATAAGCATGCTAATGACTTATGTGGGTTTATTTTGTATCCTGCAACTTTGCTAACGGTGTGGATTTTTTGTAATCACTTTTTGGTAGAATCTCTGGGGTTCTCTAAGTATACCATCATATTATCAGCAAAGAGTGATAATTTGGTTTCCTCATTGCCTATTCTTATTCCTTTAATCTCTTTCTCAACTCTTATTGCCAAAGCTAGCATTTCTAATACAACACTAAATAGTAACAGTGATAGTGGACAACCTTGTTTCACTCCTGATCTTATTGGTAATGGTTGCAGTTTGTTCCCGTTACATATGATGCTTACTGCTGGTTTTAAATAGATGCTACTGATTATTTTAAGGAAAAGTCCATTTATTCCTATACTCTCAAGAGTTTTTAATAGGAATGGATGTTGGATTTTATCAAATGCTTTTTCTGCATCTATTGAGATACTCATATGGTTTTTGTTAATTTGATTATTAATATGGCCAATTATACTGATAGTTTTCCTAATATTGAACCAGCCCTGCATTCCTGGTATAAATCCTACTTGATCGTGGTGTATTATTCTGGGGATGATTTTCTGTAGTCTTTTTGCTAATATCTTATTTAAGATTTTAGCATCAATATTCATTAGGGATATTAGTCTATAATTTTCTTTCTCTGTTTTCAACCTACCTGGTTTAGGTATCAGTACCATGTCTGTGTCATAAAAGGAATTTAGTAGGACTCTTTCATTCCCTATTTTTTCAAATAGTTTATAAAGCATTGGGGCTAATTGTTCTTTGAATGTTTGGTAGAATTCACATGTGAATCCATCTGGTCTCAGAGATTTTTTTTTAGGGTGTTGATTAATAGCTTGTTCTATTTCTTTTTCTGAAATGGGACTATTTAAGCAATTTACTTCCTTCTCTGATAATCTGGGAACCCTATATTTTTGGAGGTAGTCATCCAATTCACTTAGATTATCAATTTTATTGGCATAAAGTTGGGCAAAGTAACCCCTTATTATTTCTTTAATTTCCTCTTCATTGAAGGAAAGTTCTCCCTTTTCATTTTTAAGATTACTAATTTGATTTTCCTCTCTTCTTTTTCTAATCAGATTTACCAAAGGTTTATCAATTTTATTGGTTTTTTCATAAAACCAACTCTTCGTTTTATTTATCAGTTCAATAGTTTTTTTAACTTTCTATATTATTAATTTCTCCTTTTAATTTTAGAATTTCAAGTTTAGTAATTGATTGGGGGTTTTTAATTTGGTCTTTTTCTAGCTTTTTAAATTGCAGGCCCAATTCATTGATCTTCTCTTTCTCTATTTTATTGAAGTGAGCCTCTAAGGATATAAAATTTCCCCTTATTACCGCTTTGGCTGCATCCCATAAATTTTGGTATGATGTCTCATCGTTGTCATTATCTTGAGTGAAATTATTAATTGTGTCTATAATTTGCTGTTTCACCCAATCATTCTTTAAGATGAGATTATTTAGTTTCCAATTACTTTTTGGTCTATTTACACCTAACTTTTTCTGAATGTAGTTTTTATTGCATTGTGATCTGAAAAGAAAGCATTTACTATTTCTGCCTTCCTGCATTTAATTTTGAGGTCTTTATGTCCTAATATATGGTCAATTTTTGTGTAGGTTCCATGAACTGCTGAGAAGAAAGTATACTCCTTTCTGTCACCATTCAGTTTTTTTCCAGAGATCTATCATACTTAATTTTTCTAATATTCTATTTACCATCTAGAAAAAAATAACAACAAAATTCATATGGAACAATAAAAAGTCGAGAATCTCAAGGGAATTAATAAAAAAAAATCAAATAAAGGTGGCCTAGCTGTACCTGATCTAAAATTATATTATAAAGCAGCAGTCACCAAAACCATTTGGTATTGGCTAAGAAATAGATTAGTGGATCAGTGGAAAAGGTTAGGTTCACAAGACAGAATAGTCAACTATAGCAATCTAGTGTTTGACAAACCCAAAGCCCCTAACTTCTGGAAAAGAATTCATTATTTGATAAAAACTGCTGGGATAATTGGAAATTAGTATGGCAGAAATTAGGCATGGACCCATACTTAACACCATATACCAAGATAAGATCAAAATGGGTCCATGACCTAGGCATAAAGAACGAGATTATAAATAAATTAGAGGAACATAGAATAGTTTATCTCTCAGACTTGTGGAGGAGAAAGAAATTTGTGACCAAAGATGAACTAGAGACCATTACTGATCACAAAATAGAAAATTTTGATTACATCAAATTAAAAAGCCTTTCTACAAACAAAACTAATGCAAACAAGATTAGAAGGGAAGCAACAAACTGGGAAAACATCTTCACAGTTAAAGGTTCTGATAAAGGCCTCATTTCTAAAATATATAGAGAACTGATTCAAATTTATAAGAAATCAAGCCATTCTCCAATTGATAAATGGTCAAAGGATATGAACACACAATTTTCAGAGGATGAAATTGAAACTATTACCACTCATATGAAAGAGTGTTCCAAATCATTATTGATCAGAGAAATGCAAATTAAGACAATTCTGAGATACCACTACACACCTGTCAGATTGGCTAAGATGACAGGAAAAGATAATGATAAATGTTGGAGAGGATGTGGGAAAACTGGGACACTGATGCATTGTTGGTGGAGTTGTGAACGAATCCAACCATTCTGGAGAGCAATCTGGAATTATGCCCCAAAAATTATCAAATTGTGCATACCCTTTGATCCAGCAGTGTTTGTATTGGGCTTATATCCCAAAGAAATACTAAAGAAGGGAAAGGGACCTGTATGTGCCAAAATGTTTGTAGCAGCCCTATTTGTAGTGGCTAGAAACTGGAGAATGAATGGATGCCCATCAATTGGAGAATGGCTGGGTAAATTGTGGTATATGAATGTTATGGAATATTATTGTTCTGTAAGAAATGACCAGCAGGATGAATACAGAGAGGACTGGCGAGACTTACATGAACTGATGCTAAGTGAAATGAGCAGAACCAGGAGATCATTATATACCTCAACAACGATATTGTATGAGGACATATTTTGATGGAAGTGGATTTCTTTGACAAAGAGACCTAACTGAGTTTCAATTGATAAATGACAGACAAAAGCAGCTACACCCAAAGAAAGAACACTGGGAAACGAATGTGAACTATCTGCATTTTTGTTTTTCTTCCCGGGTTATTTATACCTTCTGAATCCAATTCTCCCTATGCAACAAGAGAACTGTTCGGTTCTGCAAACATATATTGTATCTAGGATATACTGCAACATATCCAACATATAAAGGACTGCTTGCCATCTAGGGGAGAGGGTGGAGGGATGGAGGGGAAAAAATCAGAACAGAAATGAGTGCAAGGGATAATGTTGTAAAAAAAAAATTACCCTGGCGTGGATTCTGTCAATATAAAGTAATTATTAAATAAAAATTTAAAAAAAATATTCTATTTACCTCTTTAATTTCTTTATTTGTTTTTTGATTTGATTTATCTAAATCTGAGAGTGCAAGATTGAGATCTTCCATTATTGTAGTTTTGCTCTCTATTTCTTCTCGCAACTCTCTTAACTTCTCCTTTAAGAAGCTAGATGCTATACCACTTGATGCATGTATGTTTAATACCGATATTGCTTCATTGTCTATAGTACCCTTTAGCAAGATATAGTTTCCTTCCTTCTCTTAATTAGATCAATTTTTGCTTTTGCTTGATCTGAGATAAGGATGGCTACCCCTGCTTTTTTGCCTTCACCTGAAGCATAATAGATTCTGCTCTAGCCTTTTACCTTTACTCTGTCTGTATCTCCCTGTTTTAAATGTGTTTCCTGTAAACAACATATTGTAGGGTTCTGACTTTTGATCCAGTCTGCTATCTGTCTCCTCTTTATGGGAGAGTTCATCCCATTCACATTTACGGTTAAAATGACTAATTCTGTATCTCCTGCCATCCTAAGATCCCTAGATTATATTTTTCTTTTTCTTGCCCTCCTTCCCTTCTTCCCTAGTATTAAATTTATTGGTCCCACTTGCATCACACAGTTCTCCCTCCTTAGTATCCCTTCTTCCTCCCTTTGAATTCCTTCCCCTTTCTTGTACCCTTCCCTTATTACTCCTTTTCCTTTTCCCTTTTCCTCTCCCACTTTTTAATGAAGTGAGAGAAGAATCTCTGTAAAACAAATATGTCAATTATTTCCTCTTCGAGCCAACTCTGATGAGAGTAGGATTCACACAATGCTCCTCCCCCTCTCTAAGTTCCCTCAGATATGATAGGTTTCCTTTGCCTCATTGTTGCATGTAATTTCCCTCTTTTTATCTCCCCTTTTCTCTTTTTCTGACACTATCCCCTTTCCATTTCTACTTCCTTTTTTTTGTTGTTATATCAGTAAAATCAAATTATACATATGGTTTTTATGTATATCCATAACAGAAATACAGTTCTCAAGAGTTCCTTTTACCTTTTTCTACTTCCCTTGAGTCCTGTTGTTGGAGATCAAATTTTTTGTTTAAGTCTGGTTTTTTCCTTAGAAACAAATGGAATTCCTCTATTTCATTAAATGACCATCTTCTTCCATGGGAAAAAAATACTCAGCTTAGCTGGGTAGTTTATTCTTGGCTGCATTCCAAGCTCTTTTGCCTTTCAGAATATCTGATTCCAGGCCCTTCGATCCTTTAATGTTGAAGCAGCCAAATCTTGCATGACCCTTATTGTGGCATCTCCGTATTTGAACTGTTTTTTTTCCTGGCTGCTTGTAAAATTTTTTTCTTTAATCTGAAAATTCTGAAGTTTGGCCACAATATTCCTCAGAGTCTTTATTTTAGGGTCTTTTTCAGAAGGTGTTTGATGAATTCTTTCAACGCCTATTTTACCTTCCGGTTCTATTACTTCTGGGCAGTTCTCTTTGATGATTTCCTGTAAAATAGTATCTTGGCTCTTTTTTTCATCATAATTTTCGGTAGTCCAATGATCCTCATTTTATCTGTCCTAGATCTATTTTCCAGGTCTGTTGTTTTTCCAAGGAAATATTTGACATTTTTCCCAATCTTTCATTTTTTTTTGGTTTTGCTTGACTGATTCTTGATGTCTCAATGAATCTGTCATTTCTATTTGTTCAGTTCTGATTTTTAGTGAGTTATTTTCTTCATTAGCTTTTTTTACTTCTTTTTGTATATGTCCAATTGAGTTGTTTTGCTCTATGGAATTTTTTTCCATTTCACTATTTTTTTTAGTGAGTTATTATTTTTTTTCCCAATTCACAAATTTTGTTTCCCTGCACTTCTTGGGAGTTTTTTTTTTTTTTTTTTTTTTTTTTTTACCTTTTTTCAATTCACATTTCAGTTCTTTTTCCACTTTATCAAAAAAAATTTTTTAGTGAGTTATGTGCCTTTTCTGTACTCTCTTGCATAGCTTCTCTTTCCTTTCTCCATTTCTCTTCTAGTTCTCTTTTAAGGTTTTTAATAGTCTCCTTGAGGAGAGCCTTTTGTATTGGGGACCAATAATTGTCTGGAGACTCTCTGCTATTAGTTTCTTCAGGGTTGAAAAGCTGTTCTCTTTCTGTATAGAAACTATGAATCGTTCTTTTGATTTTTTTACTCATTTTGTTAAAGCCTGTAGGGTCTGCCTTCAGAGCCAGGAGGTTAGCAGCTTCCTCTGCAGAGTAGTGAAAGGTGTATGGATGGGTAGCTGTCCTGCCAGCCGGCTACAAAAAGCAGCGAGGTGCTGTAGTGCTCTGGGAAAGAGTTCCCCACCCGGGAGTAACTCAGGCCTTCAGGGCCAAGCTGGGAAAGTGCCCTGCAAAGAACCCCTTGCAGTGTGAGATAACGACTGCCCTGGAGCTAGACACTGAGCAGTGAGAGTTTCACTAACCCAAGACAAAGCCTGCCCTGGGGCTGTGAGTTTTAGCACTTGAGCAGTGAATGGATTTGCAGGGACCGGAAGTATCTGCTGGGGAAGCACAGTCTGCTGGGGAAGTTCTATTGCCCCCAGGCCGAGCCCCCCACTGGGCATTGCAGATTACAGGCTGCCCAGGCTATGCCCCTCTTTGGTGCAGATTTGTAACTGCCCTCTCCCCACCCCTCCTCCGCAAAAGCCCCGAACTGCAGGATGTGGCTGCAGGGCTACATTAAAGTCTGCCTGAGTCACTTCCAGGTTTGAGGGGTTACAGCCAGATCTCATTAGGTTCTGGTGTTTTTTAGAGGACCCTCTGTTTTAGGCTTTAATTTCTCTGCCAGTTTACTGCTTTGTAATCAAGGCAGAGCAGTTAGCCTTTAGCAGAGTAGTCTCTATAATTTCTCTAGCCACAGAGATCACCCCCGCCCCTGGAGTGCTCAGGACGCTAGTCTCTCGCTGCCTGTGCTGGTCTGTTCCTGGCCCCTCAGGACAAACCTTTCCTGGTGATGTTCCAGATAAACTTCGGCTGGTAAATTGTTGTGCTTCTAATCTTCATGAATTTAAGCAGTGAAGAAATGCAATGTTCTTTTGGAGAAAGGTATGTAGTACTGAGTTTGGAACTCACATAAAATCAAACCACTCAGATACTGTGTTAAAAAAAAAAAAAAGCAGCCAGTGGTTATATCTCTGGCATGCAGCTTTTTTATGTTTTTACTCTCCATTTACTCTTTAAACAAAACATGTCTCCCTTTGTATGCCCCTATTCTAACACTTCTCAGAAGCTGTCACAATATGGTTCATTGAGGAAGTTAATTTTAGGAAGGTTTGTTTTCTCAAGGATTCATTCATTCAACAAAAGTTTATCAAGCAACTACTATGTGAAGGACATTAAGGGGATTATAGTGAAATATAAAATATAATTTCTGATCTTCTAGAGTTCATACTCAAATAATCAATCAACAAGCATTTATTAAATACTTACTATATCCTAGGCACTGGGGACTACAAAGACAAAAATGAAACTGCCTAAATGTTGTAACAGTCTGTATTCTAATTCTACTAAAAACAATAAAAACAACAACATATAGACACAAATATATTCAAGAAATGATTTTTAAAAGTAATTTTAATGGAAAACACTGGTACCTGGAAGAATCACTTAAAGCTTCCTAGAAAAGGTGGCAATTGAGTTTTAAAAAAATTTTTTTTAACAATTGCGTATAAAAATAATTTCTTTTTTCAAATTGTGAGTTCCAAATTCTCTCCTTCTCTTCTTTCCCTCCCTTCCCTTCCTCATCTTCCCTCCCCTTCTTCCTATTCCTTTATGTATTTTGAGTTAAGTCTTAAAGGAAACCAATGATTTTTAGAGGTAGAGAAGGGGGGAAAGTCCATTCCAAGCACAGAAACTGACCAATGCAAAGACATGGATAAAAAAGATGAAATATCACCTGTGAGGAGCAGTAAGAAGGTCAATTTGGTTCAATGAGAGTGTGTGAAAAAGAGGAGCATTGAACCTGGCAGGAAAGCCAGGTGTGAGCAAAGTTATGGAGGACTTTAGATGACAAAGGAGTCTGATTTTGATATTTGACTCTGGATCCTTATGCAGCAAACAATTAACTTCATCCATTGGCTATGCTCAATTTAGAAGCCAATGATAAATGATTTGTAGTAAATTCTTTAATTTTGAGCTTACTATTTCCAGTGACTGAGGTGGCAAAAGGGAAAGTTTTCCTCTAATTGAAGAGTAGGGGTGATATTTATACTTCTCTTTTTGTATATCTACTCAGCAAATATTCCTTTGGAAAGTAAATTCATGCTAATTATATAAAGAATACTGGGTACTAATCTCTGGTGATTGACTTAAGGGAGAACATATTAGAATAGAGATTCAAGCCAATATCAATAGAAAGATTTCCCCCCTTCTGCTCTCCTCTGTCCCCTTCCCTTTATCCTCTTCCCTCTACCCTCCCCCCCACCCCCTGGCCCTGCTTCTCAAACATGCCCCTAAAACCCTGAGGAAGAGATATAACTAGTCTTGCTTAGAGCAGGAACTGGTATAAAGATACCCAGGGAATATAAAGTCTACACAAGGATTCTAAGATGAGACCTAAAGCATTGCAAATCACTAGAACAAATAGCTTTAGAATCTTAATACAGACTCAGAATAAACAGCATCTGTTGTATCCTTATCACCTTTGATATCCTTCAAACCATCATTAGTCAATGAAGCTTATTCTACAGTCTAGAAACTATTTTCTTAGCTATACTTTTAAAACCTTTGTTTCTATTTTACCTACAATTTTGAAATTTCAGTTTCTTGTTTTCTCAGAGCCAACAGGGCATCATCAATACCAGGTCTTGCCAAAAGAACAGAAAACAGAGTAAGTACCAGGGATGTGTTAATAAGTAACAATCTACTGGGTGGAACAAAACAAGGCACATGATATACATTTAAATTTAATCTACATTAAGATTTTTTCCATCACTTGAATCTAGACAATCAACAAAACAATATATCAAGTCCTGATTTGTAGTGTCTGCAGATTTTTGATGTATAGATGATTAGACTGAATCTTCTCCTTTGTTGTTGTTATTGTTGTATTCTGGAAGAGGACCAATGATGTCTTGAACTGCAAGAGGACTGAATTTGAATGAGGCAGAGCTATGCAAAGTCAGTACCTTACTCTTTTCATCCAAAAGACAGACAATCACAGGTGGCTACACTTATTTGAGTGGAACCTAATGGCCTTGATCTGGACATGCTCCAAAGAACACTCAGGATGCCTCCATTTTAATCAAAGTAGGCTTGCTCAGACAAGCATAGATTACCTACTAAAGAGTACTCAACGATCCGGAGATTGTTAGAGGTCCCTTGTTCTTTTTCAGGAAAAATTACTTTGACTTTACAAAGTCAAAATTATTTTTTATAACACTAAGATTTATTTGCCCATTATAGATTTATGCCTATGAAAATACTATCACTTTCCTAACTATATCTTTTAGAACATCTCTTGAACATATCCCCTTCTCTCCTCTGATGATGATACTGCTTTGATGCCGGCCTTATCAACTCAAACCTGGACTATTGTAGTAGCCTGCTAGTGGATGTCTCCCTTAAGTTTCTTTTCCATTCCAACTGATCCTTCATTTAACCACCAAAGTGATTTTCTTTAAGCTCAGGTTCATCACATCAACTCTGTACTCTATAAACTCCAGTGGTTTCCTATTGCCTCCAGGATCAAATACAAAAATCCTCTTTCATCCAAAGCCCTTCATAACTTAGTCCCCTTTCACCCTTTCAATCTTCTTATACTTAACTCCCCATCATGTACTCTTTGATCCAGTGACACTCAATTCCTGGCTGTTGCATGAATAAGATACTTAGACTTAATATTTAACAAATGACTCTCGAGTGTTTAGTTCAAAACAGATCTCTGATAGGTGTCCATCAATTGTGGAAAGGCTAAATAAATCAAAGTACATGGATATAGAGAAACATCTCTGTGTTGTCAAAAAATGGAATATAAATAATTCAAAGAAACATGAAAAGATTTATTTGACTACATACAGAATTAAGCAGAACCAAGAAAATAGCACAATCAATAAACAATTATTTAACATTTATCATGTGCCAGGCACTCTGCTAAGTACTGGGGACACAAAAAGAGAGATATACTATGATTGTACCTATTAGAAAAGAAAGAACAATTATAATGAAATAGAAAGATTTGTAATCCAAGTTTGACCTGGAGAAGATCTGAGAAAACTTTATCTTTACTACTAAATCACAAACTATGCCAGGATACAATAATCAACAAAGGCAGGTAGGTGGTAAAGTGAACAGAGTGCCTGGCCTAGAATAAGGAAAATTCATCTTTCTGAGTTCAAATTTGGCCAGAAACTTACTAATTTTGTGATTCTAGGTGAGTCACTTAATTTTATTTATATCAGTTTGTCTATCAAATAAGTTAGAAAAGGAAATGGCAAATCACTCCAATACCTTTACCATGAAAACTCCAAATGAGATTACACTATTATAAATCTAATGATAACAGAAACAATAAAAGCTTCTATATGGAAATCACTTTGTAGTTTTCAAAATACCTTCACAAAAATATCTTCTTTGTTTATGCTCATAACAATCTTGCACAGTAGGAAAGATGGTTATCCTTAGTTTCACTTAACAGATGAAGAAACTGAACCTTAGAGTACAGGTGCCAGGCACTATGCTGAGCACTTTCTAAAGATATTATCTCATTTGAATCTCACCACAACCCTGGAAGGTAGGTATTATTATTATTCTCAATTTATAGTTGAGAAAACTGAGGCAAAGAAAAGTAAAATGATTTGACCAGTGTCACACAGATACATCAGAAGCTGGATTTTGTCTGGAGGCTAGGCACAGTGCTTAGTAAGTAGTAGGTGTTTAATAAATGTTCATGAGAATTAGAATTGGAGTTGTGGTCTTTCTGATTCCACTGTATTTCTATCCATTGTATTTCCAGGGGCATAGGTGATTGAGCCAGGACTGAAATTCTGCTACAAAGTCAAAATTTAAGGGCTTCCTAATTCTAACAATCCCCCAATATGTAACAAATAATTGCACAATTAACTTACTTTGTTAGCTTCATCGATCTATGAAACTATTTACAATTTTTCACAATCCCAACATCTCAGAGAATACCATCTTAATGATATTGATTAGTTGAACCTCATCATTTTTTAGAGCTATCATTCAATTCATTAGGACAATATAAAAGAGTAAGTTATTTTCAGTAAACTCTTATCCTAATAGTCAGAAAGTATAGCATTCCAATTAACTAACTATTTAGGTTGATAGAGAATATTCCAGTTAATGAAGAATTCCATTTGTCACTTATTACCAGTTTCAACTGAACATGCCAGAAAAATTCAATAAACTATATTAAATCCTTTTCTCCTCACCACAGTAGATTGAGTTATGAATGATTCAAAAGATACTTCAAGATCTTTCTTGAAGGGTCATCACAAAGGTAACCAGTTTTTTTTTTGCTGTAAATATGTGGATATGTTATTTGATTAGGCTAAAAACAAATAGATATGTGGATGTATTAGTTAATTATACTAAAGACAAAAGATAAAACAAAGGGAATAGTAAGGACATAGTAAGCACTTAATAAATGTTTATTGATTGTACGATTGAATAGTCAGTTCTGGAGAGATTGTGTAAACATAGGCACACTAGTACATTGTTGATAGAATTGTGAAGTACAACCATTCTGGAAAGCTATTTGAAGTTAAGCAAAGAAAGTGACTAAAATATCCTTACTTTTTGACTTAAAGAATTTGACTGCTAAGCATATACCCCAAGGAGAAAAAAGATTTTTAAAAGGGCCTTATTTATACTAGAATATCTACAGTAGTATTTTTTTCAGTGGTGAGGAATTGGAAATAAATGTGCAATAATTAGGAAATTAATAAACAATTTGTGATATATTTATTTAATGAAATATGCTATGCTATAAGAACCAATGAACAAGAGTACAGAAAAGCATGAAAGATTTCCACAGACTGATATGAAATGAAGTGGTCAAGATGAGAAAAACAAGATGTACAATGGCTATAACAATAAAAATAGAAATGACAGAAATAATATTTAAAAAATCAAGGCTGTATGCTGCAAAATTATAATGAATGGGATGAACCCCAGAGAAGAGATATGAAAAGATACCTTTCCCTGTTTTCTTTGCAGAGATGGATTACTGTGGGTGTGGGCACTATATATAGAGTCAGACTTTTTTTTTTTTTTTGATGTGTTTCATTTGCTAAAAAAAAAAAAAAAATTCTTTTTTATCCTTTATTATAAGGGGTATTTCTTTGAGAGAGAATGAAGGGAGAGCCAAGATGGCAGAAAGGACACACTTTTTTTTTTCTGATCTCTTCCTACAACTCTCAGACTAATTAGCAAATCCAGCCTCTGAATTAGTTCTGGACTGGCAGAATCCACAAATACTGGGAGTGCAACAAATTACCAGCAAAAGATAATTTCAGAGATCACCAGAAAAGGTCTGTTTCAATTGGAAACGGTAGGGTGGCAGCTAAGTGCAAGCAGCTGAACATAGATGCCAGCTCAGACAGTGCTGACTTCTAGGGTGGTGTGAACTCCGTGGGGCAGTGTGGACTCTTCGAGGTGGTGCAGAGTCTATGGGGAGGAATCTACAGGAATCTACAGCAGTGTTGGCCATTCTGTCCTGCTTGCAAGTTATTAGATCAGCAGAGAAGTTATAAAACATCCAACACAAACACAAAAGGTCAATAGTGAACCCCCAAATGCCAGAATCTCATGGGACTTGGCCACGCCCAGATCAATGAATTGGGCTTGCAACTTAAAAAGCTAGAAAAAGAATATATTAAAAACTCCCAATCAAAGACCAGACTTGAAATTCTAAAAATAATAGGAGAGATCAATAAAATTATAAGTAAAAAAAAACTAATAAATTAATAAATAAAACTAAGAGTTGATTGTATGAAAAAACCAACAAAATAGATAAACCTTTAGTTAATTTGATTAGAAAAAGGAAAGAGAAAAATCAAATTGTTAGTCTCATATATGAAAAAGGAGAATTATCTACTAATAAAGAGGAAATTAGAACAATAATGAGGAGCTACTTTGCCCAACTTTATGCCAATAAATTTGACAACCTAAGTGAAATGGAGGAATAACTACAAAAATATAGATTGCCCAGATTAACAAAACAAAAAGTAAATTATTTAAATAGCCCATTTAAAAAAATAAATAGAACAAGCTATTAATCAACTCCTTAAGAAAAAATCCCCAGCACCAGATGGATTTACATGGGAATTCTATCAAACATTTAAAGAACAATTAACTCCAATAATATATACACTATTTGAAAATTAGGGAATAAAGGACTCCTACCAAATTCCTTTTATGACACAGACATGGTACTGATACCTAAACCAGGTAGGATGAAAACAGAAAAAGAAAATTATAGATTAATCTCCGTAATGAATATTGATGCAAAAATCTTAAATAAAATATTAGCAAAGATACTGCAACAAATCATCCCCAAGATAATACAGCATAACCAAGTAGGATTTATACCAGGAATACAGGGCTGGTTCAATATTAGGAAAACTATCAGCATAATTGATTATAACAATAACCAAATTAACAAAAACCGTATGACTATCTCAATAGATACAGAAAAAAGTATTTGATAAAATCCAACATCCATGTCTATTAAAAACACTAGAAAGTATAGGAATAACTAGACTTTTCTTTAAAAATAGTCAGTAGCATCTATTTAAAACTATCAGCAGGCATCGTATGTAATGGGGATAAACAGTAAGATCAGGGGTGAAACAAGTTTGCCCACTATCACCATTACTATTCAATATTATATTAGAAATGCTAGCTTTGGTAATAAGAGAAGAAAAAGAGATTAAAGGAATTAAAGTAGGTAATGAGGAAACCGAATTATCACTTTGCAGATGATATGATAGTATACTTAGAGAACCCTAAAGAATCAGCTAAAAAAAACTACTAGAAGCAATCCACAACTTGAGCAAAGTTGCAGGATACAAAATAAATCCACATAAATTATCAGCATTCTTATATATCACTAACAAAATCCAACAGCAAGAGATAGAAAGAGAAATTACATTTATAATAATTGTTGATAGCATAAAATATTTGGGAATCTATCTGCCAAGGGGAAGTCAGGAACTACATGAGCAAAGCTACAAAACACTTTCCACAAAAATAATGTCAGATCTAAACAATTGGAAAAATATTAAGTGCTCTTGGATAGGTTGAGCAAATATAATAAAGATCACAATAATCACTAAACTAATCTATTTATTTAGTGCTATGCCAATCAAACTCCCAAGAAACTATTTTACTGACCTAGAAAAAATAACAACAAAATTCATCTGTACCAGATCTAAAACTATATTATAAAGCAGTGGTCTGGTACAGATAGGCCACCTTCATTACCCAGAGAGGATTGGAGAGACCTACATGAACTGATGTTGTGAAATGAGCAGAACCAGGAGATCACTATATACCGCAATAACAAGACTATACAAAGATCAATTCTGATGGACATTGTTCTCTTCAACAATGAGATAATTCAAACCAATTCCACTTGTTCAGTAATGAACAGAGCCATCCACACCCAGAGAGAGAACTGTGGGAACTGAGTGTGAACCACAACATAACTTTTGCTTGCATTTTGTTTTCTTTCTCAGTTTTTCTTTTTCTTCCTTCTTGATTTGATTTTTTATGCAGCAAGATAACTGTAGAAATATGTATACATATATTGGATTTAACATGTATTGGATTAGCTGCCAGCTGGAGAGAGGGTGGGGGAAGGAGGGTAAAATTTGGAACAAAAAATTTTGCAAGGGTCAATGTTGGAAAAATTACCTATGCATATGTTTTGTGAGAGAGAGAGAGAGAAAAGAGGGGAGGGGAGGGGAGGGGAGGGAGAGGAGGGGAGGGGAGGGGAGGGGAGGGGAGGGGAGGGGAGGGGAGGGGAGGAGGGGAGGGGAAGGGAGGGGAGGGGAGGGGAGGGGAGGGGAGGGGAGGGGAGGGGAGGGGAGGGGAGGGGAGGGGAGGGGAGGGGAAGGAGGGGAGGGGAGGGGAGGGGAGGGGAGGGGAAGGGAGGGAAGGAGGGGAGGGGAGGGGAGGGGGAGGGGAGGGGAGGGGAGGGGAAGGAGGGGAGGGGAGGGGAGGGGAGGAGGGGAGGGGAGGAAAGGAGGGGAGGGGAGGGGAGGGGAGGGGAGGGGAAGGGAGGGGAGGGGAGGGGAGGGGAGGGGAGGGGAGGGGAGGGGAGGAGGGGAGGGGAGGGGAAGGAAGAGAGGGAGAGGGAGAGGGAGAGAGAAGGGAATAATGGGGATAATATAAAATAAAATATACTAATAATCATCATATTAAAAAAATATAATGCAAAGTGAACAAGTGCTAGAAACCAAAATTTGTTCTTTAAAATATTTCTGTGACATTTTTGAAACTTATAAGTTGAAAGATCTTCATGCTTTGTTAGATTTCTTTATCTTTATAATGTCTGTATAACTAGAGAGAGGTGCTTGGATTAAAATAATCTAGAGTACAAACTAATCTTAAACAAAAGTGAAAATTGTTGTCTTCATTATGAGAACATCAGGTAGTACTGTAGGATAAGATTAGTTGTATATTAGGGAACTGAAAATGAAAGGAAGAAACACTACTTATCCACCACTGGAATACAGGCATATTTGCTTTTCTTCTGTCTTATTTCATCCTTCTATATCCTAATTCATTCAGTTAGTTAATAAGAATTTGGCAAGTGCCAGCTGTGTGCCAGGCATAATGTTAAGTGTTGGAGACTTAGTCCCTGTGACCCCAAAGAGCTTGCAATCTCATAGGGGAGACAATATGAAAACTATGTACAAACAAACTATCGACAACATAAATAGGAAACAACCAATAGAGGGAAGTTATACAATTAAGAGATTTTGGGCAATGTTTCTTGTAGAAGGTGGAATTTTAGCTGGGACTTGATTGAAGCTCCCCTATTCACCATTAGGAACAAACAAAAATCACAAAGAAGTTATTAGTAATCATAATTTTATATCAATGATATGCTATTTTTAAAGATATAAATTAAACCAGGAATTATGGGAAAAAACCTTACAGAATAGAAAAACAATGGGGATAATTTTTGCCATCAAGAAGGGGGGACAGGAAATAGTCATCCCCCACACCTGGCACTCACTTTCCCATAGGGAAATGTCAGCAACTATCACTCTATTTTGGCCATTGGAAGGAGAAACATCTTTAGAATCTGCCTGGGCTCAGCAATTTTCATAGGCTGTTGTGGTATTTCAACACCAAATTTCTTCAAATTCTGATCTTGCATTTCATCTATCTATTTTTCAGTGTCTACATGTTCATGTGCACACACACACACACACACACGTGTGCATATGTGATATTCTTAGGTTCTAGTGAAAGCAGATGTCTAACTAGGATTACATTACCCGGAATTCTCACAGCTAGGACTCAAAGCCTTTCAGTCTTCCCTAGAGTGAGGGAAAAAATAGATCATTAGGTTTTCAGAGAAGGACATTTTTGCTCAGGTACAAGTTGTATTACTTAGAGTTTCTTAATATTCTCTATGGACTCCTTTAGCATTTGGTCAAAGTCCATGGACCTCTTCTCAGAGGCATATTTTTACCTACATAAAAAAAAATGCATAGGATTACAAAAGAAACCAATTAGGACTGGTATACAGTTATCCAAATATATTTTAAAATAAATCAGTAAGCCTCAGTTAAAGAACCTCTAAAGATTTTCTCTAAGGTCTATTGTAATTCAGAGATTTGAGTCAGGATATTTATTTTGAGATGCAGAGTTTTCAAATCTACATTGTTGTTGTTTTTTTAAATTTACTAATTATACTAGATAACTTTCAAGAGTGCCAGTCTTTTTATTCAGCATACAATGAAATCAACAGCATGTGTGTGATCATACTGCCAATAAGTGCAATTAAGAATGAAAGAGATCAGTCTTTGTAAGTTGAAAAAAATAGAAATTAATGGCTTGTGTTCTAAGTTATCAACAAATATATTATACACAGACTTTTTGAAATTGTTTGAAATAAATTTTTCACTATTCAAAACTGAGCTTAATAGTTGAAGGAACTATTCCTTCAATAATCATAGAAGCATATTTTATACCTGTTAAGACTCACAGGCTATTTATATGTCCAACAAAGAAATTTACATGTTACATAGATTTCTGGCTTCACTTATTAGCATATCGTTAGTATGATAATAGTAGTAATGGTTAGTAGATCATAAAAATCATTACTATTATAAGAGTGCAAGGGACTTTTCTCCTTGAATTAACAGGGAGGAACTTTACCATTTTCATTTCTCTTCACCAAGAATCAGGAACTTCTTGGACAAATCAGAATGTGAAAATAAAAAAAAAAATCACTTCTTATTCACAGTCTAAAGTAGCCATCTACTAAAACCTAGCTTGATACCATGTGTTCTTCATTCAAGATATTGGGAAGAGTGCAGTATGTCAATTTAGCATGTCCAATCAGCTTTGGAAACCCAAGAAGGACAAAGAGTCAAGCAATCAGGCAAAGTTACTTTGATATTTCTATGGATCTGTGTCTTAATTATGTAGGCCATTGCCTCAATGATAAAGATTACAATCTACCCATATGTTTTTATTCTATCTTATTCTTGGCTACGTCTTGTTAGCTTTCACAAGATCTAATTCTCATAGGCCTTTCTTTGCTTCTTTTGACTTTTATCTAATTTGACAGTCTATCAATTATTCTTTACTCTTACCACATGACCCAACCTTCTTTTTCAGTCATATATGTCATTGTTGAAATATTTTATGCCATTTTCTCTTGCATAATTGTTGATTGGTGATGTATTCTACCTTATTCATAATCACCATACACTTTTCCATTATCCTTGGAACAGGATGTACAACTTTTAATTATTTGGCACTCTAATGGATAAAATGCTAGACTTGGAATTAGCAAGACCTGAGTTCCAACCCTGCCTTAGACACATTTTGTTTATCAGAGACAAATGACTTAAGCTCTTTGTGCTTGTTTCCTCACCTGTAAATTGGGATAAGAATGGCACCCATCTCAGGGTTGTTGTAAAGATCAAATGAGTTAATATATGTGTTACACAAACATTAAAGAGCTATATAAATGCTACCCATTATCACCATCATTATCATCATCATTCTATCATTTGTAGCCATACAGCATCACTAGGAAAGTATCATTAATATATTTAGGGTCATTAAAAGCACTGTGTCATCTCCTCAAGGTAATCCAGTCAGCTTACTTTCTCTTACTTTCTCTCACCTTCAGTCCAGCTCATTGCCCATGTTAAGTGTCTATCTAAAATTAACTGACTAATTAGAAGTGAAACCCAAGTATAATGAGACCATTCAGGAAAATTCTTGCTTGATTTAGTGAGTTCTCCACTCAACTTGAGGAGACCATCAGATATAGCCCTTCATTTGAAGGCTGACAAAAAACCCTTCCTTAACCTCTCTTAATTCCTGTGCTTTCCCTCTTTTAGTTATTTCCTATTTATCTTATATAAAACTTGCATAGATTTGCTTCTCCATAGAATTATGAGTTTCTTGAACAAAAGGACTGTCTTTTGCCTCTTTTTGTGTTCCCAGCACCTATAATATAAGTACTTCATAAACATCGATGGAGAGATTTACCTATATGAATACTGATTACTGATAGAGCACAAGGAACTTCTAATAGTAAGCTAATTGAAATAGGAGAAAAGATAAGGGTGATGGGAGCCCATAGAATGTTCTCCCCGACTCTCACCAAAGAGTAAAAGTGGAAATTGGGTAAGATGTCCAGAAATGTGTAACTTTGCCCAGATGTAACCTGAGGCTTATGAAACCTAGAATATATTAGAAAGACCATAGGATCAGTTGACAGAGCAATGGCCCTGGAATCAGGAGAACCTGAGTTCAAATCCAGCCTCAGACACTTGACACTTATTAACTTCGTAACTCTGGACAAGTTACTTAATTCCAATTAACTTAGGTCTTGCTTTTTCTGAGATTCTTTCTTGACTGTTAATGAATCAAGTATTTATTAAGCCAGGTACCAGGGATACAAGTACTAAGTACAAAGAATGGGAAAGAATTTACATTTTAGTGGGAGAAACAATAAATACACATATAAATATAAACAGCATAAATTAAACTGAATTCACATATGTATATAAATAGCATGTGTATACATATTTATATATATGTGCGTATGCATGCACATTCATAAGAATGCATATACACATGCATACATCCATATGTTTGCATACATATGTGCACCTGCATACATACAAATATAATCGTTTGGGAGGAAACTAGCAGTTGGGAGAATTACAAAAGATTTTATTCAGAAGATGGTGCCTAAGCTGCATCTTAAAGTAAGAAAGGCTTTCTATGAAGCTGATATAAGGAGAGAGTGAATTTCAGGCTTGGAGAAATGACCAGTGCAAAGTTATGGAAATGGGACATATAATTTGCTGCTTGAGAAACAAGGAAAAATTCAATTTAATTCTAACAAAATTCAGGAGGAGAAATAAAATCCAATGAGACCAGAAAGATATGTTAAGCCCAAGTTGTTATTGTTTAGAGTTTGTCTTGTTCAACATTAGTGACCCTATTATTATTATTATTAGGTCAAGATATTGCAGTGGTTTGCCACTTCCTTCTCTAGCCCCATCAATGAGGAAACTGGGGTGAAAAAAAAGTTAATGACTTGCCCAGAATCACATAGCTAATAAGTGTCTGAGGCCAAATTTGAACTCAGGAAAATGAACCTTTCTGATTACAAACCTGATAATTTACCTACTGCAACACCTAGTTAAACACAGGCATTTATAGCTGATCCTGGAAGCTTTAGAAAATCACTGGAGTTGTTTAGTTGCTCCTTAGTTCCTTTGGGTTTATAGTAAAATTGGCTTTTTCAGTTTAAATCCATGTGTTTGTATTTATTTCTCTCCATGCTCACAATTAAATGGTGTGGTCTCACATCTGAACAATGGCAATATTCTCTTTACAGAATTTCCTGTTCCTATCTATCTTTTTTTCCCTTCAATGAATTATTAAAAGGAACACAAAATACATGTGAATACTCATACCAATGATTTCCTGGTCCCAACTATTTTCAAGTAGTCCATGATTTTAAGATTTTAACGATACAATGATTTTAAGATAATTAACAGAGTTTTTTTGATCTCCAACTAGTTCATAGTGTAGCTGCAAATGATACCTTTTCCTAAACAGGTATCATTTTATTCCCTCTGAAAACATTTCATTGACTCCTTTGTAAATTTATTCACCCTTGCTTCTAGGACTCACCATAAACTCTGCCTACACAATCTCTTCTCTCTTCCTTCTCTGACTTTTTCATCATAGGGTTTCTCTTTAGAAAGTCTTATTAGGGACTTATCTAATGAAACATTTCTTATCAAAACTATCTTCTGTCCCTTTTCCTTTCTCCTTATGTCCTTTATCTTTATTGACTATCTCTCTGATACCACCTCAACTCCTTGTTCCCCAAACTTTGTCTTTTTTTCGGACATTTCCATATTCTTGGAGGAATCTTTTATCCCAAATATAAATCAGATGTTCTTATCTATAAAATGGGAATCATAATAGGTTTGTTGGAAAAAGTGATTGAGATAATGTGTAAAATGTTTGCAAACTTTGAAATAATGCATAAATCAACTTGATTTCTTAATTATCTTCCTTTGTACCCACAAATTGCCTTAATCTAGATCTTAATCTATACCTTAAAATGTGGTATTCTGATAATCTTGCAGTCACCCAAAGCTCCTGCAAATGCAATGAAAATGGAGCAAAATGAAGTGCTTAGTTTATCCTAAGACTGTTCTAAGTTTTATCTCTTTCTTTAAGTCCTCTTTAGATCCAAGGCTAGATTTGAGTTTTGGGTTTTTTAAAAGCTATTATCTTTTCATAGTTTTTTGTGTGTAAATTTTGAAATTCATTTTAAACTTAAATACAAAATTTTGAAAAAAAGAGAACATTTCCATGTATACGGCAGAATATAACAGAGGATTCAATATTAAAACAATAAGTTCCCATTTCAAGAAAACCTGTGTATTAAATACTAGATATTGTTTTCAAAGTTACCCAGCTTTTCTTTGTTTCCTTCTAGGTTTTCTTTTGTTCTCAGCTGTGCACTTTTTATTTTATTTTTTTCTCCTCTCCCCAAGGGCTACAATTAAATGTGTATATTTATGTTTATATACACATTTGTCATTTTTTTCTCTGGAGATGAGTAGCATCTTCCTTCAGAAGTCTAAGTCTTTACATAGTTTATGTGTTATTTCTATAGCATCTTCAAGATTGTCTTTCTAATCAATTCTGCTCTTTTATTAGTTTTATCTGATAGAAGTCTATTCAGTGTTACTCTTGCTATCGCTGTGGTCTAGTACAGCTTATTGTTACTGATATTGCTCTAATTGTGTTGTCTTATATCACCAAGGTCATCACCTGTATTTTAAGAGCTATATTGCCTACCTTTCTCATGAAGGAGAACATTACATGTAGAGATGTCCAGTAATTAAATCAATATGGTAGAGTAGATAAAGTTGAGCTTTCCTATCATTCCCCTCCAAACAACTTTAAAATAATACTTCAAATAGATTTTGAAGTGGCAGAGAGACAAAAGACCAGAGTGAAACATTCTCCAAGGCCCAGACAATATAGGAGGTCCAAAAGAGAGATTTATAACACAGGAGAACAGCCTACATGGATGAAGTTAATAGGAAACTAGATGGTGATGACAGAAGCAGTAGCAATTTTAAGAGTCAGAGATGGTAAGGGCATGTGGCAACTGGTCGAAAAGAGATGACACAGAATCCATGTTAGCACTAAATATGAGATCAAATACTGTTTGGCAGCTCATTTGATAATACTCACTTCTGGGACACAGTTCAAGGGCAGAGAGAGAGAGTACTTTCAGCCAGGAGAGAGTGGAAACTCTGAGGGGGCAGTATCATTTCTGACCCCAAGGGTTCAGGGATGCTCAGGAACAGTATCATTTTAGGTCCCAAGAGAGGAGGAATACCAAGGAGCAGTATTACTTACAAACCCAAGGAGTCTGCCTGGTAAGAACCAGAGTACAGACCAAGAGAGCAGTCACCACATCTCTTCTCAGATCACATCACCTTCAAAACACTTCCAGACCCTCAGAACTAACTTTGAAATTTCAGTGTAAAGAATCCTGAAGCTTGAGACAGAACCCTCATTTCCCCCATACCTTCCCCCACTCCAAGAATACAGTCCAACATTATCATAAAATTCCAAATTAAGAAATTGGGTTTAAAAATTAACAACAAAGAACGTGGCCATATCTGATTTTTTTCTTGAACAACATGATACAAATAAAAATATGTTTTAAGGGACTGTACATGTATACCCTACATCAGATTATTTGCTGTCTTAGGAAAGAGGAGATAAGGAAGGGAGAAAAAATTGGAACACAAAATTTTATAAAAATGAAATTTGAAAACTATCTTTACATGTATTTGTAAAAATGAAATATTATTTTTAAAAAGAACATGACCATTAAAATCAACTATGCAGACTGAGAAGATCAAGATATAATCTCAGAAGAAGACATTAAAGTCAAATAGCCACAAGCAAAACCTCAAAGGAAAACAATGTGAATTGGACACAAACCCAACAAGAATTCCTGGAAGAGCTATTTTTTTTAAATCAAATTACACTGATAGAAGAAATATGAAGTAAAGAAATGAAACCAAAGGATGAAAATTGAGGGGGTGAGGGAAAACAAAGAGGTTGGCAAAAGAGGCACAAAAATATTGATGAAAATAGCTCCTTAAAAAGCAGAACCAGATAAGTGGAAAGAGAAGTACAAAAAATTACTAAAGAAATAATTCCTTAAAAATTAGACCTAAGCAAGTGGAAATTATTGACTCCATGAGACATCAAGAAACAACAAAACAAAGTCAAAAGAAGGAAAATATTGCATTAAATATGAAATATGTCATCAGAAAAACAACTGACCTACAAAATATTTTAAGGAGATACAATTTGAGAATAATTGGATTACTTGAAAATTAAGATCAAAGAAAGACCATAAACATCATGTTTCAAAAAATTATCAAGAAGAAATGTTTAATGCCTCTTTTCCAAACCACAACAAAACAAAAATTATATTCAAAGAAGAGCTATGGAAGCATATGTTAAAAGCTAATTGGAAACAAAATAATTAATCCTAAAGAATAAGTGTTCAAGTAATAAATCATAGTAACAAAAAATAATTTCATTAAAGAAAATGACAACAATAAAACAAGATTCCAAAATTTATGGGATACAATCAAAGCAGTATTTATAAAAAAACATTTATATTTCTAAATGTGTACATTAATAAAAGAGAAAACTAATCGATGAATTAGGTGTTCAACTTTTAAAAATTGGGGGAAAAACTGGGGAGATAACCACTGAAGATTCTGGAAATCCGAAGAAAGAGTATCTTGTATGAAAAAGAGAAAGAGAGTGTTGCTGAATGAGAGCATGTGGGGTAAATAAAATACGGATATACTTCCTGAGTTTACAAGTCATTCAAAATAATTTTCATGCAGAATAAATAGGTTATGGTGAATACAAGGTAAAGATACAAAGAGCTCAAGAAAAAATTAAGTGAGAATTTACAACTATGTGAATCAAGGGCCGCGAGGTGGCATAGGTGCAGGTAGGTGTCAGAGTAGATAGAATGCTGGGCTTGGAATCGGGAAGACTTATTTTTCATTAGTTCAACTCATGACTCAGACACTATCTGTGTGATCCTGGACAAGTGACTTAACCCTGCTTGTCTCATGTATTCTTATGTAAAAATGAACTGGAGAAGAAAATAGCAAACAACTTTAGTATCTTCTTCAAGAAACCCCTAAATGGGGTCACAAAGAATCAGACATGACTGAAAAATGACTGAATAACAACCAACTGTTCCACTTGTTATTTATAAGAACAAATGTATATTAAGTCCCTACTTTTTACAGAACACTGTTAATGCTGACCTCTAAGTTGAACCGTGAGGAAAAAGAAGGTTTTTGAAGGATTGTACATATTTAATCTCTATCAGATTGCTTGCTCTCTTGGGGAGAGGAAGGAAAAGAGAGAAAAAGAAAAAATTTGGAACACAAAGCATTACAAAAATGAATGTTGAAAATTATCTTTACATGTTTTTGGAAAATAAAATATTATTGGAAGAGAAAGAAAAAGGCTTTTGATAGGCTTGACATGAAGGGGGCGATGAATTTCAGACTTAGAGGATAGACTACATTAAAGTACAAAAGTGGGAGAGAACAGAGTAAGATTGAAGAATAGTTCCTTGTTCTTTGTGAATAAAATATAATTGTATAAAGTTATGTAAATATGATGTAATCATAACAATACACAGCTTCATATTAAGGTTAAAATGAAATATTCCACCAACGAAACAATATAAAAAGGAGAAAAAAATATTAAGTGAGTTTGGTATAGTAAATAGAGTCAGAGGCAGAAAGCCCCAGATTTCAGGTGCTGCCTCTGACATCTACAGATTGTGTGAACCTGGGCAACCTCAGTCCTTTAGGTAAATGTATTAAATCCAGTATTTGGTTCTGTTCAAGGGAACATCCATGCCTTTGGTCATTTTTCTCCTACAAATAAAGGAATTGCAAAACCTATAGAATACCTCCGTTTTGTCCAAAGAGAGGGTGTGTCTCTGCAGTATTCCAGTACCTAGAGAGTTCCCCAATAGCAGAGAAAGTCCCATGATGGCCAAAAAATCATGATTATTGTTGTTACCTCAAGTTGTCTCCTTTTTTCAGGTACCATCTCATTTCCAGAGCACTCACTAGAGAAATCTCATCCAGTGTGGACTCTGAGCCAGTGTGATGATTTCCTTCTTCCTTCCCCCAGCTCCATCCTAAGTTGTGGAGGGGAGTATATTAAATTTATTTGGATAAGCCCTTCTCACTTATATTGATGAAGCTAGGAATGAAGAACCTGCTAGTATGGAGTTGATCTTTTCATATGTACAGACTCAAAAATTAGCATTCTCAGTTTTTCCACCTTCAGCTTTATTCTATCACATGCTTTTATACCATCTTTGCACTACATAATCCAACTTAATTTAGGTGTATTCAGATGTTTCTCTCTCCTATAATATATCCCATACAAATAAGATAACATTCAGTTTGTTGTACAGGTTACTCATAAGTATTTTATATGTTTTTCCTATTATATATATATATATTATTATTCATATTTCATTTTTATCTTCATAATTTTTTTTGTCTGTGAAGAGTGATGTCTTCCCAAGGGGGAGGGAGCTGGGGCTGAGATTACTTTGTTCCCCTTGTTCAGATCTAAGGAAACCCATGTATGTTAAAGGAGTATAACCCTCATGACAAAAGTATTTGCCAATCTTCTCTTCTTGCAGTTTTAATAACTATATCTGGTGCATTACTTGTTGATTAAAAAGTTGTATGGAACTGAGATATAACTGAGTCACAGTTTACTCTGCTGTACATTTTGATAAATTTTAAAAATTTCAATTTTGTAAATTTTTAAATGATTTTAGAAGTTATATTAGGTATAAAAAGTGAGGTCATCAGAAATAAGAGAATGGGAGAGATGCAAGGTCAGGATTCTGTGACTTGAGAATGGAATTTTTATAACTCTTAAACTAAAGGGTGATAAGTATACTGCTTGTATATGTCATACCTCTAAGAAAGCTTATGTCCTTTGATGTTAGTTTTATGAATAGTTTAGAGACATACAATTTTGAAGTAATTGTTCAAAATTACAAGATATTTAAAGAATTATGAACTCATTTCTCTCAATGGTCTTTCCTTTGTATGCTCTAAGTTGTGGGCAATTTATTCAGGAAGTTTTTCTCTTAATGAAGCAAAGACATCTAGTTTTGCTATGCTAAAAACAAGTATTAAAATGAGAAATAGATTTTCTTGGGAGATGGCCACTAGAAGATGAGATGCTTTTGGAAAAAAAAAATTCACTGCTGTATAGTATCTTTCCCCCCCATTTTTGCTATATTTTATATCTTTTCTCAATTTTGCTATAATTAAAAATACAATTTCTTTTTCCCTTCTCTGTTTTCTTTTTAATTTACCTGTCTTTATCATTTCATTTTTTCTTTAAGTCTACTATTTCTTTATTTCTTATATGTGTGCATACATACATGCACATATACATATGTGTATGTATGCACACATACACATACATGTGTATCACGGTGCGAATGTTTACAATATTTTCTATATGTGTATATATGCATGAACGCATAATGTATATGTGTGTGTGCATGTGTATGTGTGTACATGTGTATGTGTATACATACATTTTTGCCTTAACTTTTCTATTACTGTTTTTATTCCCTCCTTTATTCCTCCCCTTTCTCCTTCTCTCTGTATCTTTTTCTCTTTTCCTGTCTTTAGCACTCCTTTTCTTCCCCCCTCTTCTCAACTTTTTTTCTTTTCCTTCCTTCTACCTTTTTTTGTTCCTTTCCTCGATCACTTTGTAGCTATAGCAGATGTCCCTCAGATGACACATATTTCCATAGCTAAATAAGAGCCCTATCTCCCTTTTATTATTTGGATAGGATGGGGGAATCACACAGTACAAATGTGTATGGATGGATAATATCTGGATTGAAAAATATTATTCATCTTCCACTTCTCCACAAACATACCCCTCTTCCAACTTTGCCTATGCATGTCTAGAGCAATGTCATCCTTCTAGTATTGCCATTCACCAGCTTCTCACAACTTCAGCACCTTCTTCGATCCCCTACTTTCCTTACCTTCACATCCACATATTCAGATGCCAAATTATTTTCTGTCTTCCCATAGCTCACATTGGGTCTTTATTCTCCACTCAAATGGCTACCACCTTAGTAAAGGGCCCATCACCTTTCCCTTAAACTATTGCAGTGGTCTTTAGAGTTATCTTCCTGACTCATCTATTTCTATTTCAATTCATTCTCCACATAATTGACAAAGTTTTGTCCATGTCACAATAAATTACAGGTCTCCCTATTGACTCTAAGATCCAATATTATATCTCTAGCTCATCCCTTTAAAATTATCTTTTTTGTGGAAGTAAATAATATATTAATATAATTGTTAACAATCATATACGTGTGTGTGTGTGTGTGTGTGTGTGTGTGTGTGTGCTTTATACATATATAAGGTGTGAGATGAAAAATGTTTGCTGAAAGAACTACATGATTTAAAAAAAAGTGTGGGGACCATACCAAGTAACTATTTAGTTGTGAGATATTGTGATTGTGAATGGAAGAATCTTTCCACTAATCACACTCCCTCAGGTGAAACGGTTCTTTTCTTAGCCAGATGATGATATATTCAATAGCCTCTTAAGCATGGTTGCTCTACTTAACAGTAAATCAGCAACAATCCAAAAGAAAACAACTTTGATCATTGTGATCATATAAGATAGTGCAATATATAAATGTCAGCTTAAAGAAGTGAAAAAGATAGAATTTTATCCAAATACGGAGGAATGAAGTTAGGATCAATTATTCATGATATCTCATCACTTTACTATAGCTGAGCCTGTGTCCCAGATATGTTAATGAAGTTATATAGCCTGTTTAAAAAAAAACAGTTTGAATGTTTCTTCTCTTAATTACCATAAAAAAATCAATACATGAAGCTCTGCAAAATCTTCTTGTTGGTTTCTAATTTTCACATTGTGCATTTCCTTTCCTGTTCCCACTTTTTTCATTAATACCTTGTCTCCCTGCCACCCCCCTCAAACCCTCCAACTTCATAAAGCAGATGGATCAGAATTCCCATACTACTTTGTCAATTAGCAGTTTTAAAGTACTTTTAAAGTCACAGGCCACTGCCATTTCTCCATACATACCTTAACTGACCCAACAAAAAGCTGATCATAAGATCACAGAATCCCTGATTTTACCAGACATGTGTAACCTTTTTTTTTTTCTCATGGTTTCTAGTAGCACTTGGTCTCTAATAGCATTGTTTACAACCCATCTCATGACTCTTAGAATAGTCTACCTAATATGGTTCTCAGTATACATGTTAGGCAACATGTTAGGAAGATATCTAGACTAGGAATTAGAACACCTGGTCTCTGTTGTCCTTCTTTCCAGCTATAGCATCTCAAACATTCATTCATCCTTACTTAAATCCAACTCACTTACATGCCATGGTATCACCTCTCTGAAGTAATAATCCTCTTTGAAAACAAAGGATAAATGACAATAACCATTACTTATGGTCACTATTGGGATGACATGTATGAGATATTTTTTTTCTTAGTAGCTCAAATTCATGATCACTCTGCCCTTGGAAGAATTAAATGGATCAGGTGGATAATCCCAGTCAAAGAATAAAGACTCTCTAGGGTTAAGAAAGGTCAACTTCTGCTCTGTAGCTCCTATGGTAGTTTTGTGACTATAATACTTTAAATAAAGGAATATCAGGCAACACAGAGATAGGATTACCCACAAATGTTTATAAGAAATGACATTAGTTCATAAGAGAATACAGAAAAACAGAATTAGGGTCAAAATTAGGCACAGTGGGATAAGAAACATCAGTCTATACCAGAATTGGAAGTACAATTTTAAAAAAATATAAATTTTCAATTTTGAGGTAATTCCTTATGACATCCTCTAAAAGTTTGGATTTGAAGAAGGAGACTACCAGAGTTCCTGTCACTAGCTGCTGTGTGCATCATACTATTGCTTGACATGTAGGAAATCCTCTTTACTTTGCCCTTTTTCTCTCTCTTCTTTTTTGAGAGATCCCCAATATTGCTCCTGTTCTGTCTTCCAGTTTTGATCTTAAATGACTTCCCCTTAATCAAGCTTGGAAGAAATATAACTTGCACAGTCTTTGTGAGAGCTGGTATGCTTTTTAAAGGTACTGATATTTGAGGTTTCTAGTACTCAGTTTCTCTATCTCTACAAAGAGGATAAGATTAGATTATTTCTAATGTTTTTTCATTCTGAATTTTTAATCTTCCTCATTAGATTATAAACTCCTTGATGGTAGGCATTGTGTTTTAGTATCTTAGGATCATAAGATTTACAGCAAAAAAAAAAAAAAAAAAAAAAGATCTTAGGAAAAATATTAGTCTAAACTTCTGATTTTGCTTATGAGAAAACTGAGGCTCAGAGAAGTTAATTGACTTGCCCCAGATGCATCCCAAATCCAGATCTAGGTAATTTGATTACAAATTCAATGTTGGTCTTTTTTTCCCCCAAATGTCCTACCTATGCACAAAGCATAGTGGTTTGCAAATATAAGTACCTAATAAATGAAGAATGGATGCATGAATTTAAAAGTACATATAGGCAGATACCAAATTGCCTTCCATGGTATTCCACCCAATTATATCTGTTTCTTTGCTTGGAGAGTTCTTTTTACTGGTTCATTGCTTCAACAATCTTCCACTTTACTCATGACTTTATTACTAGATCCACACAGTTAACTCCCCATTCGGGAATGTTACATGACCTCTGAAAGTCCTTTCCCCCTTAGCATCCCATGATTCTATTTGACTTAACTCTTTGATTCTCCCTATGTGAATAGCAGTCCTGTGACACTGATCAGATTTCCTGTGCTCTTGGCACATTTATCAGAATCTGTGTCAATTTCCCCATTCCCTAGTGAGGGAAACAGAATGGAAAAAAAAACGTCCAACAATCCATAGGTGGTACAGCTGTTAACCAGTACTCTTTAACCTCTCTTCCCTCACCCCTTGCCCTTAGAACACGTAGAGAGAACGCATCTGTCATAGGGAGCATATGAATTTGCAATTCTCCCTGAGGGAATCTTAGTTCCTAAGAACCAGAAGATAATAATCATTATCCTGTCCCCTCCCTACCATTTACATGATGTCTTTTTTGTACAAGCATTCATTTCTATATATTCTAAACATCCTTTTTTTTTTTTCATTTGTAATGTTGTGATTGCAATAATGGCAAGGATAGTTTATATAATGTTATAGCACCTTTCATCTGAGAATCTCATTGCACTTTATAAATAGTAACTAATTGGAGAAGAGTGTTGTATATTTATTTAATAATCCAATGGTATTCTTTATTTTTAGCAGAATACTAAGTTCTTTACTGTTTACTGTCAATGCAATTTCCTTCAAATAATACAAATTAATGAGGAGAGAAAAAAGCAAATTTGCTTCTCATTAGTTACTAATTTAAGGACTTCCTGGTTGATTAATCAGATTTCCCCACCTCAGCTCCTATGAACTCAATTGATGGTCCAATTTCCTTTCTAGGAATCCCATATGTAATTAAGTAGTTCCTCAAGTTTCTATTTGGGGTAAAACCACATCTTTCACATTTCTTCTTCATTGCTCCCCATCATCTATGTAACATATGCGTATATCTACATGTACACTTGACCTCTTTATTTCTCTACATCTCCTTTCCATTCTAATATCTCTGCTTTTTCTTCCAATGTCTTAAAATTATGTCTTTTCACTACTCTTGAATTTAATGTAGTGCCCTCAAGGGAGATATCTTTCAATTTGAAGTTATCTCCAATATACACATAGTCAGAGATGAAAGCTTTACACTGCTGGTGAGATTATTAACTGTTAATATAATTTTATCACAGAAATCTTTTGTGTCCTGATAGTTGCTTATAAATTCTATTTTTTTCTGAGGTCTTCCAGCAGAGTTTATCACTGACATCACTATTCTTCTTCATATCTAGTTCGTATTAGGCTCTCCTTGCAAGCAGAGCCAGTACAGACGTGGTCTCTTTCCTGCTAAGTGATTTCTTACTGGCACCTCTTTTCTTGAATCTGATAGATCAAGTGTAGAAAAACATTTAATAACTGGGTGATAACGACAATAGTTGGAGGAGTAAAGCTTCTAGGCTTTCTGAGCTGGCATTCATGAAAAAGGCTTTGTGCTTTGCCCTACTCAGGGCAATGATATCTAAAAATGTCTGAATGAGAACCTCCTACCATTTTTGTACAGGTGAAATCAGTTTGAAATTCTACAGGCATCCTTGAAGGGAGAAAAGCAACCACCAAAAAAGAAAAGAAAAGAAAAAGAAGATGGAAATGTATTTTGGAGAAGTGAGGTGGGGGAAAGAAAGAGATGTGAAAGGGAAAGGATTTCCAATTAATTGTCTTGATAGTGAAGTGTGCATATTTCAGAATTTTTTTTTAGCACTATTAGAGGAGCAATATCTTTCCTCTCTCTACTCTCAACCTCCTGTCTATGACTTGCCACAAAATGCTTCAGGGGTGAGTTGCTGGGAAATGTTTAACAACTGACTCCTCCAAAAAATAAAATATACATTCAATACCCATTTAAATTTAAACTGTAGCATTAACATTTTCTCCATCACTTTCTTAAATTCAGACAACTAATAAAATGATAAATCAAGCCTTGGTTTGTGGCATTTATGATTTATTAATTTGTTAACACTTATGCCATTACTAAGTTTAGACGATCAACAAAGCAATAAAGCAAGCTGTGATTTGTAGTATTTATGAGTTATTAATTTATTAACATTTTCTCCATCACTTTCTTAAGTTTAGATAACCAACAAAACAATAAATCTAGTCCTGATTTGTAGCATTTATGATTTATTTGCTTATTTAAAATTTTCTCTATAGCTTTCTTAAGGTAATTTAGAAATCAACAAAACAATAAATCAAGCCTGATTTGTGCTCTTTGCAGACTTCCAAGGTTGTAAATACTCACACTGAAAACTTCACAATTTGGTTTTTTTTTTTCATTGAAGCTTTTTATTTTTCAAAACATATGTGTGGTCAATTCTTCAATATTAGCCTTACAACACCTTGTGTTCCAATTTCCCCCACTTCCGCCACGTGCTCCCCTAGATGGCAAGTAGTTCAATATATGTTAAACATGGTAGAAATATGTTAAATCTAATATATACATACTTATTTATACAATTATTTTGCCACACAAGAAAAATCAAATCAAACCAATAGAGAAAGAAAGAGAGAGAGAGAGAGAAAAGAGAGAGAGAGAGAGAGAGAAGAGAGAGAGAGAGAGAGAGAAGCAAAATAAAATGCAAGCAAACAACAACAAAGAGCAAAAATGCTATGTTGTGAATCACAGTCAATTCCCACAGTTTTCTCTCTGGGTGTAGATGGCTCTCTTCATCACTAATCAATTGGAATTGGTTTGAATCATCTCATTGTTGAAAGACAACCATGTCCATCAGAGTTAATCATCATATAATCTTGTTGTTGCCATGTATAATGATCTCCTAATTCTGCTCATTTTACTTAGCATCAGTTCATGTAAGTCTTTCCAAGCCTCTCTGAATCATCCTGTTGGTTATTTCTTACAGAACAATAATAATGCATAACATTCAAATACCATAATTTATTCAACTATTCTCCAATTGATGGATGTCTATTCAGTTTCCAGTTTCTTGACACTACAAAAAGGGTTGCCATAAATATTTTTGCATATGTGGGTCCCTTTCTCTCCTTTAAGATCTCTTTGGGATATAAGCCCAGTATAAGCACTGTTGGATCAAAGGGTAAACACAGTTTGATAGGCTTTTGAGCAGCTCCAAATTGCTCTCTAGAATGCTCCAGTTTTCCCACATTCCTTCTAAGATTCGTCATTATCTTTTCCTGTCATCTTAGCCAATCTGAGAGGTGTGTCGTGGTAGCTCAGAGTTGTCTTAATTTGCATTTCTCTGATCGATAGTGATTTAGAGCACCTTTTCATATGACTATAAATAGTTTCAATTTCTTCATATGACAATTGTCTGTTCATATCCTTTGACAATTTATCAATTGGAGAATGACTTAAATTCTTATAAATTTGAACCAATTCTCTACATATTTTAGAAATGAAGCCTTTATCAAAACATTTGAATGTAAAAATGTTTTCCCAGTTTATTGATTCCCTTCTAATTTGGTCTGCATTAGTTTTATTTGTACAAAAACTTTTTAACTTAATATAATCAAAATTGTCTATTTTGTGATCAATGATGATCTCTAGTTCTTCTTTGGTCACAAATTTCTTCTTCCTCCACAGGTCTGAGAAGTAAACTATCCTATGTTCTTCTAATTTTTTTTTTATAATAACATTATTTACGTCAAGATCATGAACCCATTTTGATCTTATCTTGATATATGATGTTACATGTGTGTCAATATTTAGTTTCTGCCATACGAGTTTCCAATTTTTGTCAAATAGTAAATTCTTATCTCCAAAGCTGGGGCCTTTTGGTTTAACAAACACTAGATTACTATAGTCATTGATAATTTTGTCCTGTGAACCTAAACTATTCCACTGATCAAACAGTCTATTTATTAGCCAGTACCAAATGGTTTTGGTGACCACTGCTTTATAATATAGTTTTAGATCTGGAACAACTAGGCCACCTTCATTTGCATTTTATTTCATTAATTCCCTTGAAATTCTTGACCTTTTGTTCTTCCAGATAAATTTTGTTGTTATTTTTTCTAGGTCAGTAAGATAGGTTCTTGGGAGTTTGATTGGTATAGCACTAAATAAATAGATTAGTTTAGGTAGTATTGTCATCTTTATATTTGCTCAACCTATTAAAAAAAACTTGATATTTTTCCAATTGCTTAGATCTGACCTTATTTGTGTGGAAAGTATTTTGTAGTTTTGCTCATATAGTTTCTCACTTTCCCTGGGCAAATAGATTCCCAAATATTTTATCCTATTGAACAGTTATTTTAAATGGAATTTCTCTTATATCTCTTGCTGTTGGATTTTGTTAGTGATGCATAAGAATTACGATGATTTATGTGGATTTATTTTATATCCTGAAACTTTGCTAAAATTGTGGATTATTTCTAATAGTTTTTCAGTTGATTTTCTAAGGTTCTCTAAGTATATCATCATATCATCTGCAAAGATAATTTGGTTTCCTTATTACCTACTCTAATTTCTTTAATCTCTTTTTCTTCTCTTGTTGCCAAAGCTAGCATTTCTAATACAATATTGAATAGTAATGGTGATAGTGGGCAACCTTGTTTCACCTCTGATCTTACCAGGAATGGTTCCAGGTTATCTCCATTACATATGATACTTGCTGATGGTTTTAGATAGATGCTACTGACTATTTTAAAGGAAAAGTCCATTTATTTTTATGCTCTTTAGTGTTTTTTGATAGGAATAGATGTTGGATTTTATCAAATGCTTTTTCTGCATCTATTGAAATAATCATATGGTTTTTGTTAGTTTGATTATTGATATAGTCAATAATACTAATAGTTTTCCTAATATTGAACCAGCCCTGCATTTCTGGTGTAAATCCTACTTGGTCATGGTGTATTATCCTGGTCATGACTTTCTGTAATCTCTTTATTAATATTTTATTTAATATTATTGCATCAATATTCATTGGGGAAATTGGTCTATGATTTTCTTTCTCTGTTTTTGTCCTACCTGGTTTAGATATCAGTGTCATGTCTATGTCATAAAAGGAATTTGGAAAGAGTCCTTCTTTCCCTATTTTTTTCAAATAGTTTATATAGTATTGGAGTTAATTGTTCTTTAAATGTTTGGTAGAATTCACATGTAAATCCAGCTGGTTCTGGGGATTTTTTTCTTAGGGAGTTAATTAATAGCTTGTTTTATTTCTTTTTCTAAAATGGGACTATTTAAGTAACTTATTTCCTCTACTATTAATCTGGGCAATCTGTATTCTCACTTTGAGCCAAATCTGATGAGAACAAGAGTCACACAATATTCATCTATCTGCCTTCTTTGTCTCAATTATAATAGGTTTTCTTGGCCTCTTCATGAGATGTAATTTTCCTCATTTTATCTCCACTTTCCCCCTTTTTTAGTACAATCCCCTTTCCACCTCTAGTTTCTTTTTTATATTATAACAGTAAAATCAAATTATACCTGCACTCTCTGTGTATACTCATAACAGAAAAGTTATATTTTCAAGAGTTCTTTTCTCTTTACTTTTTTATGCTTTTCTTAAGTTTTATATTTGGAGGTCAATTTTTTTGTTCAGATCTGGTCTTTTCATCAGAAATAAATGGAATTCATCTGTTTTGTCGAATGTCCATCTTCTTCCCTGAAAGAAAATGTTCAGTTTAGTGGGGTAGTTTATTTTTGACTGCAATTCAAGTTTCTTTGCCTTTCAGAATATCAGATTCCAGGCCTTTTAGTCCTTTAAGGTGGAAGCTGCTAAGTCCTGGATAATCCATATTGTGCCTCCTTGATATTTGAATTATTTCTTTCTGGGGGCTTGCAATATTTTTCCCTTGGTCCTATGATTCTGAAATTTAGCTATGATGTTCCTTGGGGTTTTAATTTTGGGGTCTCTTTCAGAAGATGTTTGGTGAATTCTTTCAATGGCTATTTTACCTTCTGATTCTAGAACATCAGGACAGTTCTATTTGATGATTTCCTGAAAAATAATGTTTAGGCTCCTTTTTCATCATTTTTTTAGGAAGTCCAGTAATTCTTAGATTGTCTCTCCTAGATCTATTTTCCAGGTCTGTTGTCTTCCATAGTAGGTATTTTACATTTTCTTCTTTTTTTTTTCATTTTTTTTTATTGTTTTGTTTGACTGATTCTTGATGTCTCATGAGTCATTCATTTCCATTTGTTCAGTTCTGATGTTTAGTGAATTATTTTCTTCATTTACTTTTCTGTATTTGCCCAATGAATTTTTAAATCAGTTGTTTTGTTTTATTGATTTTTTTTCCCATTTCACAAATTCTGTTTTCAAGGAGTTATTTTCTTTTTCCATTTTGTCAAATCTGTTTTTTAAGGAGTTATATGCTTTTTACATTTCCCTAAGTCTATTTTGCTATGAATTTTCTTTAGACAATTTCTTTGTTTCCTTCTCCAAATCCTCTTGCAAAGTCCTCATTTCCTTTCCCATTTTTCTTCAAGATCTCTTTAAAGATCATTTTTAATTTCTTCTAGGAGAGCCTTGTGTTATGGGGAACAATTTATATCACCCTTTGGGGCTTCATCTGGAGATGATCTGCTTTTAATTTCCTCAGGGTTTGAAATCTGTTCTTCTCTTTCACCATAAAAACTATCTATGGTCAGAGTTCTTTTTGCTTTTTTACTCATTTATTTTTGAAGTTGAAATCTGCTTTTAGAGCAAGAGATATTGTCCAAGCTTCTTCTACAAGTGGCAGAGGCTATGCTAGGTCAGTGCTGCCTGACTTCTGGTGCTGGAGTGGGCATAGTCAGGTTCCATGAAATTTTGGCATTATGGGATTTAGTATTTACCTTTTGTGTTTGTATTGGATGTTTTATAACTTCTCTGCTGATCTACTGGCTTGCAACCAGGGTAGAGTAGCCAACACTGCTATTGTAGTTTCCTTCCCATACATTCTCTAGCATGTGGAGTGCACGCCACCCCTGGACTCTGCACTGCCTGTACTCTGCATCTGTGCTCAACCTACTTGTGTTTGACCTGCCTCCCTCTGTGCCCAATTGAAACAGACCTTTTCTGGAGATGCTCAAAATTGTCTTCTGTTGGTAATTTGTTACACTTCCAATATATGTGGTTTCTGTCAGTCCAGAACTAATTCAGAGGTTGGATTTGCTTGTTAATCTGAGGGTTGTGGGAAGAGGTCAGAAAGAAACATGTATACTCTTTGCCATTTTGGCTCCATCTCTACAATTTGGTTTTTGAGCTGACTCCGGCATACCATTGGCCTCAGAAGCCACCTTAGACATTATTTAATCCAACTCATTCGTTAAAAACTGAAGTTTAGAAGAGGGAAATAAGTGAATAACAACCAAAATTCCTAGGTGAAAACAACATTGTCAAGACCCTAGGATTCAAGTTCTACTCCCAACCCCAATCTTTGTAAGTTTCACTATTCTTAACTGTAAAATGAAAACATTGGTTAATTTTTTTCTTTCATTTCTAATACTATGATTCTGTGACTTCAGATCTAGTCTTTCTTCCACTATTTATTCAATTAATTAATCAATCAAATATTTATCATATGTATATTTATTGTCATATCTCCAATAATGGCTTGAGAGAATTGAAAGGGGTTTAAAAAAATTAATGCCAAGTATGATAATAGATTGTTGCCAAGAACTTCCAGTTAGAATAAAATAGCAGAAAGTCCAAAGGACAGACAATCTTAGCCTGAGGGCATCAGCTAGCTAGTTCTCTGGCTGAGTATAGTTGTCATGGTTTTGGAACTATTTCAACTTTAAAGGATTTAAACCCGCTATGAGATAGCCTACTGAAATTTATATAACATTTTAAGATTTCACAAAGCAATTTCCTCAGAACATTTCTATGAGATAAGTAACATGAGTATTACCTCCATTTTATAAAAGAGGAAATTAAATTTAAAGTTACATTAGATATTGGAGGTGAAATTTGAGCCCCATGTTTCTTAAACTCCAAGTCTACTATTTTTTTCACTCTAGTACTTTAACATTCAATTAGATTGCACAATACAGAAATTTGTTTTTAAAATGACTTTTAACAGCAAGGCATCAATATGTGTTGAAGTTATGAGAAAAATCTTCAATGTGAAAATGGACTTGATACTATATAGTAGCAAAAAACTAATAACACAAAGTACATGTACATTATTGGGGAGTGGCTAAATTGTGACACATAGACATATTGTAATGAAAGAAGAGCTGGATATAAACAAAGAGAAGCATTAGAAGATTCATATGAACTGATGCAAAGTAAGCAGAACACCGGAAATGATACACCAAGTGAATACAAGAGTACAATAGGAAAGGAAAAACAAAACACTGAATTAAAAGTTATGTAATTATAATGATCAAGAGAAAAATACCCTCTTTAGAGAGTTGAATATTAATGGGTGTGGAACATTACATATTCTATCAGATAGATTAATAAATTTTGTAAAACTGCTTTCCTCTTTTTTTTTATTTTTTGTTATAAGGAATGGCTCTCTGAGAGAAATATAACAACACAAAAGATATAAATTTAAAAATTAAAAAGAAAAAAATATGAGACTTGATCTGGATATAAATCAATGCAGAGGAATAAGGAGATCTCATCCACATTTTATTTAAACTGAGATTAAGTTCAAATCTTGATTCTTTCTTACTGCCTGACTGACCTCTCTAAATCTCAGCTACTAAATCCCTAAAATAAAGGAGTTAAAGTCAATAGTCTCCTAAGTGGTTGTGAGCTCTTAATACACAGCCTGTGTGTGGGTAGCCTCAGGGCAAACTACATTTACATAAGACTTATTCTCAGGTATAGCTTGGTTACTCCTAGCTCCAAGCTTGCCTGAGGGCCAAAATTGGGGAAAGCTTGAAAGAAAAGACTTCTTTGTCTTCTGGTTTCCAATTTAAGAGAGATAATTCTTTAGGGTTTCTGAGTCTTATCAGTGACAGTTGAAGGCATAGAAAGACCCTGTGAAGAAGCAGATTTGTAACATGGTCCATACCCTATTCTTAGCTTACTATACTAGTAACTTTGGGGAATTTCTCCATGGGTAGAATTTGGAACCTTCAGGTGAGCTGAGGTACATCATTCCAAGTGGAAGAGTTTATTCACTTTGTATATTTTCTGGTATATCATCTGTGTACCTTCTCTGATTTGTTTGGTACCAACCTGGATAAATAGGTTTCATTGCTATTTGTTATATGTCTTCTTTGTGGAGCCAATTTTTTATGGGGAAGGAAGTCAAGACTTGGATTGATAACTTGGAGTTTTCCTTCATTAGATAGTGAACAGGACCTTAACTTGAACTTAAAAATGATTTGTCTTTGTTCTTGTTCAGTTGTTTTCAATCATATTTCACACTTTGTGATCCCATTTGGTGTTTTCTTGGCAAAAATTCTAGGGTGCTTTGCCATTTCCTTTTCCAGCTCATTTTACAGATGATGAAATGCATACATTTAGTACCTAGGGCCAGATTTTAATTCATGAAGAAGAGTCTTCCAGCACTCTATTCACTGCATCGCTTAGCTGCCTAGGTTAACAAAATTTAGGAGGCTGAAGGATATAATTCTGACCTGATACCTCCTATTTCTGAGGATAGAGAAAGGCCAGTTTCTGATATCAGTCTCTTGCTTCTCCTCCTAACAGAATTCCTTCCTAACAGGAATCACATATTTCCTTGAAGAAGAGTAGTCAAAGGATACTCTAGAGATATGTGCTCATGGCTCCCAAACAGCCCACATCTAGATAGACACGTGGATATGTGTAATATACATATTATATTGTATGTATATACATATGGATAACACACATACACATTCACTATCTACATTATGGATTAGGAAGGGCATTACACGCTGACAAATAAATATAAACCAAGGTTTTTTTTTTTTTTATTTGTAATGATTTGTACTGCTTATTACAGATATAGAGAACTCACAGGATAAGCACTTACAAGGTAGTCAGAAAAGAACAGTCTTAAAGTCTCTCAAGAACTTTAGAATTGATTATATAACACAAAAGACATTGGCACAGGATCATCTGATGCTGCCCTCATAAAAGAATGTGCTATACTCTAAGAGCAAAGCAGAATTGAATTAGCTCAAAAGAAATGTGAAATGTGCAAAGTTAGAGAGTCCATCCCAAATATTCATATGCACTGTCTGTATCCGACCTGTGGCAGAACATTCCAAGCTTGTGCTGGTCTGATCAGCCACAAGCAAACATATTGTTGCTCTTTCATAAAGATGTAATTTTGTTCCTCTTAGAAAGTAAAGGCAACAACCAACCAATCAACCAACCGACTTCTTATTACTTTTTACACTAGACTAACTTGAGTATCATCTACTTTTGTGAAAAATGAAAAGGTTTCATTTTCATTATGGATGCATGTAGTCATTATGCAAAACATTCCCATAAGTCATGATGTGAAAAAAAAACATAGATTCCCCCCAAAACATACAAAACCAAACCCTCAAGAAAATAAAAAATGCAAAAAAGTATGTTTTAATTTGCATTTAGACATCAGTTCTTTTTGGAGAGTATAGATAGCATTTTTCATCATAAATCCTTCAGTTTTATTGAATCATTGTATTACTTAGAATAACTAAGTAATCACAGTTGGGCATGTTACAATATTGCTATTACTTGTACATAGTACATTTCTGATGGAAGTCTTTATAGGTTTTTCTGAGAGCTTCCTACTTACTACTCCTACTTACCATTTCATCCTAATCATATACCACAATTTGTTCAGCCATTCCTCAAATGATGGCATTCCCTCAATTTTCAATTCTTTGCCAGAAAAGTGCTACTGTAAATATTTATGTACATATAGAACTTTTGCCTTTTAAAAAAATCTTAAGGTATATAGACTTAGTAGTGGTAATACTAGGTCAAAAGATTTTATAGGCCATAATTTTATAGAGCTTTAGGAATAGCTCCAAATTGTTTTCCAGAATGGTTGAACTCAGTCCACAATTCTACCAACAGGACATTAATGTCTCATTCTCTCCACTGACACCATTTATTATTTTCCATTTTTTTGTCCTATTATCTAATCTAATAGATATGAGATAGTACCTCAAAATTGTTTTAATTTATATTTCTCCAATCAATTGTGAGAGCATTTTTAAATATGACTATAGTTTTTATTATTTTATCAGAAAACTATTTATGTCTTTTAATCATTTATCAATTGGGGAATTCTCATTTTTATATACTTGACTCGGTTCTCTTTAAATTTGAGAAATGAAGCCTTTATCAGAGAAACTTGCTTCAAAATTTTTTCACAGTTACTATTGATAACTGTATTTTCCTCCATTCTATTCCCCACCCATTGGAGCTTCTCAAATGTTTTGCTTATAATTACCTCTCCCCAAATCTGCCCTTTCTTCTGTTAACTCCCTTTCTCTTATCCCCTTCTGCTTTTACTTTTCTGTAAGAGAAAATAGATTTCTTTATCTAATTGAGTGTGCATGTTATTCCCTTTTTGAACTAATACTGATGAGAGCAAAATGTACTCACTATCCCTTTGCTGCCCCCTTTTCCTTTATTATAAAAACTTTTCTTGCCTCTTTTATAAAAGATAATTTACCATGTTTACTTCTCCCTTTTTCTTTTCCCCAATACATTCCTTTCTTATCCCTTAATTTAATTTTTTAAAGATATTCTCCCTTTATATTCAAGTCACCTATGTCTTTTGTTGATATATGCTCCTTTTAATTGCCCTAATAATGAGAAGGTTCTTATAAGTTACAAGTATCATCTTCCCATGTAGGAATGTAAACAGTTTAACCTTATTAAGACCCTTATGATATCACTTTCCTGATTACATCCTTATGTTTCTCTTGAATCTTGTATTTGAAAGTCATATTTTCTAATTATCTCTAGTATTTTCATCAATTGAAAGTCTTCTGTTTCATTAAATATCCATTTTCCCTCTGAAGGATTATACTGTTTTGCTGGATAGGTGATTTTTCATGTAATTCTAGCTCCTTTGCCTTTTCCAATCCTTTAATGTAGAAGCTGCTAAATATTATGTTATCCTGTCTGTGGCTCCAAGATACTTGAATTGTTTCTCGTTTCATGTAATATTTTCTCCTTGATCTGGGAGCTCTGGAATTTGACTATAATAACCTTGGGAGTTTTCATTTTGGGATCTCTTTAAAGAGGGTATTGATGTATTCTTTCCATTTCTATTTTACCCTCTATTTCTAGAATATCAGGACAGTTTTTTCTTGATAAATTCTTGAGAGGTGATATTTAGGTCCCCCTTTTTTATCATGACTTTCAGGTAATCCAATAACTTTGAAATTCTCTCTCCTGGATCTATTTTTAAATTAGTTAATTTTCCAATGAGATAGTTTACATTGTCTTCTTCTTTTTTAAAAATTCTTTTGGTTTTGCTTGATTGTTTCTTGATGTCTTATAAAGTCATTAGCTTCCACTTGTCCAATTCTAACTTTTAAGGAATTATTTTCTTCAGTAAGCTTTTGTACCTTCTTTTCCAATTGGCCAATTATGTTTTTTAAGAAGTTTTTTTCTTTGGTGAATTTTTGTGCCTCTCTTTCCATTTGGCCAATGCTTCATTTTAAGTTGCTATTCTCTTCAGTATCTTTTTGTGTCTCCTTTACTAAGCTATTGACTTGTTTTTCATGATATTCTTGTATCACTCTAATTTTTTCTATTTTTTCCTCTGTTTTTTTGATTTTCAAAATCCTTTTTGAGTTCTTCCATGATTTGAAATCAATTATTAATTTACTTGGAGGCTTTGGATGTAAGAATTTTTACTTTGTTACCTTTATTGAGTATGTGTTTTGATCTTCCTTGTCACCATAGTACATGCTTTTATGCTACCATCTTGGATCTGTCTCCTATTGATACTCTTTCATGTTTTTTTGTATCTCTATCATTACTTATTGATCACCCTCTTCCCATAGAACTTTTCTCTTATAACCACATAAGTAATGTCAAGAAAAATCAATCAGCACATTAGAAACATCTGAAAATATGTCTCATTTTACATGACTAAATTATTTGCCAAGTGCTTGGAACAGTATCTGTCATATAATAAGTGCTATATAAATGTTAGTTATCATTATCATCACAATTACCTCCAATCCATCCCCTCTTTACCAAGGATCATTTCTGACTAGGATGGGTCATGGAAGACTTCAATAAGGAAATGGCATTTATATTGCATTTTGCATAATAGGTAGAGATGGGAGCAATGGGACTATTGAAGGTATAGTTAATTATATGAACAAAAGTATAAAAATGGTAAAATGTTCATTTTGAATGGGAGGTGAAGAGCAATCCAGATGGTTTAATTATTAGGTAGGAAGAGATAAAGCTGAAGAAGACTTGTGTCAAGCTTTGAATTCCTACTACTAAATTATTAATATTAATAACAATATTAACTATACTACTAATAAATATTTTTATTTAATATTAAATATTAAGTTCCATTATTAAAAGGCAAGAGTTTGGAGCATCAAGATGATGTGATCACCTCTGTGAATGTGGAAGATTAATCTGGAGGCACTATATAAAATGAAGATATCCAACTGAGAAGAATTCTACTGGGGTACTGACAGTAGCCAGAGAAAGAAGGAAACATAGGCAGGATTGGAATGAATAAGACTTGGTAACTGATCGAGTAGGAAAGGAATGCAGGAAAAAGTGGTTCCAAGAGTTATAAAGATATGTAACCTGTATTACCATTGACAAGAATTGAAAAGCCAAGAGACAAGGGGTTCGGGGAGGGGGAAAGAATAATATAATCAATTTGGGGATGTACCGAGTTTCTGTCAGAATCAGATTAGAACACAGCTGCAGCACATCAAGCAGGAAGAAAAGGGGAAGAGGTGGGGCATGGCCATACCCCTAGGGTATAAACTGATGTAGCAGCCAAGCAAAAGGGCAGTCTGTTAAATCACCTGTCCTGACATCTGTGACTCCCTAAGTTACCTCTGTCTAGCCCTAGTTGCACTATCTAATCAGTTTTCCTGGAACCAGACTTTGCATATTTATCTGAATCTTGTCCATCACTTACCAGCTGTGTGGCTGTGGGCAAGTCACTTAATGACTAAGGGTCTTTGTTTCTTCAACTGCAAAATTAGGGAGTTGGACAAGGTGAACTCTCAGGTCTCTCCTGGTTTTTGATTTATGTAAGGGGTCTCTTTGCTAGCACTGAGACAGTATTCTGTCGTTTGCCCATACTTAGATCTCGGTCTCTTGGATGGCAGTTGCAGGGTGAGGAGGATCAATAGCACACAGAAAAATCTTTGTTCCTAGGTTTGTATCTGGCTACTTTCATCAGTGTAATGTACTTCCTGACTCCTTCACTGGCCTTGGAGAGGCTTGCATTGTCCTTTCTTTTCCTGAGAAGCAGTCAACCTCTTACACTCACACTTACACACTACCAGAGACATTGGATTTTTAAGGTGCTGTTAGGATAGTAAAGAAGAAGAGGTCATTTGGAAGGCATTTTACCTGGACATGGAAAATGAAGTCATTGGGGTAGATGAGCTCCTAAGGAAAAAGATCAATTCATCAACACAAAAAACATATTGAGAGAACAAAAACAGCATAATGTCAAAGCCTTTGGGAAGACTCACAGGAAAGAAACTCATCTTGAATTAATGAAATGGAATGAGACATGATTTCACAATAGCAAGACCCAATCTGATATTTAAAAGCATGGAAAAGATCATAGGATTGCTAATTTAGGGCTGGGAGATGTCTTTTCAATTTCTTCATTGTCCATATGAGGAAACTGAGCCTTGAGAAGGTTAAATGACTTAGGACCACATATCTCAAGGTACACAAGATATTAGAGATTGTCTAGTCCAACATTTTCATTTTACAAGAAAGGGAAAAAGGCTTGCCCAACATCATAAAGCTAGTAAATAATAATTTGAATTTGAATACAGGTCCTTTGATTCCAATTCTAATTCACTTTCTACTGCACAGTGATGGATTAGCAAATGATGGAAGCAAACTTTCTGTTGAGGTACAGCCTCAGCAAATACTGAGGGGGTAAGAACAAAAGCATAGTAAATGTGAAAGATGAAATGAATTAAAAAGAAAGCAAACAGAAAAGACATTGGTTTAAGGAAAAGAAACAACTTATTTGTGATTTATTTAGATATTGCAAATAATTGTGCAATAAGTTAAGTGAGATAAAGAAGACAGGCAAGTCATTGTTCTAAATCAAACCTTTCTCTTATTCTGTTATCTGGTGTAGGGGAAAGCTAAATGATTCTGCTTCTAAAGAAGCTGGCAGCAACTACCCCGCAATCACTACTCTCTTCCTATATTTAAAAAACAAGCTTCAAACATTATGAGAGACAGGGGATTTAGATAGATAGATAGATAGATAGATAGATAGATAGATAGATAGATGATGGATGATAGATGTAGATTAGATAGATGATAGACAAGTAGATAATCGACATTAGATCAACAAATTAAGGTAAATAGATGATAGCTATCTAGCTAGAAGATGAATCTAGATAGATGATATATAAATTAATTAGTTAATTGATAGCTAGCTAACTAAACAGGTAGATAGCTAGGAAAGTAGGTAAAAAATAAAAATATAAACAGATAGACATAGATAAACATTTAGATAGACAGATAAAGCTTTTACTAAGCACATATTAGATATGAGATACTGTAAGGGAAAAGGAATATAGTTGTTGATGCAATATGTGAGAAAAACCTCTGGGGCTCTGTGACACATGTCCTGGACTTTACTGTTACATTTTCTACATTAGTCAATGGCTGTGACCCTTGCCCTTCTATCCCCCATGCATTTCTTCAGCATCCTCACCTCTTAGTGACATGCAGCTACATTTAATAGCATGTCCAGCCCAGGGGATGCCTGCCTGGGGACTTCTGGGGGCAATGTGGTACATTCCATCTAAATTTTCTGAGGAGATCTATCAGGGAGAATAGTTCAAGTTATCCATTACCCAGATCAGTCTGCAGAAATATGGCCATGCTGCACGGATAATGTTATTTCCAGCTGTTGATGCAGTCAGAGCAGAGGTGAATGTGACAGCATTATAAGGATGATAGATCTCAAGCTCAAGTGAGAACAAAGCATATTCACTTGGGGCAAACCTAGCCAGGAAATGTGTGGGTGAGAACCATGAGAGTGCCAGTTTTTGATGGTACATCTTGACCCAGAAGAAGGCAATTGCTTCCCCTTTTCTGAAAAGCAATCAATCCCAACCAAATCAAGTAAATAATTAAAGCATTTGGACCCATTAACACTTAGTTTAACCTCATAGTGGACCAACAGATCTTGGAATTTGCCATTGCTTACATTTTCTTTGAGTAGAGAATGTACCCTGTTTGTGACTGATGTTATTGGTGCTAGAATTGCATTCAATTTTCTTTCTTTTCCCCAGGTGCAAAACAGGGGAAAGTATGGCTTGCTTTCTCAACTGCAAATTGTGAAACACAATCTCAGAAAGATGTAAACTGCAGGTGATCCAAAGGGCAATGGCAAGCTGAAGAGTGAGTGTAAGTACACTATAGCAATATTAAAAGCACTGCCTTAGACATGACAAATGGTGTAAAAGATATATATTCATTCAAACATATTAGGCAACAAGTTAAATTCAATAAACATTCATTAATTGCCTACTGTGTACCAAGTACTGCTTTAGGAACAAAACATGACATAGTGCCTGCCCTCAAGAAATTTATAATCAATTGATTGTGTATGGGGAGGAATATGGCAAATAAATCTGAGGAAAGAGATTGTTGTTTTTGTTTAGTCATTTTTCAGTCCTGCCTGATCCCTGGGATTTCTTGGCAAAGATAGTACAGTGGTTTGTCATTTCCTTCTCCAGCTCATATTACAGATAAAGAAACTGAGGCAAACATGGTTAAGTAACTTGTCCAGGGTCACACAACAAGTAAACATCAGAGACTGGATTTGTATTCAGGTCCTCCTAACTCCAGGCCCAGTGCTCTATCTAATGAGCCACGTAGTGAGAGAAAGTACTAACAAATGGGGAACAAAAAGAAAATGGGACATAGAAAGCTAGCATTCTTTGAGGCAGAGAGAAGTAGGGATTATTTTCTAAGTATAAGAGACAGCAGAGTAATGCAGTTAAAAGTGTCAGGAAAGAGATCAAATATCTATGTGGTTTCTGAGGGGAAGAAATATTTTCTAGGCCTAAAGGCACCATACAAGTGCCTTACTGATTTTTTGACTATTACTACTTCTGGGATAGTATTGATAAAGAAAAAAGAAGTTATTTAACTTTCCTAGCTTTCTTATCTGTAAGAGGAATGAGCTACATATACTAGAAAATCTCTGAGATCCTTTCAATTCTTAGTCTATGATATTATAACATGGGATTTGAGTTGGACTTTCAAAGATGGTATTTGGGGCCACACCCAGCACAGGTAAGTTCAGTAATTCAGATTTGAGAGTAGATGGCAATGAAATCCTTCTTTACCAGAAAAGTAATAAAAATTATTCTATTTACAGTAAAATATTTAGAAGCTTCCATTTATCAATTCAAATATATGCTGCTTTCTCAGCCTACACATTCACTAAGGCAGCAGAACTGGCTCAGAAAGACGTCCTTCAGGGCAATGGGAATTCAGTCAAACCTAAGGAAAATCTCTCCATAGGTTTTGATTGCTAATGCTTTAGGCAACAAGGAAGCCATACCAGTTGTTCAAGCTCTAGACCTAGGTATCATCCAAATACAAAAGAAGACTCCTTGGCTCTACAAAAGAAAACCATCCCAATTTCTATAAAATACATACTGCTCTTATTATAGATTGATAAGAATTTGGTAGATAAAGTAAAAGTTGAGGAACAACATGAGCAAAAGCAGAGGCAGAAGAGCTCAGTTTAGGCAATAGGTCTACAGAGGACATAGGGAAAGTAATGTGACACAAGATAGGAAAATAGGATGGTGTCAGATTAAAAAGAGCCTTTACTGTTAGACAAAAGATTATGAACTTTACGTAATAGTCACTGAGGATTTTTGAGCACAGGAATGACATGAGTAGAACTATGCATAGAGGAATTTCAATAAAATAGTGAGACATAAGCCATATTAAAAAGGGGTGACCAGACAGGAGTCAGTGAGCAAGCAGAGTTTTCAAAAGGAGATGCATGAAGATTAGTCCAGCACTATTATAAAAGATAGATTAAAAGGAAATAGCTTTTAGATGGTGATTGCAATAGTTCAGATGAATGATAATGAAGGACTGAAGTTAATAAAGGTAGGGTGATGGCAATAGAAATAGAGAGTAGCAGATGGATATGGGACAATTGTGGGGGCTGAATTGGTAAGCTTTGGTAACTAATTGGATATGACATGTGAGGGAGAGAAAAGATAAAGTATAAGATAATTTCAAGTTTTCAAGCATGGACATTGAAGGAAATAGTGGTAGCAATAAAGTGATCATAATGAGAAGTAGAGTATGGTTTCTGACATACTGACATATATTAAACCAAGAAAAAGAATAAGTATAATGTAGTAGAAAGAGTAATGAATTTAGAGTCAAAGGATAAGTTTCAAATCCCAGTCCTGCCACTTACTGCCTTTGTGACAATGAACAAGTTATTCAACTTCTATGAACCTCAGCTTTCCCATATGCACAATGACTTAGACTGAATAATTTCAAAAACCCCTTCAATCTCTGAATCCTATGATTCATATTTTAAAATGTCTTAACAATTCTTAGACACAGCCCAGTGCTTTAAGGGTTTCTCGATCCATCATCCCTGCTCTAGCCTCCCTTACCTTCTTTTATAGTGTCCAATTTGAACTACATACTGTTAACTATGCTTGAATATCTTACCACCACTGGGCACTTTCTGCTATATAACAGTATTTTTACTCTTATAGGAAGATGACTCTTTTACACTTTACATGTCCTTTCCCAAATATTATTCTTTCTTCTTCTCATACCTACCAACACTGACTCTCTTCCTTTACTCAGCATAAGATATTGCTTCTTACTTTAATAATAATTAATACTACAATATCTAGCATTTATATAGCACTTTAAAATTAGAAAAATATTTTTAAAATATTATCTCCTTTTATTCTTATAATAATCCTGGGAGTGAGGTATTATTATTATCCTCATTTTTAAAGATGAAGAAACTGAGACAGATAGAGGTAAGGTGACTAGGCCAGAATCACACAACTACTAAGTATCTGAAGATAGATTTGAACTCAGATCTTCTCAATCCAGGAAGTTCTATCTATTGCATGACCCAGAAACCTCAAGGGTAATATTAATGCTATTGCTCTTCTAAAAATTACCTTTAATTCATTTGCATATGCTTGACTGCTTATATGTTTTTCTCTCCACCCCTAAGAAAACAATCTCCTTGAGGAAAAAAATTGCTTTGCTTTTATTTTCATGTCCCCAGTGGGTGACATATAGCAGGTATCTAATTGCTGGTTGAATCAAATTGGACTGATATCACAATTATTTTGCTGAATGACAGGTCCATGTTAAGTGACCTTTCAAGACCCTTCTGCCTAATGTAAATCTAGGCTTCTGATTGCACATAATTACAACATGCAGGCTTGTCCCATCTCACAGAAGTGTTATTGTCAGGCTGTAGTCTCTCCCTAAAAGAACAAAGAGAGAATTCTGGGAAGCAGTCCTCGACAGTAAACCAATTCCCTGACCTTTAAAAGTCTGCAGTAACTCTTCAAGAACATCAGGGAGATTATGACAGCAGGGTAGAATCATCTAAGTAACCTTTGCTCCCCAAATGCTGGGCATTGTCAACGACTGAATTGACAATTGCTTAATCTAAGCTTTTTTGAGTGCTTTTCATAGAGAGGGGAAACATTTGGTTAAAAGAATGCCCTCCAATCCTTGCATTTCCTCAATCCATAAGTAATCCACAGCTGGGTGACCCTCTTCTGTTTGGTACAGTAGCACAGAAGAGAGACAGGACAATAGAAATGTGACATGCAAAAATAGTGCATTTAACCCAACAAACAGGGACACTAATGGAAGGCACGGAAGACATGCTATTATTACGCTATTTGCATTAACTCTCCCTTGTTACTGACAATCACCTGGTAACAAGTGGCAGCCTCAATGAGAAGATAACCTTAAACCTTCAGTTTTGACATGACCCCGTTTTTACTTAACAAGAGAAATAGCGACAAGTGCTTACTCCTTTTTCAAGGAAGGCTCACTTAACAAGGCAAGGAGATGGTTAAAATTGGACAAGAAGAAATTTTCTCTAGTTAAACACTCAGAGTATATTTGTTCAAAATGATTTTTACTTTCTGATTTCTGTGCCCTTGGAATGAAATGACCAGAGTTGGAATCTTCTCTCTGCTATTTAGGGCCTCATAGAATCCCACATACACAATTTTCTGCATTAAGTCTTCCCTCATCTATCTATTTACCAGTGCCCTCCCTCTCAAACAACATTGTATTGAACTACTGGGTACATATTTGTGTTAATTCACTTTATATTTATTCTGTGTATATTTATATGTGCTTGCTATTCCCCCATTAAAATGTAAATTCTTTGTTTAGAGAGTTTACTTTGTTTGTGCCTATCATGGTTACCAACATACTAGGTGTTGATAGATAGATGGATAGATGAATAGATAAATAAATGATAAATAGAACATAGATAAGTAGATAGAGAGAGACACCATTAGACAATAGAATATTTGGCAAGCACTTATTTTATACCAGGTATTATGTGCTAGGGCTATCGACACTATCCAAAGAGACAAGCTCTTACATTCCAAATTGAAAGGAAGACAACATATTAACAGGAGCTGGAAAGCCAGTATAGGAAGAAGATAAGGTGACTTATGAGAAGAGAGAAGTTCAGAGAATCAGGGAAACAGTGAAATTAATATGGCCTGAGGCAATCTATGAAACAAAATTCCAGGCCAAGGACTTATAAAAAAAAAAATGGAAGGTTGCTGATGAGGAGGTAGAGAAATCCAGAGAAAAAATAAAATTAGGATTGAAATAATGATCAAATAATGATCTATATACCAGTTGATCAATTGAGTTTTAATTCTTGTTGCATTATTGATGGAATTTTGTTGTCATTGCAAAGGGATTTTATTTTTTAAATTATGTTTTCTCTCACTAGTTTTAATTTATTCTATCTCTTATATACTCTATCTCTTATATATAAGAAATGAGGGGAGGAGGGAAAGGATTAGATAATTTTAAAAATACTTTTTACCTCTAATATTCCAGGAGTCCATTAAAAAAAAGCATTTTGACCAGGAATGGGGAAAGAGAAAAGGCAAGAGATTCATATTGAAGATAAGTAAAAGTGATCTCCTCATTTCAATTGGACATATGGAATGTGAGAATTGAAGCTCTACTTCAAAGAAAAAGATAGGAACAGTTTGTCAGGAACTGGAGTGGGAAGCAGTTCTGTATTTATGCTACAGTAACCAAGGGAGGCCTGAGGAAAAAGAAGTCTTAGATCCAGACAATGTCTCCTTGGAGCAACTACTGTCCCCCACCTAAGGCCTTGAAAAGCTATTACTTGAAAGGGATTAAAGAAAGGGAAAATAGTAGGCTGGGTTCATTGCCAGAGTTGTTTTTTTTTTTCCCTAAAGAAAAGAGAAATATTTTTGCCCAAAAGTAACTGAGGATTTTATTATGCATTTGTTGTAAGACTAGTTGGCTGTGTATTGAGTTAGAGGATTATCAGATGAAGTTTTTAGGGGCAGAATAGAAAAATGATACAATGAGAACTTAGAGGCAATGATGCTTTCAGTCAGACCCATGGAGAAGGGGAATAAGCATTTATAGAATACCTACTGTGTGCCACACACTGTGCTAAGGGTTTATCATCTTATTTGATCTTACTCTGTGAGGTAGATGCTATTGTTATCTGCATTTTGCAGCTGTGGAAACTGAAGCAAACAGAAGTTGTGTCATACAGCTAGTAAGGCAGAAGTTGAATTCAGAACTTGACTTCAGGCCCAGAACTACTTCTACTGGGTCTGAGCTAGAGTGTCCAGGCTTTGGTCAGATACTGATGATGATCATGTGTGGGAAGCAAGGGAAGAGGGGGAGCTGAGGAGGATGTGTTTCTTCTTTCCTCTCTCACATACCCATTCAATACTAGTAAAGTCATCCATAGCCTTCCTAAATTCCAAAGACTTTTAGAAACTTCTTTAAGTCACTATAACTCAAACAACTGACCAACTTTTTATAGACTATAAAATAATGAACTTGTAATCTGGATGATATGAGATAAAATTATTTTTTCAGAAATGTATTAGGTTAGTGGTCCTATGTCTTAGTTTCCCCATCTGCAAAATGAGAGTATTGGATTGAATTACTCCTAAATTCCTTTAAGTCTCAAAATCTATAATCTCTTTGCCAGACTAACTCCAGCTGATTGATTACCTACTTCCTCAATTTCTTCACTTCACCTGACTTTTATCTCCATTCCTTCCTTACCCATGAGTAGAAATGCCCATTTCTTAGACCTTTTGCTCAACTTAACTGAGTTTATCTCAGATACCAGAATTCCTAGTTATGAGTCTGTTGGCATTCGTAGTATAGAATGCCATAATATATATGGCATTCATAAGACTATTGGATTCAGTCAGAAAACAATAGGATTTTTTTTTTTTACTCCTGCCTCAATCACTAGCTGTGTAATTATGAGCAATTCATTAAAACTTTCCATGTCTCAGATTTCATATCTGTAAAATGGGAAGACTATCTATAGTAGCTATCCTCATAGGTTTTGTGTACATCCAATGAGAGAACTGTATGTAAAAGAACTTTGGGGACCTCAAAAATAGTATTTAAACACAGGCTATGCTCTGAAATTACTCTGTAACCCTACATAATTGGAGACTGAATTACCAGAGCATAGGTGCTATTTCCCCTCAAGGTTCTAGGGGTAAGAGACTAGGAGAATATTTTTTTATTGTCACAATTTACCCTCTCCCACTAGTGAGATTTCTTTTCATAATTATTAGTTGATATCAGTTATTCAATTAGACACAATTAACTTTTAGAAAATGAGTATTTACTAAAGTGGTATAGTAAGTTGCTATAAATAATTATTTCCTCAAAAGTCTTTGATATATTGTTTCCACAAGTATGTAGAGTACAGGAGAAAGTGGACTCAAATTTATAGAGTACATGTGGTGAAAGGCACAGGTCTGGGTTACTTTCTCTCCCTTCATGAGACCTTCATGATATTTTCCTTACTGATATTTTAGCATTCTAATGCTATCCTTATGTCATCTTGTGGATTCTTTTCCTTGATTTTTCTGCTTTATCTTAAGATTCAATGCAGACACTAAATTAAATGTGCATCCATTCACTATTCAAATTCTAATCAAGCTCCTATGAGCTTTCCACTTTCCACTACATCAATTTGATAAGAGGTAATGTGAAAAGAGTGCCTAAGAAAATATCAGAAAGCTAGGATTCTATTTTGTCCTCTTAAAAGAGTATAGTGGCCCATAGAGTTCAAATCCAGTCACAGATATTTATCAGTTATCTAACCCTGGGCAAGACATTTAATCTCATCCAATCTCAGTTGCCTCAACTATAATTTAGGGATAATAACAGTATCTTCTTCTTGTATACAGTATCTTCTTGTTGTTAGGATCAAATGACATGACATTTATAAAGTACTTAACACAATACTTGGCACTTAGTAGGTGCTTAATAAATACTTGATTCCTTTATTTTAATTCCTTTCTATGTGACTTCTACCTAGTCATTTGAGATTCTGTTTTTCTCTCTTCCTACCTCACAGGGTTGCCATGGGGATCAAATGAGCTAATGGGTATGAATATGCTTAATAAACCATAGATTGTTATATAAATGTAAGAGAGTACTAATATTGAATCTTGTTGGATAGAAAGACCACTTATCAATCAATCAATCAACAAGCAATTATTAAGTGCACCAGAAGCATTTCCAGAGAGGATTGTATAAATCTATAAAGAATTTACATGTATTTTTAAAGCCTTCTCTGATTGTCTCCTATGGGAAATGATCTTTCTTCAGAATATAGATAACAATTTGTTGGTGTCTCCCTTATTAATGTATTTTACTCTATTTTGTATTATAATTATTTTTATATGTGTGGGAACTCCCCTATTAAATTGCAGACCTCTTGGGAGTAAAGAGCTTTCATTAGTCATCATTGTATTTCTCTTCTCCTCAGTACCTAACATAGTGCTCTACTCATGACAAAACTATAATAAATACTTATTAAATTTAATTGACAGAAGGACATATTTTGAGTCCATTGATACTGATGAATAGCATGAAGTAACATACAGCTATATGATGTAGGGATAGAAGAGGAAAAGAGAGCATATTGAAATAAGTATGCAGTTTGGAACAATTGGTGTCAATTTTTTCTAAGTTGCATCTTAGAACTTAATTTTCTTCAGATGTTTTATTTGACTCTTTTTCTCCTTTTCCCCCCTCTTCATCCACAGTACCCAGTACAGTGCTAGAAATGTAGTAGTTTATTGACTCTTGTCAATTGATTTTATAGTGTTTCCAAGTTTTGAAAGGCCTTTTTTTTTGAAAGAATAATTTAGATATTAAGGACTTCATTTCTTAAATTAAACTTTTGTAAAAATCTTCTGGAACAAATCAATAGTTAATTACATACAGCATGATTTCCCCCCTGCCCTCCTGTTCACCTACAAGGAAATTTAAATAGGAGGTGTTGACTCCTCCCTCTCAGTATCATGGTTAGGGAAAGCAATAGAAACTTGAGAGTTGAATCAGCACTGTGGCTAGGCTGGGGCCAGCACATTGTTATTGATATCAGGCTGGTGAATACTTCTGAGTTATCCAAAGGAGAAAGAGCAGTTGTTGCTGCTAGTAAATAATCAGATTAATCAAAATTGGATTTTTATAGATTTGCATGTACTTTGAAGTTCTCTAGAAAGGGGAAGAGCAGTAGGGAAAGAATTTAGAACTCAAAACTATTTTTTAAAATTTTAATCATTTTTATTTTTTCTGATTATTCATGTACATTCATTAAAAAAAAAAACCCACATTTCCTTATGAAGCATGTTGGGAAGGGGCAGCTAGTTGGTGTTGTGAATAGAGAACCAGATCTGAAGTTAGGAGGACCTGAGTTCAAATCTGACCTAAGACACTTAATACTTTCTGGTTGTGTGATCCTGGGCAAGTCACTTAACCCCAATTGCCAGCAGTAAAAAAAAAAATAAAATAAAAATCATGTTGGGAGAGAAAAATCAGAACAAAAGGGAAAAAACACAAGAGAAAAAAATAGAAAAAAGGTGAACATGGTATTGTGTTGAGAGGATGCTGAATCCAAATCAACACGATTTTCATTCAGTTCCCATAATTCTTTCTCTGGATACAGATGGCATTTTCCAAATCAACATGATTTTCATTCAGTTCCCATAATTCTTTCTCTGGATACAGATGGCATTTTCCATCCAAAGATTGTCTTGGATCACTGAACAGCTGGGAAAAAAAAAAAAGTCTTTCATAAAATCATTATACAATCTTTCTGTTACTATGTATTCCTGGTTCTGCTTGTTTTATTCAGCATCAGTTCATGTAAATCTTTCTAGGTCTTTCTAAAATCTGTTTGTTCATCATTTTTATAGAGCAATAATATTTCATTACTTTCACATACCATAACTTATTTAGCCATTCCCTAATTGATGGGCATTCACTCATTTTTCAATTCTTTTGCTACCACAAAAAAAGCTGCTATGAACAGTTTTGCACATATAGGTGCTTTGCCCTCCTTTATGATTTCCTCATGATTCAGACCCAGTAGTAGCACTACTGGATCAAAGGATCAGGCCTTGTGCTACTGCTCATTCAACTTACTATTTTAGTTTCTTTATCTGTAAAATTAGAGAAATTAGGCTAATTATTCCCAAAGGTTTTCCTAAGTTCCAAATCTCTGATCCTCCATAATTTTGACCATTCTTTCTAGTGTCACAGATCACTGTTTAACTCCCAAGTTACTGTTATATTGCCACCTTACTTAAAGGGGCATGAAATTAACCCACATTCAATGTGAACTAGTATTAACAACCCAATCTTAAGTTTTCATCACAGATCATGTTCAGATAGCTTTTTTGATAAGAAAATTATACCTTCCTGTTTGAATAATTCCCTTCTTGGAAGAGGCAAACCCATTTTTGGAAGATTATGTGTGTTTTAAAATTAAGTCTTCAGTGATATTTGAGTACTCACATTGAAAGATGATGTAGGAATGATAACCTAGGAGTTCAAAAAATCTATAATTCTTGATAGTAGTTTAAATCACGAATCTCAAAATTTTCAAGTGATTTTATATTGAAAAGGGGATGCATTTAGGAATTTTTAAGGAGGAGTTGAAACAAAAGGACTTAAAGGTTCAACTAATTTAGTTTCTGGATACCTGACAAGTATCATGGATCTTAAACTCAGTCAAGTAAACGAATAGAACAAGAACAAAAGGAAATCAATTCAGCATCCTCTCAACACAAGATCATAGTCAAAAGGATGGTTCAATTATCTTCAGAAGATCTTCATTACCAAAGTCTCCAGTGGTTTAGATGGAACAGAGAAAGCAAATGGTGAGAACAATAAAGGAGTGAAGCTGAGTAAAGGTGAAGTAGAACAAGACCTTCCAGGAGAAAAGGATATATAGAGTTGAACTGTTTGATTACTGGGTTTAGACTATGAAGAGGAAAGAGAGAACAGAATAAAGATTATTATTTCAGATACTAAAGAACAATGGAGAAAATAAGACATCACAGAAAATTAAAGGGTGGAAGTATGACCATTTGATCAGAGTAGATTTGACTTCTATTCAAGGTTTTCGCTGGCATCATAAAATTTTTGACTTGTGCTTATGTTTCCATGACAAATGGAACAAGGTCTTCATTTTCCATGTAACCACTCAGGCTCAGTGAAAATGACTTTTACCCAAGTCTACAGATAACTAGAGCAATTTTTCATCCTTCTCTGGTAACCTTCCACATTGCCTTAAGAATCTACAATCATCCAGATATATGTTGTATTATTTTACAGTTAATACATCCCCATAAGGGGGAAACACTGGCTTTTGATAGTTAAGTCTTCTCACTGAACCCTGGCCTTTTGATTATAAATAGTTAACATTAATTAGATTTATAGTATTAGCCTGGGCACTCTTTCCCCTTCTCAAAAAAAAAAATACAAAAATGACTCTAAGTCAATAGAAAACCACCCCTCTCCACAACTATGAAACTTCTATAATTCAAAAACAAATCTTCATGATTCTCCTCCTGGCTTCTTTTCTTGCTGATTCTTTTCTGAACTTTTCATCAGGAACATTATTACATGGATTGGGAACTTGAGCCTCTAAATAAGTAAATATATGATCATCCTATTCCTAGGGTACTGAACTGAATTGACACTCATGTCTCTTCTTTTTATTCCTTCCAAGATGACAATGATGCATCCTCAGAAAATATCCTGCACATATAGCATAAACTTTAAAGACAGAAACTGGCTGATGAGAGACCTAGAGCTCTGGCTCCTGAGTCTGATTTATTCTTGTTTATTTTACATGGTCCAGTGAAGCAGAGTAAGGCAAGTTAGATCATATCTCCATGCATGACAATAGGTTAGGGACAAAAACCACATTCAAACCTAAGCCCCAGGGACTGAATAGCAATACAGGATTGAGATATTATTTATTTTTCAGACATTTCTCAGTGCGGATTATATATTTATTCCACCAAAGGTCATGGATTCTCTGGCAACAAGGACTATGAATCTAGTTCTAAGAAGAAGCAAAGTTAGAGTGTCTCTCTCATGTCTTGTGCTAAAAAGCAAGGAATATTTGCTGGGAACAGGAAACTCCATGTCAGGAGTTGGCCCTTGTGAACTGATGGCACTTCCCACCTGTACTCTCTAATTAGAGAAGACTGATGGAGAAGGAAGGATATGCTGAGACAGGAGCCTCTGTAGCTGTGGCAGTACTAAACTACCTTAGTTTCAACAATAAAATGGGGATAATAACAGCAGCCTCCCTCTCTTCCTTCCTTCCTTCCTTCCTTCTGTTTTTTCTTCCTTCTTTCCTTCTTTCCTTCCTTCCTTCCTGCCTGCCTTCCTTCCTGCCTTCTTTCTTTCTTTCCTTTCCTTTTTCCTTTTTTCTTTCATACTTTTTTCCTTCCTTTTTCTTCCTCCTCTCTCTCCCCAAAAACACTGGATGCTTGGCAAATCCCTATGATCTGAGTGGCAATAATAGAGTACTTCAGTGTTGTAGGGATACCACAAGACAGAGTAAATACAACCTCCTCACCTGACAGCTGCCTACTAGGTGAAGAGAGTTCCAAAACAAACCCGTTTCTTAAAAAAGCCAATTTTGGAGTACCTATACACATCTGGGGTAAGCAATAATTTTGTGGCTTGAAAACCCAAAGGGACTTTAGAGGCTATCTAATATATCCCACTGTCCCCCATCTCTCTTAATAGATGAAGAGACTGAGGCTTATATAGTAACACAGGTATTAAATTTGAATCCAGATCCTCTGGTGTGAGATTGAAGAATCTTTTTTGCTGCTCCAAGTTGCTGAATGATGGCTTTGTTCATACTTCTTTCCATGTCACCATCACATATGCTCCACCAGCATGCGACATGATCTCTATTCTATTGCATCACACACTTCCAGCAGGATTGGGCTGATCTTTGCCAAGGGCAGAATTTGCCAAGAATAGTGTGATCTTTTATAATGTGATGCCATGCCCCTGGAAATTCAGCTTTCCAGGTGGTCTATCGTTTTCCCCACCTATGTGGCTGGCAGATGTACTGGAAGCTTAGCAAATGCCAGCTTTAGTGAAATGGGAATAACACCTGCAAAGTGAAATTCAGGACACATACCAATCTTGAAGGCAAGTATGGGAACTGAGAAAATAACTGGAATATTCCTTTGTGGAAAACTGGAAGCCAAATATTATGGGGATTTTCAAAATTGTCCAGTCTGCAAGGAAAAAAAAAAACTACTGAGACAGAGCTCTGAGTCAATGGCGTTTTATTAAAGAGTCCATGATCCCCTCTAAAGAAGTAGACCTTAGATCTTCCTTATGATTTGAGATGCCCACTTTCTCCAGGGCCTTAGTTTTATTGTGCTTGATACCCATACAATACAAGTGAAGCAGACCAAAGAGAATGGCATTGATTGATAAACCTTGCCCTTGGTCCCTTATAAGGGTCTACACAAAATACATAATCCCATTAGCTGATAAATGGGCTAGTGAACAGATTTTAACAGATCTACCTTAACTTTTCAGGATATCCTATCAAGCTTATGAGTAGGCTCATGGGGTTAGGCTGCTGAGCAGATAGCAGAACATTTACATGGATTAATGGGTTAGTAGAAAGACAAGCAGTAGGCCAACAGGCAAGGTCACTGATTGGCCATGGGCTCATAATCATGTTAAGCAATAAAGTAATGACAAGGGATAAAAGGGAAACAAAACAAGTTGGGGAACTTTCCATATAATTGAGTCATCTCTGTTATGTGGAGTTTAGACTTCATCATAAGGCAAAAACAAGTGTTTAAGTCCACCAGTTAGCTCCCTGTATTTAGCAAGTGAATTTATGGCCATTTAACAGAACTTATAATCACTATTCCTATGGAATCATAACAAACTGATTAATACTAATTGGAACAAAATAGAGGTCCAATTAATCATTATTTCTTTACCTTCAGGTACCTACTGCCAATCAAGACAGTGGAGAACCTGATAGAACATATGTGTTAAGGTACTCTTTCTCCTAACCTTCTTATCAATTCTTTCTCCATTGCTCCCTGCCCTTCTGGGCTCAGCTTTGCTCCCTTCTCTTTCATATTCACCTCTTCAAAAAGAAAACCAGAATCTTGTTTTATTTGGACCCTTGAGATCCTCCTTCTCTCTTCCCAATGATAGTCACTGGGGTCCTTTTTGGATTCCTCTCCCTGTATAGTGGACAAGACTCTCACACCACTTACATGACCAAGGAATACCAACACAAATCTCCCCCGTAAGATTCTCTAGTCCCTGGAATCTGCAACTTCATCTCAAGGCCCTCTGCATCTTTAACATTTGCCTTGCTACTGTGCCTTCCAAATCCCCTGCTTCTGCAGTCAGATTCTTTGATACATATGAGATACCTCTGGGCCTTGCCATCCACTCCATTGTCTCCCCCAATTCAAATGTGAGCTCTGAGATCAAGAACTGTCTCACTTCTCTATTTATATCCCCAGTGCTTGGCATATATTAAGGTTTTAATCAATATTTTTTCATTCATTGATTTACCTCTCAATTTTCAGTCCCTCTTGTGATACAGATGAGAAATATTCAAGATTGTTTTCATTAGTTGGTCTTGAAGCCCAGAGAGTTATGAGCTAGCACTACCACAAACCTTTAGGATTTCACTGGGTTTTCACATTCTATAACTCAAACTAATGTTTTCCTTATACTCTCACAGCAACAGGAGGAGCTATCTACTTTTCTGTGGGTGAAATAACTGGCTATAGAGGAAATTTTGGATTTCTGACAAAAGGCGAATTCACTTGATTACTTAAAAATTGTATCATCCAGAGGACAAATTAGTTGCGGATGTCTAGACACCTTCCTTGGTTAGGAATTATTAACACAGAATGGTCTTGAATAACCAGAAGTAGTGAAAAGAATGCTGCATCTAGAGTCATCTAACTGGGATTTAAATTCCATTTTTAATCTTTTAGCCATGTGACCTTGGTCTTAATTTCTTAGTTTCTTTGGGGTCTTAGCTTATTCATCTATAAAATAAGAAGTTTGAGCTAAATAAATAGTCTCTAAGATTCCCTTCCAGATTTGAATCTATAATCCTATGATCTGCAGGACAGTTAAGTGGTACAGCAGTTTGAAAAAAGAGCTAAGTGGAGTTAGGAAGATCTTACTAGCTATGTGACCCTGAACAAGACATTTAACTTTTATTTGCCTCAATTTTCTCATCTGTAAAATGGGTTTAATGGTAGTACCTACATTGCAGAGTTGTTATGAGGATCAAATAGAATAATATTTGTAAAGCATTTAGTGTGGTTTGGCACATAGTAGGTATTACGCAAATGTTAGCTATTATTAATATGATTATATTATTATCCAATCAAGGCAAGCTGTCTTGTCCTTAGTTGGTAATGACTTCCTATCTACCCCCATACCTTTCTCAATAAAATCCTCTCCAAAGAGTATTGGAAAGGGGATACTGTCAAAATCAAAGCTAGGGGAAGCAGTGGAACTGGTCGTAGTTGAGACATCCTGTGCTAATATCATTGGTCTGTAGGAATGACATATGGCTGTGAAATTTAAAAATAAGCATGGTGATTGTTCCTGATTCTGTTATTTGTGGTTAAAGATTTAGACCCAGGTAACATTTTCTGGAGTTTGGGAATTATATAGTTGCACTGTTTAGAATCCAATATCCAACAAATATTTGTTAAGAGCCTACCATGTGCCAGATGCTGGCCTAAGCTCTGGGGATACAATTAATAAAAAGAAAGACAGGAAACTTCCCCATTAGAGTACATCTTTCCTATGGGAAGGCAGCCATGAAATCAAAACATGGTTGTAATGTGCTTCCTCAGGGACTTCATGTACTCTGGCTGCATTAGGTACTTGCTCTGGTAGTTGAGGGTTAATTTTCCAATACAGTTGAGTCTGTGATGATAAAGTTGTTTCTTAGACAGCCTTGGATATATCTTTAAAGAGACAATTATCCAAAAATTCTCAACTTCTTCAACCTGTACTCTATTTGAGAGTCTCCATTCATACTCCCACAGAAATTCTTCTCAGAAATTCTCTTGGATCTCTGCAAAAATGAACAAAACCCGACTTCATCCCCATCCATTTCATGTACAGTTTTGGGGGAGGAATATCATATGTGAGCAGTTGTTTGCTGATAGCACTGGGGATGGCATGTGGAAAACCGGAATGATATGTTCTTCAGTATTACTACTGGCTTATCTCTGATTTTGCACCTCCCTCCATAGATTCTATGCTTCATGCATGTGAGTATATACATTCATATACATGCACACACACACATACCCACACACACACCTGATTTCACATAATGCCATGGGTCAAATTTGTGAAGGAAGGCAAATCCCACCTTAGTGTCATTGTACTGCACTAGGGATGCTTTTCTTCCCTTCATGGGGGAAATAGATGATTGTAGATTTATTTCTTTATTTTCACTGATTTTTAATGGTATCATATTCTAGCATTCAAAGTGCTTTGTATTAATTCTCCCAGGTTCAAGAAAAAGATATTTTATATTGATTCTACAGATGTGCAACAGACACACAAATAAAGTGAATAAATTGATCTTATAGATAAGACTCTAATTTAATTTTTAAAATATATTAAGTTCTTTCTATGTGTTAGACACGGTGCAAGTAATTTGAATACAGACAAAAATGTATCAAGTTTCAAGAAGCTTGTATTTTGGGGGGAGTGGATGGAGATATAGAATGTATACACAAATTAATATAATACAAGGAAAATCAAATGGGAAAGTGTTTATCCAATGAAGCAATCATAGATGGCTTCTTGAAGGAGATGGTACCTGAGCTGATCCTCAAAGACAAAGATTCTTAGAGGCAGAGATAACAACAAATATGTGTGTGTGTGTGTGTGTTACACAAATTCATATATATATTTGTATGTATAGTATATGTCTGTGTATTTATAGTATTTTGAAGTTTTTAAATCACTTTTATATGTTAACTCATTTGATCTTCACAACTCTGCTATTTTTATTTTCATTTTGAGATGAAGAAATTGAGACACATAAAAGTGATGTGTACAGAATTGCATGGTTAGTAAATATCTGAGGCAGGATTAGATTTTAGGTCTTTCTGACCCCTAGTCTCTAAATTCTACTATAACACCATCTATTAGAAATGAAGAGGAAGTTAATTCCAGACATGGTGAATGACTGTGAATATATGGCAGTGGGTGACTATGTAAAAGTCCAATTTGGCTGCAATATTTGTAAAGGAAGATAGCATGAAATTAAGCTAGAAAGATAAGTTAGAAATACATTATCCAAAGCAGTAAATTTAGCCCTAGGAGTTTATGTTTTATCCTAATAGACAAAGAGAAATCACTTAAAGTTTTTGAATAGGAGGTCAGTCTTATACTGTCAAGTCATTGACAAATCATTATGTCAAGTCAGACATAAGCTATTTGCTGGGTGAATTGGAGAAGGGAGAGAATAAGTAGGAAGACCAATTAATAAGCTTTTATAGTAGTCCAGGTGAGATATGATCAAGGATTAAATTGTATGGTGACAAAGTGAAGAAAAATGAATGGATTTCAGGGTAGAATCAATAAGACAAGACAATTAATTAGAGAAAGGGTGTCTCCATAAGAATTTTTTTTAAAAAAAGAATGATATTGGGGATTTCTGAAATAGAATTATAGCTCCAAAATTATGGATCTGGACATCTGGAAGGATGGAGGCACCCCATAAATTCAGATGAGGAAAGATAATGAGTGCTATTTTTGATATATTGATTTTGATGTACCAAAGTATATCTATAAATAAACATCTAATAAGTAGCTAATAATGAGCAACTGAATTTAAGCAAGAAATTAGAGTTAGATATTTATCTTTGGGAGATGTGTTAGTAAAACTGCTCCTTAAATCTTTGGCAGATAAGAGAGAAAAATAAAGAGAGAAGAGAAAGCCCAGGAAAATCCCACATCTAAGGGAGAGGAATTGGAGGATGTTAGCAAAAAAAAAAAAAACTGAGGAGGAATCAGACAGATAGTAAGAGAAATACAGGAAACCATCTCTATGAAAATCTAAGGATAAAAGAGTTTCTAGAAAGAGGGATGATAGTTAACAGTATCAAGCAAACAGTATCAACAGAGTCAAGAAGGATAAAATATTTGATTATTATTACTTATTATTATTCTCTGATTATCTTAGAGAGAGCAACACTTATTGAGTGGTGGAGATTATTGGAGGTGTGGAGACAGAATGTAGATCGAAAGGGACTGAGGAATGACCCAATGATATAGAAGTAAAGGCAGCTAATGTAGATGATTCTTGCTAGAAATTTGGCAGTGAAAGTGTAACAAGCCATGGGATAAAGTGAAGGGATGACAGGATCAAATAGGGAATTTCTATGTTTATGATAGACTTAACCTTAAGGTTTTAGGAGAGAAGTTTTGGTGGAGACACTTAGAAGAGTAGGATTGAGAATAAAGCGAAAAAGAATAAAAGTTTTCATATAAAACAGTGAGTGTTTATTTGAAAGTTCATATGATGGATCTATAGTGGGGCCAGTAGCTAGGTTTTGTGATCTCTGCTAATAGTGTTATAGAGCTAAAGAGCACAAAGAGTAGAAAGCACAAGGTGGCAGTGACCCAGAGCTGATGATCACAGTCTGTGAAAAGAAGTTATTATGGAGAACAATTTATAGTTGATGGGGTCACGACTAAAGAGATCAAAAAAAGGCCAAAGGAAGAGTAAGATTCAGCCAGGACCATTTTGGTAAAGATGAAGAATGTAGAATCAGTTCTATTGGAATGAAATAGAGGAAAAGCAACAAGTATAAGAGGTAGAATTAAGATGGAAATTTCTTAATTCAAAGTCAAAATAAAAGTATGTTTCATAGTCAGTTTTGTTGGACTACATTCACTGCTTATCTTGAAGTAATGTGGGATTCCAACTTTGTGTGAAATTTTTCAGCAGCAGCAGAAGTTCCCAGCTGCTTGTGCTTTCTGTGTAAATATCACATTCTTCACTTATATAGGCAGTCCCCCATATACAAGTAGGATGAGTTTTAAAGTTCATTTATGTAGTGGTGATATTATCATGATTTGGAGTAAGGATTATATTTTCCCACAGAAAAAAGTAATGTGAGACTAGTGATATTTGTGTTAGCCAAATGCCCCACAAAAATCAGCAATTTTGGTCTGGGGAATAACACATAAAAAGGAAGGAGTGTGAAGTAGGGGGAATAGGATTGGAGGCCTTTTCATCAAAGTTTTTATCTTTCCCTTGACTTCACTTGCATGTCAATTAGGAAAGATCTTGGGAGTAAAAGAAGCATCATTATCCCAGTCATGGGATTTGAGGGGAAATGCCTAAAATGATTTTTGGGGATACAAACTCATCATGGATGATTTAAAAAGAGTTCAGTGGAATTGTCTAGTTCAAATGAGATAGCTGTCTAGCACCCAGGACCTAAATTCAATACCAGAGGGAAAACGGACAAAAGAACAGACAATATTAATCTGGAGCTTCTGTTGGTTTTTGTTGACTGCTTATTTAGGATGTTGAATCACATTCCTTGGCTATACATGAAAAGAACTGCAACTTTCACTGTTAGTGAGCAAAGGATAACCTTAAACAGACTAACAGAAAACAACTTTGTGACCATGAAATCAACAAAAATGATATGATAAAGAAAAGAAATCAGAAAATAGAAGCTTGAGCAGGGAACATGATGTTGACATCATTTAAGGACATTTGTAATACTTCAATGTCAGAACTGTTAGTTTCTTTGCATAAGCATGTACCCCAACCAGCCAGAAACCCTCATATATTTCCCATAATACATTTCCTGATCATATATATTTCCCTACATATATACTTTCCAATTATGTCCATTGGTATTAGAAATTTTCTGTGCACTTCCACACTGGTGATGTGATAACCTATAGGAGACTGTATTTATATAGTCACAACAAGGTTGAGGTGGGGAAATCTTTTTGAATCACTTCATTTACTAGATGAGATTTTGCTTTGGACTGATACATCTCCCAGTTGACTGATCAAAGTAAACCTTTTTAGGGGATTAATTAGCTATAGTTTTCAATAGTTACCTAGTTATCTAGTTATAGAATGCCTTGAAATTAGGGTAACTTTTGTAGTACCACATGCTATAGAAAGAATGTAATGAAGGATGGTTGGATTCACAATATACCTGCATATATTATTGCACAACATAACTGCATTCAGTATAAAGACAAGTTATTTCCATTGCATCTAACCACCATTTATAGCATTGTTTCTCTAGGCAAAACCAGAATACCAGGAAAATATTCCTTAATGAGAGTGCTCAGAAAGTAGTTGGGGAGGGGCATTAAATGGAGAAGGGGACAGTGACTCCTTGATTCAAATAAACAATTTATTTTCTTCATCTCTAAATCTAAAAAAAGATTTGTATGTAAAAGGAATCGTTTTTTGATCAATTACTTTTCCAATATGCCAAATTGGAAAACAAAGAATATTCACTGAGGATGGAGACTGGGATTTCCCTGACACCTGTCCACAATCTTAGAGCTGAAAGAGTCCTTTGGATTTTCTACTGCAGCAACTTCATTTTATAAGTATCCTTTCTTGGTTCCTTCAATTCTAGGATCTTCTCTCTGTTGATTATCTCCAATTTATGCTATGTGTATATGTGTGTGCATATATAATTTTTACATCATTGTTTACATGTCATCTCCCATCCCTATTACATGGTAAGCTTCTTAGAAACAGAAATTGTCTTTAGCCTTTTTTTTTTTTTGCATTCCCAGTACCTAGTACAATGCCAGAAATATAGTTGATGCTTATAAAAGCTTACTAATTGACTATATAAGGAATCTGAAATGTAAAGATGTGAAAATGACTTTTTCAATGTCCCCTAGCAGAGCTAACTGACAAATAGCAAAACCAAGAGTTTCTCTCAGATCTTCAGACTTCAAGCCCAGCACTCATCATTCTACCATGCTTTTTTAGTTCTGTATATGTTGCAGTTGGGTTGTGATGCTGTAGTTAAAGTGATGGAAACTTTGCACTTTAATGGCCGATGACTCATATTTTCTATTTAAAATGCCAGACTCTGGTGTTGCATTGTCTTCAGATGAGCAATTACTAATATAATATTGCTCAGGCTGTGTAGCTGTTCATCTCTATTATCTAAGCTTGCCCACCTGCCCAGTGCTCCATATAATGTATCCAGCATGAATACAGGCTCAATGACCATGGCACAGGTCACTTAGAAAAAAACAAGAGCTGCATGGGTTTCTCAGTAGGAAAGCAGAAACAATTTGTTGTTTAATCTATTATAAAGGACAGGAACCATTTTTTGAACAGACTGAAAATATAGGAAAATGTCGGGACTAATCTCTGAAAATTGTCTTACATTTGGGACTGTTGATTTATAAAACTTCCTAATATTATTTAAAGTCATTTTATTTTCCTCTCATTTCTCTTCTTCCTTATTTTTCTTCCTCTTTCTCCTTATATTTTTCTCCTCCTTATTTTCCTTTTTTTCTCCTTAACCCCTCTTCTTCTTCCTCTTTCTCTTTCCCCATTCTTCCTTCTCTTTTTCCTTGTTCTTATTGATTTTCTTCTCTTTCTCTTCCTCCTTATCTTCCCTTTTCTCCTCTTCCTCTTTCTTTTCTTGCTCTTACTATTTTTTCCTTCTTTTCCTACTTTCCTTTCTCTCTCCTTCTCTCATTTCCTCCTCTGAATGTCTAGATTAGTTTCTCTTGATTCCTAATTTAGATACTTCTAAAAGAATTCATGATTAAATTTGTTTAATCCCTTTCTTAATTCCTTCCACTTTTCAGATAAATTCTGCCATGCTGTGATTGAATCAATAAAGAAGCAGTATGAAATTAAATGAATCACAGAATCTCAGAGCTGGAAAAGACTTCAGAAGATATCTAATTCAAGTCATGTCTAAAAAGGAATTTCCACCACAACACCCCTAACAAGAAGCCATTCACTTTCTGTCACAGATCTCCAGGAAGGTGGGGAGGACTCACCATATTGTGAAGCAGCCCACTCTATTGTTGGAGAGCTCCAATTATTGCAAAGCCTCTCCTAACATCAAGCCTAAAGTCTCTTTGAATCTTCTACTAATTGATCATAGTTCTCTCCCTCCTCTCACCCCACTCCTCACTCTGGACTATATAGAATTAATTTAATATCTTTTGCATGTGGCAATTCTTCAAATAATTTGTCAACTGCCTCTTCCTATTCCCAGCCCCAAGTCTTCTCTTTTCTGACATAAATATTCCAAGTTCATTCAGCTGTTTCTCATATGGCATAATCTTCAAGCCCTTCACCACCCTGGCTATTCTCCAGATGGGTTACAGTAAGGGCCTTTCTAAAATGTGGCACATTGAATTGAACATAGTACATCAGATATGATCTTATCATAGCACAATATAATAGTTCTACACTGTACCTTCCTTAATGTAACCTAAAGAACGAATATGTTACAGCTCTGATTGTTAAATCTTTAGTGCATTTACATTGAAGAAATAGCTAATTGCTACAAACTAATGTTTGATCATTGGTTTTTTAACCATTAGACTTAAGAAAGTGATGAAGAAAATGTTAATGATTGGACAGTTAGGTGGCCCAGTGGATAGAGCACCAGCCCTGAAGTCAGGAGGACCTGAGTCCAAATCTGGCCTCAGACACTTAACACTTCCTAGCTATGTGACCCTGGGCAAGTCACTTAACTCCAATTGCCTCAGCAAAAATAATAATAATGATGATGATGATGATGAAGGCTACACCTAAGTAAGTATGTCATGTTATTGTTCAGTTGTTTCAGTCATTATTGACCCTTTCAAAGACTATTTTGGATTTTCTTGGCAAAGATAATGGAATGATTTGCCATTTCCTTCATCTGCTTATTTTAAAGATTAGAAAACTGAGGCAAACAGAGTTAAAAGATTTGCCCAGAGTCACATAGCTAGTAAGTGTCTGAGGTTGTATTTGAATTCAGGAAAATGAATCTACCCATTACTAAGCCACATATTCCATCTACTATTCCATCTAGATTATGTCATGGTTATATTTTATTTTTCGCCTGAAGAGTAAGTTGTTGAACATTTACAAATCACTGTCAAAGATCACATTAGCTTTCTTAGTGGCTGTCTCTCAGTGTTGATTCAGATTGAGCTCATAGGCCACTAAAACTTCAGATAGTTTCTTTAGTTAGACTACTCTCTAGCCAAGCTTCCTGTACGATGTAATTTCAAATGTTTTTGGGGGGAACTCTTGTAAAATTTTATATTTATTTAAACTTTGATTCAATTTATCAGAACTAATGTTCTGGTCTGTCAAAATCTTAAAAAAAATTTTTTTGGATCTGTGTTCTGTCAACCAACAGGTTAAATATTCCTTCTAGCGCTTGTCATCTATAGATTCATAAAGGATTTATAAAAATGTTAAATGTCACAGAGAGAAGCACAGATACCTGGGACACTCCACTAGCTTTCCAAGTGAACATTAAAACATGAGTTGTTCTTTGTGTCTAGTCATTCAAATAATTTCTGTATCAACTTAATTCGACTATCATCAGCTGATTCCCATGACTCCATCTGGTCTGTAAAAATTATAGGCAGGTAATACCATGAAATGGAAGTGAATCGAAAGTGAGGGGAGGGCTGTGAAAAAATCCCCAGCCTCACTTTCTCCTCCAGAGCCATCTGGGTCTAGGGGCCAAATACAGACCAGGACCATGGAGAGGACCCTGAATGCAGTGGGACACTTCGGTCTTCTTAAACTAAGGTCTTTAACAGGTCTCAATTTGACTGAGGCAACTAAACATTCATTGATTAAGGTTAGGTAAGAAAGAAATAAGGCAAAGAAGGTCTTTTTATCAAGTAAAAAAAAAGTCAATATGGGAGAGCTTGACTCTTAGGGTCTCTGGCCAAAACAGAAGCAATTGCTATTTACATTTACAATAAGGTCCCAAATAAAGCCTAAGTGTGGGTTGGCCTGGAACTTTTTGCCTGCCAATCAATGACAGCCAGAGTGATTTGGGTTTAAGGTATGCTCGTTAGGAAAGAAATCTAACCAGTAAACTCCAAATGTTTTCTGAGGTTTCATAGATCAAAATTTACCTTTCTTTGGGCAGAGAACTGGCAAAAGGGAAAAGAAAGAAACAAAAAAAAAAAAAAAGAAAAAGAGAAAAAGAAAGAGAGAGTAAAAGAGAAGAGAGAAAGAGAAGATTAATTAATTGTCTATTTTAGAGGTATTAAAACTGTAATTCAATTTAATATTTGTGAAGATCCATTATGGACCTCTAAACTTGCAGTTTGTAGCATCTTGTAGAGATAACTTTTGTTTGAGTCATTCCCATATTTACTTGTCCCTCACTTCTGCAAAGTGATCCAATGGCTTCTGGGGCTCAAAGAAGAAAAAACACAAAATGGAAATCATCTTTCATTTAGACTTTTATTTTGAAAACAGGTTCTTCTCATGAAATTTCCATAGTAATTTCTACTTTTTCTTCATCCCCTCCAGGTTTCTACTTTCCTTCTAATCTTGACTGTATTGATTTTCTTTGTACAAAACCTTTTTTTGAATTTAATATAATCAAAATCATCTATTTTACATCTTGTAATGCTCTCTTTCTCTTGTTGGATCATAAATTCTTCCCTTATCATACCTCTGACAGGCAAATTATTCCATACTCCATTAATTCACCCATGGTACCTACCACCTTTTATCTATAAATCATGTACCCACTTTAACCTTATCTTGATATACAGAATTAGATATTGGTCTATTCTTAATTTCTGCCAAACTGTTTTTTAGTTTTCCTAGCAGTTTTTGTCAGAAGATTCTTGTTCCAAAACTTGGATCTTTGGAATTATAAAGCATTAAATTATTATAGTCATTTACTACTGTTATTGTATACCTAATCTCTTCTACTGATGCACCACTCTATTTCTTAGTATCAGATTGTTTTGATGATTACTGCTTTCCAATATAATTTGAGATCTGGTACTGCTAGGCCACTTTCCTTCACATTTTAAAAATCAATTTTCTTGATGTTTGTGACCTTTTGTTTTTTCAGATGAATTTTTTATTAGTTTTTCTTTCTCTACAAACTAATTTTTGGTAGTTTTACTGTTATGACACTAAAAAGGTGACAAATTACATAGAATTGCTATTTACATTACATTGGATCAGTCTACCTATGAGCAATTAATATTTTTTCAATTATTTAAATTTGACTTGTGTTAAAAAGTATTTGTAATTGTGACTTGATATGTCTTGGCAGATACATTCTTCAGTATTTAATATGGTTTACTATTGCTTTAAATGGAATTTCTCTTTAACTCTTCCTGCTGGATTTTGTTATATATAGAAATGTTGATGATTTATGCAGGTCTATTTTATATCTTACAACTTCTCTAAAGTTGTTAATTATTTCAAGTAGTTTTTAATTGATTGTCTAGGATTCTCTAAGTATATCATCATATATCATCTTAAAGGAGTGATAATTTTGTTTTCTCATTGCCTATTTTAATGCCCTCAACTTTCTTCTATTTGTAAAACTAACATTTCTAGCGCAATATCAAGTGATAGAGAAGAAAATGGGCATCCTTTCTTCATCCAGTCTAATTGAGAATACTTTTACTTGTCCCCATTATAGATAATCCTCATTGGTGGTTTTAGAGAGATACTGCTTGCATTTTAAGGAAAACTTCATTGGTTCTTCTGCTTTCCAGTGTTTTTAATAGGAATGGACGCTGTATTTTATCAAAAAGTTTTTCTGTACTTATTGAGATACTCAATTGATTTTTTTTAGTTTTGTTATTGATAATGTCAATTATGCAGATAGTTTTTCAAATACTGAACCAGTCTTCTGTTTCTGGTATAAATCCCACTTGGTCATAGTGAATGATGTTTGTGACATGTTGCTGTAATCTCCTTGCTAGTTTTTATTTAAAATTTTTGCATCAGTATTCATTAGAAAAATTGGTCTACAGTTTTCTTTCTGTTTTTGCTCTTCCTGGATATTTATGTATTTGAACTATATTTGTGTCAAAAAAAAGAATTAATAAGTATTTTTCTTTGTCTATTTTTCCAAATACTTTATATATTATTAGGATTAATTGTTGCTTAGATGTTTGGTAGAATTTACTTGTGAATCTATCTGGTCCTAGAAATTTTTTCTTAGGGAATTCCATTGACAATTTGTTAAATTTCTTTTTCTAAGCCATGGTTATTTAAGTATTCTATTTGCATTTCTGTTAATCTAGAAAATATTTTTCCTTGTCCCATGTTAATATAATAAAAAGCATTATAATATCCAAATTTATCAATATTTTGATATGTGGCAACATAACAATTTAACTTCCCAACTTTTCTTTTATAGGATTCACCAAGACAATAAAAAAATTCATTTGAAATAACAAAGTTTCTATAATTTCTTGGGTCATGAATGAAAACAAAATCAGGAAACAGCACTTCAAGATATGAAATTCTACCAGATAAATTATCAGGTAGCAGATGAAAAATGAAAAAATAGATAAATGGTGTAGATTATAGAAAATTGGAATTAATTTGCTCACCCAATTTAGTCATATTTCGATTCTCCTTTATTTTTATATACTTATGTTTTTAATACTACAATTCTCTCTCTCTCTCTCTCTCTCTCTCTCTCTCTCTCTCTCTCTCTCTCTCTCTTTCTCTCTCTCTCTCTCTCTGTCTCTCTTTCTTTCTTTCTCTCTCTCTCTCTGTGTGTCTCTATCTGCCTCTGTCTCTCTTTCTCTCTACTTTTTTTTTCTGTTTCTCTTTTTCTCTCATATCATTTACATTTATAAACATACATAAATAAATATATGCAACCCTTATTCTTTGATCTACCTTAGGTGGAAATCTATCAGTTGGATCTGATTAAAGGGTATACATTATTGTTTAGTAACTTTTTAATCTATAGTTCCAGATTATTTTATTTTTTAAAGATATTTCCACATTTATCATGCTACACAAGAAAAATCAGATTAAAAAAGGAAAAAAATGAGAAAAAAATCAAGCCAACAATTAAAAAGTGAAAATACTATTTGTGATTCACATTCAATCCCCATAGTCTTCTTTCTAGATGCAGATGGCTCTCTCCATCAGTAGTCTATTGGAACTGGCCTGAATCACCTCATTGTTGAATAAAGTAATGTCCATCACAGTTGATTATTTAATAATCTTGTTGCTGTGTATAATGTTCTCTTGATTGTGCTCACTTCGCTTAGCATCAGTTTACATAAGTTTCTCCAGGCCTTTCTGAAATCATCCTGATGATCATTTTTTATAGAACTAATATTTCATTACATTCCTTTATCATAACTTATTCAGCCATTCTCTAACTGATGAGCATCCATTTAGTTGGAAAACATTTTTTGGTAAATAAAAATTTATTCATTTTGCTTAGATTATCAGCTTTTGGAAGGTATATAATGGGCCAAAATATTTCTTAATGATTGCTTTAATTATTTCTTCATTAGTGGTGAATTCACCCTTTTCATTTTTTGGTACTGGTAAGTGGTTTTCTTCTTTCTTTTTAAAATCAAATTAACAAATAGTTGATCTATTTTATTGTTTCCCCCCTATAAAACCAGCTTCTAGTTTTATTTATTAATTCAATAGCTTTCTTATTTTCAATTTTATTAATCTTTCTTTTGATTTTTCAGATATCCAATTTGGGTATTTACCAGGTTTTTCTAGGGTTTTTTTTGGTTGTGTGTCCAGTTCATTTAACTGCCCTTCCTTTATTTTATTGATGTAAGCATTAGAGATATAATTTTATCCCTAAACACTGCTTTGGCTACATCCCATAAATTTTGGTATGTTATCTTATTGTTATTTTCTTTAATCAAAGTATTGATTATTTCTACAATTTGTACTTTGAGTCACTCATTCTTTGGGATTATATTATCTAATTTTCACTTACTTTTTAATCTCTCTTCCCACAATGTTTTAGTTTTGTGTAACTTTTATTGCATTATGATCGGGAAAGGATGCATTTAATAATTCTGCTTTTCTACATTTGTTTGTGAGGTTTTTATCACCTAATATATGGTCAACTTTTATGTAGATGCCATGTACCTCTAAGAAAAAGATGCATTCCTTTCCCAAAGATCTATTATATCTAATTTTTCTCACAGCCTATTCATCTCCTTAACTTCTTGTTTATTTTGTGGTTAGATTATTTAATTTTGAGAGGGAAAATTTGAGATTTCCCCCACTAATATAATTTTACTGTACATTTCCTCTTGTTACTCATGTAATTTCACCTTTTAAAATTTGGAGGTGCTATCATTTGGTGCTTATAAATTTAGCATTGATACTATTCATTGTTTGTGGTACCTTTTTAGAAACATGTAGTTTTTCTCCCTTTTGCTTTGTCTGACATTATGATTGCTGTTCTATTTATTTGTTTGTTTATTTTCTGCTGAAGCATAATAGATTTTGCTCTAACCTTTTACCTTTACTCTGTGTGTCTTTCTGTATCAAATGTTTATAATGTAAACAAAATGTTTAAAATGTAAACAAGTGTTTATAATGTAGGACTCCATTTTTAATCTATTCTGTTATCTGTCTCCATTTTAAGGATTAGTTCTGATTATTACTGTATGTTTCTTTCTATCCTATTTTCACCTGTTTATTTTCTCTTTCTCTTTATTCACCCTTCCCCTCCTCACAAATATTTTGCTTCTGACTACCATCTCCTTCAATCCACCTTCCCTTCTGTCAAACCTTGCTCCTTTTCTTATTTTTCTTTACTCCTACTTTCCTAGAGGATAAGATAGATTGCTAAATTCAACTGAATATGTATGTTATTCCTTCTTTGAGCCAATTCTGATGAGATTTTCAAGCATAGCCTATGTCCCCCATTTTCCTCTCCACTGCAATAGCACTTTCATGCCTTTCTTTTTTGATTATAGTTTTTTATTTTCAAAAGATAAAGGCATATAATTTTTGATCTTCACCCCTACAAATCATCGTGTTCTAATTTTTCCCCTTCCTTCTCCTCTCCCTAAGTTGGCAAGTGATCCAATATATGTTAAACATGTGTGATTCCTCTATACATATTTCCACAAATATCATGCTGCACAAGAAAAAGCAAATTCAAAAAGGGAAAAAAATGAGAAAGAAAATAAAACGCAAGCAAAAAACAACAAAAAGAGTGAAAATGTTATGTTGTGGTCTGTATTCAGTTCCTACTGTCCTCTCTCTGGGTGCAAATGGCTTTCTCCATCACAAGATCATTGCAATTGGTCTGAATCACCTCATTATTGATGAGAGCCATATCCATCAGAAATGATTATCATATAATCTTGCTGTTTGCATGTATCATGATCTTCTGATTCTGCTTATTTCACTTAGCATCAGTTCATGTAAGGCTCTCCAAGCCTACTGATCATTTCTTATAAAACAATAATATTCCATAGCATTCCTATACCATAATTTGTTCAGCCATTCTCCAATTGATGAGCATCCACTCAGTTTCCACTTTTTTATTACTACTAAAAGAGCTGCCTCAAACATTTTTATACATGAAGGTCCCTTTCCCTCCTTTAAGATCTCTTTGGGATATAAGCCCAATAGAAACACTGCTGGGTAAAAGGGTAAGCACAATTTAATATCCCTTTGAGCATAGTTCCACATTGCTCTCAAGAATGATTGAATCAGTTCACAACTCCATAATGTATTAATGTCCCAGTTTTTCCACATCCCCTCCAACATTCATCATTATCTTTTCCTGTCATTTTAGACAATCTGAGAGGTGTGTAGTGATACCTCAGAGTTGTCTTAATTTGCATTTCTCTGATCTATAGTAATTTAAAGCACCTTTTCATATGACTAGAAATAGTTTTAATTTCTTCATCTGAAAATTATCTGTTCATATCCTTTGACCATTTATCATTTGAAGAATGGTTCTTACAAATTTGAGTTAATTCTCTATATATTTTAGAAATGAGGCCTTCATCAGAATCTTTGAATGTAAATGTTTTTGTTTCTCTTCTAATCTTGTCTGCATTAGTTTTATTTATATAAAACTTTTTAACTTAATATAATCAAAATTATCTATTTTGCATTCAATAATGTACTCAAGTTCTTCTTTGGGCACAAATTCCTTCCTTCTCCACAGATCTGAGAAGTAAACTATCCTTTGTTTTTCTAATTTGCTTATAATATCACTCTATTTCTGAATCATGAACTCATTTCAATCTTATCTTGGTATAAGGTGTTACCTATGAGTCAGTGTCTAATTTCTATCATACTAATTTCCAATTTTCCCAACAGTTTTTGTCAAATAATGAGTTCTTATTCCAAAACCTGGGCTCTTTGGATTTGTCAATCGCAAGATTACTATAATCATTGACTATTGTGTCTTGTGAACTTAACCTATTCCACTGATCAATTACTCTATTTCTTAGCTAGTTCCAAGTGGTTTTAATGACTGCTGCTTTATAATATAGTTTAAGGACTGATACAACTAGGCCTCCTTCATTTGCATTTTGTTTCATTAATTCCCTTTAAATTCTTGGCCTTTTGTTCTTCCAGATGAATTTAGTTATTATTTTTTTCTAGTTGTGTGAAGTAATTTTCTTGGGAGTTTGATTGCACTGAATAATAGATTAATTATTTTTATCATGTTAGCCCGGCCTTCCCATAGACATTTGATATTTTGCCAGGAGATTAAATCTGATGTCATTTGTGTGGAGTGTTTTGTAGTTGTGTTCATATAGTTCTTACCTTTGCTTTGTCAGGTCGACTTCCAAATATTTTATATTATCTAGTTATTTTAAGTGGAATTTCTCTTTGTATCACTTGCTACTGGACTTTTTTGGTAATATACAAAAATGCTGATGATTTATGTGGATTTATTTTGCATTTTGCAATTTTGCTAAAGTTGTGAATTGCTTCTAGTAATTTTTTAGTTAATTCTCTAGGATTTTCTAAGTATATCATTATATCATCTGCAAAGAGTGATAATTTGGCATCCTTCCTATCTATTCTAAATCCTTTAATCTCTTTTTCTTCTATTATTCCCAAAGCTAACGTTTCCTATACAATATTGAATAGTAATGGTGATAGTGGGCAAACTTGTTTCACCCTGATCTTACTGGGAATGGTTTTAGTTTTTCCCCATTACATCTGATACATGCTGATGGCTTTAAATAGATGCTATTGATCATTTGAAGGAAAACCCCATTAATTCCTATAGTGTTTTTAATAGGAATGGGTGTTGGATTTTGTCAAATGCTTTTTCGGTATCTATTAAGGTAATTGCATGATTTTTGTTTGGTTGGTTATTTGTATCTTTATTTCCTCTCCCTCTTTCTTATACTTTTACCCTATTCTGTTTTCCTTTCTATTAGCCTCTCCCTTTTCATTCCCTTTTCCCCTCCCACTTACCTATAAGGTGAAAAGCTTCTCGATGGAGCCAGATATGTCTGATATTCTCTCTTTGAGACAAATATGATGAGAGTAAGATTCACAAAATGATCATCCCCTTCCTTTCTTTATTTCAATTATAATAAATTTTCTTTGCCTTTTCATGAGATATAATTTCCCTCATTTTACCTCCATTTTCCTCTTTTTCTAGTACAATCCTCTTTCTACCTCTAGTTTCTTTTTTGTATTATCATAATAAAATCAAATTATACCTGCACTTTCTAAGTATACCCATAACAGAGAGATAGTTCTCAAGAATTCTTTTCTTTTTACATTTTTATGCTTCTCTTGAGTTCTATATTTGGAGATCAAAATTTTTGTCCAGCTCTGGTCTTTTTGTCAGAAATAAATGAAATTCATCTGTATCATTGAATACCCATCTTCTTCCCCGAAAGATAATGTTCAATGTAGCTGTTTAGTTGATTCTTGGCTTCAATCCAAGTTCTTTTGCTTTTTGTAATATCAGATTTTAGGCCCTTCTAACCTTTAAAGTAGAAGTTGTTAGGTCCTGGGTAATCCTGATTGTGGTCCTCAATATTTGAATTGCTTATTTCTGGCTGCTTACAATATTTTTTCCTTGATCCAATAATTCTGAAATTTAGCTAAGATATTCCTTTTTTTGTTGTTGTGTGATCATTTTCCTCTCTATTTCTTGACTTTTAATTTTATATTAAAGTTAGGCTCTGCTCCTGGTGTGGAGAAGGGCACTGTTTTAAGTTTTAGATTTATTTTGCTGCTGTTTTCAGAGCTAATTCTCGGTACTTATAGATTTTTGGTTCTTTCAAGGTAGTGTGGTCTAAGGAGAGGTTAGTCACTGCTCTTCTGGCCTGTGTTCTGGGCTGTAAGCCACCACACATACTTGTTTTAACCCTGGACTGTGATCAGGATCCCCACTCTCCTTCAGCTGCACACTCTAGTGTTCTAATGTTCTTTCTCATAGTAGGACTCATAGATGACCTGCCTGGTTCAGTAATCCAGATTTTCTTTTGAGCAATGTTACAACTTTGAACCCAGCATTAATAAAGTGTTTCTTATATCTCCTTTTGACCACTTTTCTGGCCTTCTTACCATTTGTAGTCAGAGAGTTCCAGTAGTCACTGCTGCTGATTCAGTTGCCTCCAAGGCCTCTATTATCTTGGCTGGGATGGGGTTCTTGCTATATAGTACTGGGGCCCTGGACCTCACTGCTAGCTTGTATCAGGGCTAGAAGTATAGACCAGAGGAGGATAGCTCAGATATTCACTGATGGCTTTTTAGGGTAGGCTTACTCCTGGCTTTTCTGGGCCTCCTGTATTGCACTATATTCTAATCTCATCTCAGTGAGACAGACTTTTCCTGTTATCTTCTAAGTTGTCTTAGTCTGGAAAATTGTTTTCCCCCATCCTTCTGTTGATCCTGCCACATTATAATTCATTCTGAGGCATTATTTTAAAGTTGTTTGGAAAGGAATTTCAGAGAGCTCAGGTGAGTTCTTGACATACTCTACCATCTTGGCTCCAAGAAATAAATATTTAATATGATAATACTAAAAGACAAGGAATTAGGAACTATAGGATTTAGTCAAAAATTTGATCAGTTTATTTTCTCCTTTTACAATGTCTTCCCTGTCATTACAATGTCTCCTAGATCACCAAATGATCACAAAGATCTCTCTTTGTTTCACAGAGTCCCTACTTCCTTTGTTGAATAAAAAAATACCAAAGAATTTAAGCTCCTAGATGTACTATTTATTTACTATATGATCTGAGATAAGTCTCTAAATTCTCAAACCAGTTTCAATATTTACAGTTGTAAGTAGGAAGTAATTCCCATCTCATAATGATCTTTAAAAATCAATATAAATAACTTTAGACTCTTTGGATGAAAAACAAAAAACCGCTAATGAAAAAATGCTAATGAATGGTTCTAATAAAGACCAGTTATGACTGGAGACTTAGAAAAGATTGTTTGCATCCTGACCCCATAAAGACCAGAAGGCAAATGCTCCCAATTAGGTACACCTAATAAATGATGGCGTGTCACTTTATAAAGCAGGAGATGCCACACAAATGTATAAAAGGATTGTTATTAATTACAAGGATGTGGTGCTCTTCAAACATTTGAGTCCATCAAGATCACTATGAATCACTTTTATTCCTTAAAAGAACTGATTCCAGCATTTACAAAGGGACATTTCAAATTGTGATTAGGCAAGAAACACATTTTTCTTGATGGAACTCCAGAAGCTTAAAAGGAATTAGAGGAAGGTTATGACAGCAACCTATTAAGCTTCTCACAGATGAGATAAAGATATTTGAAAGAGGATTAGCAGAAAATAGTATGGTATCTAATCTTAAGGGAAGAGGAATTTTAATAATGGCTATGTGTAGTACAGAAGTATGCTTTGAAAATATAGACTGTAATATGGGCTCCATCAGCTTTAAAATTATATAGCTTCTGACTCTCAATTATTTCTCAAAAATTCTGAATAAAATTTGAATAAGTTCATTCATTTTAGAGTTTCTTTAAACAATAATTTAAGCAGATCAAAATTTGGATTAAATCATATTCATTTTAAAGATCTGTCTCTTCTATTTTTTTTGTGAGGCAATTGAGATTAAGTGATTTATCCAAGGTCACTCAGCTAGTATGTGTTAAGAAATCAGATTTGAATTCAGATCCTTCTTACTCCAGGCCTGGAACTCTATCAGTTGTGTCACCCAGCTCTCCTATACTCATTTTTAAAAGGAAAAACAACATTGTGTTTAGGGAAACTTATGCTTATGTTTCACAACTAGTAAATATCTGAGGTTGTGGTGTTTTTTTCTTCTTTAAAATGTATATGATGGTTCTCTCTGGGAGAAAGCAGTTTTCTTGGGGAGGTTTTCTGGAGGCAGCCTTAGTATCAGTTCAGATCAATAATTACCCCAAATGCAGCCAGGTGATAAAAGTTCAGATCTTTTATTGTCTCCAATATAGCCTGGTTAGCTTAGAGGTCTATCTCTCTGCTTTGTTCCAAGAGCTCCCTCCGAATGTCTCCAAATCCAAAGGTTTGTCCTTCAGTCCTCCAGCCAGCCAAGTGGAAAATGGAATGGATCTCTCTTGCCTCAGAGAGAGGGCTTCTGGCTCTCAATCTCCAATATAGCCCAGTTAGCTTTTCTTAGAGGCCTCTCTCTCTCTCTCCTTGGTTCTAAGAGCTCTTGCAGCTTTGTCCTTTGCTTCTGCCTCTGCTTTCTTCAGCCACCAATTCAGCTCCACTCTCCATGCAAATCAGCTGAATTCTGTCCGAGAGCCTCTGTTGGTTTCTTATATAAGAGAGGAATTGTGGGATATGAGAGAGAGGGATTATGGGTTTCTTCTCAGAGTGCTCTCTGTATCTAAGAGCTTCAAGGGAGGTATGAATTCAGATATCTCATACTAAACACTGAAATCTCCCAAACGTGTGAACTCCAATGAGTAAAGGTGTGAACACAAGCATTGTATCAATTACATTGAGTTAACCCTAGGATTCTAACATCTCCCTTGAGTTATTACTTTGTTTCAAGTTGAGTTAACACTAGGATTCCAACATGAGGTTACATTTGAACTTAGGTCTTCCTGATTTTAGATCCTATATTCTACTTAATTTACCATCTAGATCCATCCCTATGTATTGAGAACGCTTCTGTGTTGCTCCAATGCAAATAATACTTGCTTTTGGTCATAGAGAAATAGTTTTGCTGGTGTCATTGAGCTGTTTCAATCATGTCTTACTCTTTGTGACCCCATTTGGGGTTTTTCTGGCAAAAATAGTGAGAAAGTTGGCCATTTCCTTCTCTGGCTCATTTTACAGATAAAGAAACAGGGAAATAAAAATGCTTAAATGACTTGCTCAGCATCACACAGCTAATAAGTGTCTAAGGCCGGATTTGAATTCACAAAGAATTTTTCTGATTCTAGGTTCAATACTCAATCAACTGTCCCATCTCACAGACTCACACTCTGTACTATATACTACACTTTACCAAGGCTTCTTAAACTTTTTCTCCTCATAATCCCTTTTTGCCTGAAAAATTTTTACTCAACACCATGTCAAAACTAAGTTGAGGAGTTCTGGCGATATTCATGCATGTGCAGTGCAAAATGCTCATGTTGTATGCTCAGAACCAAGGCTGCAGTGAAATCACATGATGTAACACAAACAAGTGCTGCCAGAAATACCTCAGATACATTATGCATTTGATTTAGAATTAAACTTTGTTGTATTCAGAAATCTTTTACTGTTGTCAAATGTTTTGTGAACTCCACATTCAGTTATAAGGCCTCATATGAGGTCACAACCACAATTTAAGAAATTTTGTCCTGTACAATTCACTATACTAATATACTAGAAAACGTTATATCATACTATGTTGTATATAATATGTAGATAGCTATATAATATGAATTTTAGTATTGATGAGTTTTCTAGTTAATCAAAGACTTTCTTTTTATATAATTATGATTTCTCTTTTAATATAATTAGATTTGTTATTGTGCCAGTGTTGAACCATATAGTTTGATTATAATGAATAACTTTTTGGAGATATTTTAGTCTTCTTGCTGGATTTTAATTTGTATATCAATATTCATTTAGTGAAATTGATCATTTTCTGCTTTTCTCAATCATTTAGGTTTTTAAATTATGTTCATTCCACAAAAGGCATTTGGCAGAGTATTTAATTTCCTAGTTATTGAGAAAATGTATGTAGCATAGATATTAATTGCTTTTAAAATATTTGCTAAATTTTAACTATGTCTAAGAAATGGTGTTTTTGTTTTTGTTTTTGTTTTGTTTTATTTTCCTTTGGTAGTTCCTTTATGGTTTCTTAAATTTCATTTTCTGAAACTGTTTTTTTTAATATTTCTATTTCTTATTTAGTTAATTTGGTTTTCTTGTGTTTTGTATATGAAAATTTCCTTTAAAATCTCACTTTTCCTTCAAGTTTATTCCAGAAGTTTTATGCTATCTCATTTTTAATTTCCCCTTTATGTAGTTGTTAATTGTTTTCTTATTCTCTTATTTGATTGCCACAATCAATGCTGAATTTTGGTTTGTATCTTTTGCTCTTGTTCCCTGTATTGATTAAAATTTTAATCATACCAGCAGGATGATTTCAGAAAGGCCTGGAGAGACTTACATGAACTGATGCTGAGAGAAATGAGCAGGACCAGAAGATCATTATATATTTCAACAACAATACTATATGATGATCAATTCTGATAGATGTGGCCTTCTTCAACAATGAGATGAACCAAATCAGTTCCAATAGAGCAATAATGAACTGAACCAGCTGTACCCAGCAAAAGAACTCTGGGAGATGACTATGAACCACTACATAGAATTCCCAACTCCTCTATTTTTGTCCACCTGCATTTCACAGGCTAATTGTACACTATTTCAAAGTTGAATTCTTTTTGTACAGCAAAATAAGTGTTTGGACATGTATACATATATTGTTTAACTTATACTTTAACATATTTAACATGTATTGGTCAACCTGCCATCTGGGGGAAGGGGTAGGGGAAAGGAGGGGAAAACAAAAGATTTTGCAATTGTCAATGCTGAAAAATTACCCATGATATATCTTGTAAATAAAAAGCTATAATAAAAAAAATAAAATTTTAATCACATTATGTTCTATAATGGTTAAGTTTACTACCTCTGATTTTATATCTATATGTATGTATATATGCATATATACGTATATTTATTTTAATTGTTTTTTTCCCATTGAACATTCTACATTTTCGAAAAGGTTCACTGAAGTTATATATTCTTTAATGCTCTCATTCCCAAAATGCCATTTTTGTTTTCATTTCACTTATTTAGTTCTGAAAGAGAGTCATTAAATTTTCCTAAAAATATTGATATCATCTTTGTATTATTGAAAATCAGTTAACTTTTTCTTCACAAATTTAATGTCATGTCACTTGTTATGTACATGCTTAGTAATGATAGTTTCATCATTTATGGTTCCTTTAAATCAGGATCAGGACCTTAGATTCTCTAGATATCTGTGGAAAGATTTTAGGTGGTTCATTAATATGGATTGGAAAAAAATTAAAATTTTATTTTTATTACCTTTTTTATTTTCCTTTTAATCTTGTGAATTTCATTTTATACAGTGTTTTCATGCATTAAGAACATAATAAATGTTTCACTCATACTAAGTTGTTTTTATTCTGCTTTTAATTAATTCACTTATTTTTACTTGCATCTAAGTTTACTTATCTATAAAATGTATGAAATAGATTAGATGGTCTCTGAGGTCCTTTCTCTCACTAGGTCTATAATACATGCATTTTCTTTTTCTATGCATAGATTATAAACAGGACAAGGATTTTCTTGCTGGAATTTATATGCATCCTCAGTGCTTAACACAGTTTAGAACACATAGTAAATGGTTATTATATATTCTCTCTATCATCCAAGGTTAATATTTTAAGAAAGTCAATTGGGGGTGGGGGGAGGAGTAGCATACATACCCAAATATTCATAATAGCATAATATATAACAGCAAAAAGTTAGGAACATATTTTCTGGACAATAAACTGGCAAATCACTCCAGTAACTTTGCAAAAAAAATTCTAAATAGAGTCAAAAAAGTCAGATGCAAACGAATGACTGAACAACAGCAAAAGGAGCATATTTGGCATCCAATAATTTGGAAGTAGTTAATAATTTGTGATATATATTAATATAATGAAATAGTACAGTGTCATAAGGAACAATGTACACAAAGAGATCAGAAAAACATAGGAAGATATGTGTGAACTGATGCAAAGTAAAGAAAACAGAATGAAAACAATAAGATAACACAGTAATCAAAATGAAAAGATCACTAAGAGGCAAAAAAACTCAGATAACATGCAATGGTAAATGTGAGATTCAAATTCTTAAAAGTTAAAGCACTTTTTTTGCTAACAGTATGTTTTTTAAGAGGCAAGTAATTTATTATGAATTGCAATTATTTAATAAAATGGTGTTGTTCAATAGTTTTGTATTTTACAGAAAATATACTAAGAACTGTCAAACAAAATTTGTGAATAAAAATTTTTAAAATGTTAACTATAAAATGAAAATTATCTATGTTTCCATTATTAATAACAACAAAGATGAAAACTGCCCTATTATTCAGTACCTAGGTCTAAAGGAGTTACATGGTTTCACAGGTAATAAATGCCAGAGGTATAATTGTAATGCCACTCCCCCTAATCAACCTTTGAAAGTAGTTCTGTACCCCCATGGGGTTCAATAAGGCAAAAACTCATCACTAAGGGAGAAAGAATACTTGACATCAGGGAATCACAAATCCATGAGTGAAATGGGTCTCCTGTGTAGTATAAGATATTATAATGGAGGCATCCTAGCTTTGAAACATATTTATTTATTTTCCTTCTCCAATAAGAGTGATAATAACCATATTTATTCATAGCTAGTGTTTTTATGGTGCTTTAAGGTTTGCAAATCACTTTAAATATATCTCATTTATCCTCACAATATCCCTGAGAGCTAGCAGCTATCATCATCTCCAGTTTATATTTGGGGAGACTGAGACAGATAGCAGTCATTTGCCCAGGGTCACACAACTAAGAAATGTCTGTGGCAGATTTTGCACTTAATTCTTTCTGATTCTAGATCCATCACTCTATCTGTTGTGCTACCTAACTACTTAAAGGGTTTTTTTCTAAATATATTTTTGTAATAAACATTTGTTCATACCTTCACATTCTCATATTGAGAGGGACTAACTGGTTTATGCAAAGACTGATTGGACAATTTTGACTTTACTGAGATGGTGCTTTTTTTATGGAATTAAGAGAACCAGTCACAGAGAGTCCATTATTTACCATGTGAATTAATATATCATAAGAAGACATCAGCTCTGTGATACAGATTATCCTATTCTGTTTGAGTAGTAAAATGTCTGAATTTAATTCTTCACTTTATATGTCGCTCCCACCACAAAACAGAGAATACAGAGCTCTGTAACTGGGAGGAGTTACAGTGTAGCTCAAAATCTGCCAGATATTGTTTCTTTCTTAACTTCAGGGCTGTCACTTCATAGCAACATGCATTTAGGCAATGTAGACCAGCTGTCTGTCAACTCTGAGAAGAATGATGAAAACTGAAAAGGAGTTAGCTTTATGTATGAATTCTGGGCACATGAATTGACTGTTACTGAGTCACCCAGAAAACCCTGGGGAGATCTAGGTGGCACTGAAATTGATGAAATAAGACAGAATCATATTTTTCAAAATAAATTTCTCCAGTAACTCCCAGAAACCAGGGATTTGCCACTTTTGTCACTGGAGAAGCACAAACACTGAAGCATTCCTGCTGTGGGGAAGGGGTTGAAGTGGAAAATTGGTTTAATCCTTGGTTTGAATAAAAGGGTTAGGTCCTTTTGTGAGGCTTGTGTGAAGCTTTAGATTATGCCAAAAGAACTATTGCTGTTACCTGTACTCCTGAAATTTTGCTAACTACTCCAGTAAGGCAGTAGAGTGAAGTGGAATGTGTGATTTTATTGACATAGGGAACTCCCATTTATGAGATGTCCTTCTACCAATGTAGATCAGCATCTTCTCTGAAACTTACAGTCTAAGACTTCTCTAGAATGTCCAGGATCACACAGAAAGAATATAGTAAAAGTGGGACTTTAATCCATGTCTTTTGGACTCCAAGACTGGAATCCATATTGTACCAGATTGCATTTCTTCAATGATATCTTTTACATTTTTCTTTTTTAATTCCTTGGGGTTTTTTATTCTTTTTAAAACAGTGTTTTGTTTTTTTCCAAATATATGCAAAAATCATTTTTAACATTCACCTTTGCAAAACCTTGTGTTCCAAATTTTTCTCCCTCCTTTCCCATATTCTCCCTCCCTTAAACAGCAAGCAATCTGATGTAGGTTAAACGTGCAGTTCTTCTAAACATATTTCTATATTCATCATACTACACAAGAAAAATAAGACAAAAAACAAGCAACAAAAATATTAAAAAACTATTTTTGATCCACATTTAGTCTCCATAATTCTCTCTTTGGATATGGATGGCACTTATCATCCTAAGATTATTGGAATTCTCTTGAATCACCTCATTGTTGAAAAGAATCAGGTCCACCACAGTTCATATCATATAATCTTGTCACTACATATAATGTTCTTTTGGTTATGCTTACTTCACTCAGCATCAATTCCTGTAAATTTTTTCAGCCCTTTCTGAAATCATGTGCTCATCATTTCTTATAGAACAATAATATTCCATATAATGGAATTATATTCCATATAATAATAATTCCATAACTTATTTAGCCATTCCTCAATTGATGGTCATCTACTCAATTTCCAGTTCCTTCCCACTACAAAAAGCGCTATTACAAACATTTTTGCACGTGTCTGTCCTTTTCCCTCTTTTATGATCTCTTTGAATAAGACCCAGTAGTGAGACTGCTGTATTAAATAGTTTTATAGCCCTTTGGGCATACTTCCAAATTGCTCTCCAGAATGATTAAATAATTTCCCAATGCCACCAACAATGCATTAGTGTCCCAGTTTTCCCAGTTCCCTCCAACATTTATCATTATCCTTTTCTGTCATCTTAGCCAATCTGATAGGTATGAAATGATACCTCAGAGTTATCTTAATGTGCATTTCTATAATAAATAGTGATTTAGGGCATTTTTCATATGACTACAAATGACTTTAATTTCTTTGCCTGACAAGTGTCTGATCATATCCTTTAAGCATTTTTCAATTGGGGAATGGGTTAATTCCTCATTTGTAATATGATAGAAACTGCATTGCCTTTTGATTGATCTTTAATTCTTTGGAGATATAAATTCCATGGTATATAGTCATGCTACATGATCCATCACAAAGTTATGTGAGGATCAAATGAAATAATACATATAGAACAGTATTTGAATGTGAGCTGTTAATTTTTTTTTTTAATTGTGACCATAACTGTAGGGGATGGGGCCTTTGGGAAATTAGAAGTCGTATAGTCTTGGGTAGAAACAAAAGTCAGGATTTCTGTGTTTGAATTCTGTCTCCAAAACTTGCCATCTGTGAGTTAGTTTATTAATCTCTCAGAGACTACTTTTCCTTATCTGTAAAAATGGTGGAAATTATATTTATATCAATTACCTTATAGAGTTGCCTCAAAGAGATTGTCTTGCAAACTTCAAAGAGATACAGAAATGTGAGGTATTGGATATTATAAAATTAATAACAATAAATATTAATAAAAATTCATTGCCTTGTAATATGAGCAACTACTTTTCAGTGAATACCTCCAGAGGATTTTGGGAAATGATTCAGAGATTGACATACTATTCAAATCTGCTGCCTTTGGGCACATGTGCTAAGGCTCACTATGTTGCCTTATAAAGTTTTCTCTCAATCCTGTAAGAGGTGAATCAGCAGTTTTTGAACTATCGACTTCCTTTACCCTTCCTCTTCTACTGACCATTCTTTTTGGTCATTTAACCCTTTGAAAGCTTTGAAAGCTCTTTTAACAGAGAAAATTAGATATGTTCAAATACCCCTTAAAAACATTTACTCCTTTTTTTAGAGTGTAAGCTATATGAGGGCAACAATTGAATTATTTGCTTTTATTCATATTCACAGGCCAGGATTTGGCAAAGTGCAGGGCACATAGTAAAGACTTAAAAATGCTTTTCATTCAGTTATTGATATATATATATATATATATATATATATATATATATATGCCAATCAGTATGCTCTATGCTAAAGATGTCCAAGATTGGAGAGTGAGACCATGCTCACTTTACCTCTATTTCCAGCTTGTAACAGACTCACAGTCCAAGATGCTTTATCCTACCCAATTATCCATCTAACATCAAGGTCCATTTAGTTCAAGAGGGCATTTTACTATCTATCAGACTGTTGTTTACTTTCTCCTACCAAGAACAGTAACCCAGATTCATCTATAGAACCTGCTTCATCTTCACTCCAGGAGGAGTTAAATCACTCAATTTTGAGACCTAGACTGTAGGCATTTCACAGGCATAAGATGATCTTCATAGCAGCCATATCTGGCTAATTCATCACAGACTACAATTTATACCCCAATTACCTTGACTTTTGTCTTGCTACTGTGCTTCATTGACTCTGGAAGAGAGAATGAGGCTGACAACTTTATGCAATTCTGCCTCATATCCAATTTACATGCAAGTCAAAACATCACTCTCATGACATCTTTGGTCTTCTTTGAAAATGAAAGATGATTCATCCAAGTTAGCCATTTAGTAGAAAATCAAGGTATATCCAGTATGGGCAAATTGCTATCTGCCCTTTCCTTCCTCCTTTTTACCTCTTGTCCAGGTAACAGAAAATAAGTCAATATCATCACTGATGTTGGATAGGGTATGATAATCTACTACCCAATGATTCCATTCATAATCCCAGTGACCATTTAGATCAGAGCTCTTTTATCTGGCCATATTGACCATGGTTCTGGTATGAATTATATAAGATATATAAGATAAACTGTCTTCCTAGCCACTTTGTCTAGCCTAGTGCCTATGACATTGTATGCAATATGTTTGTTGAATGACTGAACGATATGTCTTAAAAGAACAATAAAAAGAAGCTCTTTCTGTCAGCAGAGATATTTGTTGCAAAGGTTTCTGGATTAGTGGTTGTAGAAAAATATAGGCAGTAGTTGAATGGACAAGTCTTATAGTTTGTGTGTATCTACACAAGTTTTAAGATGGAGTTGTGCCTTATTTTTACATTATAGATGAATTCCTGAAAAATTGATTACAGATATTTTAAAAAGTTGAAACCATATTCAAAATCTCCTAAAAAATATGATTAGGGTGCAATTCTTTTGTAAGTATTAACAATTCTCTTCTTTAAACTGTTACTGCCTTCTTTGTTTTGTAAATTTGGAATTTTACATATCAGGTTTTCAAAAATATATTTCATTGGTAGAAAATTTAATAAATTGTGCAATAAATCAATATAACATTTATTATATTCCTAGTATGTGTCAATCACTATGCTAAATACTGTGGATACAAATCCACTTCCTGACTTCAAAGGGTTAACATTATTTAAGAGAATACAACACATAATATATAGGAGAATAGGAACAAGAAAAGGAGTGGTCTGGAGAGTTAGAGAGTTGATGAGAAAATCTATAAGACAATAGATTGATTTATTCTTCCTTATTTTGTATTTTGTTTTATTTTTGATGATGCTTTGTTTAAAAAAAACATGAATAATATTGATCTGATAGCTGTTCCTAGGGCAAGAAAAAGAAGGGGAGGGGAGAGTTCACCCCAAGGCAAGTCAATGTCATTTGTTGAGATGATTTGTTAAAAAATAGTGGATTGAGGTGAGTTTTCATTCACTTACCCCATCCAGACAACTTAGTCCCCAATTAGTCCCTTTCCCTGAACGGATTAACTCCCTGAAGTGAAAGGTGGGGAAAACAATGGTTTCTAAAGGATTGGTCCACAAACAGCCTCCATTCTCTACTGCTTTTTCCTTATGTAGACAGCTTCAGTTTTTTAAAATCTATTTAATATTTTCCTCAGTTACATTCATGTTTTTTTTTTAAACAAAGCACCATCAAAAATAAACAAAACTAAAAAAATTTAGTAAATCCTTTATATTCTAATTTTTACTTGGCCTCAAAACTAATTTCCATTTTATAGATCCTGAATGTTTTGGATGAGAACCTAGGAGCTGCTTCATTGGGGCCTCTGTTTTAGAAAGCTGGCATTTGGGGCTGATTCTCCTATCATTTATAGATTCAATTCTTACATCTAAAGACACATATTTTCTGCTTAACTAGTATTTGCACGTGCATGTCAACATCTTTGAGGTGATCCAATTGTCTTTGGACCTAATGATCCTAGGGATGTGTCTTTTGTAGAAGTCAGATGGGAGGACTTTATGAGCTTTAAAACCTGAAGTTAACAATTTGAAGTAAAACATCATTAAGTAAGGTATTCCCAATATCTTTCCAATTCTGAATACCCTAGATGCCATATTTCTTTTCAAGGAACTTCTATTTTATTCTTTTCCTGATACCAGCTTATTAAAGAATTTGCTTTCATAATGGGTTTTTCAAGAATCAATTTGACTTTTTTTTGTTATTTCCATTTGATTCGTGGCTGCAATGAAACACTCCTTATATCTGAGATTGATTTGTATTGTTGCTAGAGAAAAAGCTGCTCATTAATGCAAAGAAATGTTCTCTTTTTTCCCTCTTTTTTTCCACTTACCTCTCCATTTTGGACTTCCTGAATGATATGAAAGTGAGGTAAGGAAAGCTATGGCCTCTGGATGATTCATCTTTGAGCAATGAGTATTCTCATTTCTCCTTACCTTGATTCTGTTCAATATGGTTGAAAAGGGGGAGGAAAGCTTACTGGATTATCCTTGGAAAACCATAACACTCTTTAGGACCATTTGGTTATCCCTGGAACAAAAGTCTTTTTTTTAACCAACATTTGTCTAGTGGTGCTATATATCCATGAGACACAAATCTTCTCAGAATGGAGGCCAAGGCCCTTCCTTTTTTTTATTAAAGCTTTTTATTTTCAAAGCATATGCATGAATAATTTTTCAACATTGACCCTTGCAAAACATTGTGTTCAAAAATTTTCCCTTCTTCCTCCACCCTCTCAGATGTCAAGTAATCCAATATAATGTTAATCACATTAAAAATATGTTCAATCTTATATATGTATACATATTTATACAATTATCATGCTGACAAGAAAAATAAAATGCAAATAAACAACAACAAAAGGAGAGAAAATGCCATGTTGTGATCCACACTCAGTTCCCATTGTCCTCTCTCTGGATGTAGATGGCTCTCATCATCACAAGATCATTAGAAATGGTCTGAATCACCTCATTATTGATGAGAGCCACATCCATCAGAATTGATCATCATATCATCTTGTGGTTGCTGTGTACAATGATCTCCTGGTTCTGCTCATTTCACTCAGCATCAGTTCATGTAAGTCTCTCCAGGCTTCTCTGAAATCATCCTGCTAATCATTTCTTATAAAACAATAATATTCCACAACATTCATATACCATAACTTATTCAGTTATACCATTCTCCAACTGATGGTCATCCACTCAGTTTCCAGTTTCTTGCCACTACGAAAAGGGCTGCTACAAATATTTTTGTACTGGTGGGTCCTTTTCCATACTTTATGAGCTCTTTGGGATATTAGCCCAGTAGACACTGGGTTAAAGGACAAGCACAGTTTGCTAGCCTTTTGGGCATAGTTCCAAATTGTTCTCCCGAATGGTTGAATCAGTTCACAACTCCACCAATAATATATTAATATCCCAAATTTCCCACACCCCCCCCCAACATGTGTCATTATCTTTTCTGTTATCTTAGCCAATCTGAGAGGTGTGTAGTGGTAATTCAGAGTTGTCTTGATTTGCATTTCTCTGATCAATAGTGATTTTTAAATATGAAATGGTTTCCATTTCTTTATCTGAAAATTGTCTGTTCATCTCCTATGACCATTTATGGATTGCAGAATGGCCTGAATTCCCTACATATCATAGAAATGCAAGTCCTTCCTTAAAATGGAAGTTATAAAGTAAACTAGAAGAAGAAGCACAAGCAGAGACTACTCAGCCTCTCTTGGTTATTATTGTCAGATTAGACAGATTAAAAATTGATGGGAGAAGTGAATAGTTAGAGTATCTTTTCCCCTTCTTAATATAAACAGAAGGTTTCATTTGTTGTGGAACAGGAAAGATGTGCAATTCATTTGAGTAGGGAATAAACTGTTGAATAAGTAAACATACTTAATTGTATCAAGGTTTTGTTACTGTTGTTTAATCTTACAAATTAAAAATGATTAGATGTGTATTTTTTGTGAAAATACATAGAATGAAATCTTCAAATGAAATAAAAAACAATCATTTCTAATTTGGAGAAAGGCAAAAGAACTTCAGTTTATGTTATAATTTTATTTCAAATGACTGGGACTTCAAAATGAACATTGGTTCAGGAAATTGATTTTTTTAAACCAAATTTATATTCCTTTCACCACCATAAGAACTGACAAATTATTGTCTCCTAGAAAAAATAAAGTTCTCCTTCTTTCTTAAAATCTGAATTCTAACCAAAAACTAGGACCTATTATTTAAATATATGAACAAAATTTTTAAAATGACTGAACTTAGTAAATGTAAGAGTTGAGTGACTTTGGGATGGGGGTTACAAGATAAGGTTATACCTATCCTTTATTCTGTAAATTGAACAAAGATTTCAATGTTCTTCTATGCTAACCAAGTAGCAGTGGCAACAATATTATTTATTAAAGAGGTAGAAGCCACTCACCTGGGTATTTCCAGGCTTTGGAATTTACTTTGGGTGGTTATTCCTGTCTCAAGTGATGACAATTCTGTTAAGAGACTAGTAAATACCTCTATTATTTTAAATAAACATAAACTCAATCACTGTCATTTGGATATCGCTTCCTGAAAGGCCAATAGTCATATCAAATTCTTAATAGGAAACATAACTCATTATCTTACCTCATAGGTCCATCCTCCTCCAAATAGTCCCTATTTCTCTCGTGGACAAACACCTAAGCTTTTAACCGTAGAATCATTCTGATAATTTTTTCTTCACTCCCCATGGCCAATAAGTTGCCAATTCTTAGTGATTCTACCACCACAACATCATTTTAGTTTGTACCCTTCTCTTTTCCCATACAGCTGTCATTCTTGTTCAGTTTGTTCATCATCTTTCTCCTGAACTACTGTAATAATTACTTAGTTGGTGTCCCTGATTCTAGTCTGTCCCTTTCTTGAATCTATCTTTCACATAGCTAATAAAATAATAATCTTCCTAAGGCCAGGATCTGAACTCTGTCACTGATTTGCCCTCAAAACTTTCGGTGGTTCACTAAGATTCCTAGGATAAAAAGTAAAATTCATCTCCATCTTTTAGAATTCATTTATTTTTTCAAATGAAGATGGCCTAGCTGTACCTGATCTAAAACTGTATTATTAAGTTGCAGTCACGAAAACCATTTGGTATTGGCTAAGAAATAGACGAGTTGATCAGCAGAATAGGTTAGGTTCACAGAACAAAATACTCAATAACTATAATAATCTAGTGTTTGACAAACCCAAAGATCCCAGCTTTTGCGATAAGAATTCACTGTTTGACAAAAACTGCTGGGAAAATTGGAAATCAGTACGGCAGAAATTGGGCATTGACCCACACTTAACACTGTACACCAAGATAAGATCAAAATGAGTTCATGATTTAGGCATAAAGAGTGAGATTATAAATGAATTAGAGGAACATAGGATTGTTTACCTCTCAGACTTGTGGAAGAGGAAGGAATTTGTGACCAAAGAACTAGAGATCATTATTGATCACAAAATAGACAATTTTGATTATATCAAGTTAAAAAGCTTTTGTACAAACAAAACTAATGTAAACAAGATTAGAAGGGAAGCAATAAACTGGGAAAATACTTTTACAGTTAAAGGTTCTGATAAAGGCCTCATTTCCAAAATATATAGAGAATTGACTCAAATTTATAAGAAATCAAGCCATTCTCCAATTGATAAATGGTCAAAGGATATGAATAGACAATTCTCAGCTGAAGAAATTGAAACTATTTCTACTCATATGAAAGGGTGTTCCAAAATACTATTGATCAGAGAAATGCAAATTAAGGCAATTCTGAGATACCATTACATACCTGTCAGATTGGCTAAGATGACAGGAAAAAATAATGATGAATGTTGGAGGGGATATAAGAAAATTGGGACACGAATACACTGTTAGTGGAATTATGAACAGATTTATCTATTCTGGAGAGCAATTTGGAACTATGCCCAAAGAGTTATCAAACTGTGTATACCCTTAGACCCAGTAGTGTTTCTACTGGGCTTGTATCCCAAAGAGATCTTAAAGGATGGAAAGTGACCCACATGTGCAAAAATGTTTGTGATAATCCTTTTTATAGTGGCTAGAAACTGGAACTTGAATGGATGCCCATCAATTGGAGAATGGCTGAGTAAATTGTGATATGTGAATGTTATGGAATATTATTGTTGTGTAAGAAATGACCAGCAGGATGAATACAGAGAAGCTTGGAGAGACTTACATGAACTGGTGCTAAATGAAATGAGCAGAACCAAGAGATCATTATACACTTCAACAATAATACTGTATGAGGATGTATTCTGATGGAAGTGGCTCTCTTCAACAATGAGAGGATCCAAGTCAGTTCCAATCAATCAGTAATGAACAGAAGCAGCTACACCCAGCAAAAGAACACTGGAAAATGAGTGTAGACCACAACATAGCATTTACACTCTTCCTGTTATTGTTTGTTTGCATTTTTGTTTTTCTTCCCAGGTTATTTTTACCTTTTTTCTAAATCCGAGTTTTCTTGTGCAACAAGATAACTGTATAAATATATATACATATATTGTATTTTACATATATTTTGACATATTTAACATGTATGGATTACCTACTATCTAGGGGAAGGGGTAGAGAGGAGGGGAAAAGTTGGAACAGAAGTTTTTTCAAGGCTTAATGTTGAAAAATTACCCATGCATATGTTTTGTCAATAAAAAGCTAGAATATAAAAAAAAAAGAATTCATGTATTTTTTCCTAACTTCAACTCAACAATGTCTTAAATGAAGTCTTTCCTCATGCCCTTTCCTCTCAAATTAGAGAATTCCACGTAAAAATTTCAGGAAAAGTTTATTTTTCAATAGGCACAAACAAAAGAGTGTAAGTAAGACCTGAGCTGGAAGACTTAAATTCAAATCTCATTTCTTTCTGGGTTTCAGTTTCCTCACCTATGAAATTAGCTCAGAAAACTTTTAAGTTCTTTTTTCAGCCCTAAATCTGTGATTCTGTGTTCCTTTTAAAACTATAATGTAATTTATAGAACACAAACACAATAGTTAATACCATTTGATTGTGTTCATGTCTATGTAGTCAACAGATGATAGGATTTTAACTTGTTCTAACTCATTTGTTTCACTATTGACGTTTTCACTCTCTTTAAGAAGACCATAACTATTATACAGAGAAATCTTTTTAAACCCCTCATATACTTATTAAGTAGCAGTTTATATTAATGTTTTATTATGGATTATATTCTCTTTCTAGACAATAGCATCATAAGAGCAGAAATACTTGTTGAATTAAATGGGTAATTAACCCCTTACAAAACAGCACCTGATATTGTCAGTGAAGAGATTCTTAAAGTGGGGAAGGCTTAACCAAAATAGTTATTGTATATAATAGAAGTATTTTAAGGAACCTTAGAAGAAGCTGAGAACATTCTGTACACAAAGCTTAATTGAAAAAGCAAACTTAAGCCTAAGGTTATCCTGATTCTATGACTTCTGAGTTAATTCCCTAGCTTCCTATGTCTCTCAGAAATGTATATTTCTCTTCAAACTAAAACTATTCTGACATCCAAACCTCCAAAGTTTTCAGTCAATTCACATATATAACAAATAGACTAGAACATCTTAAAAGGGTAAAACAATGTAATGGAGCAAATGTCAGGAAATTGGAGTTAGAAAGACCTAGTTTCTGATTGTGTTTCTGAAACACTGTAGGACCATAGTCAAGTCACTTAACCTGACTTTTCTCATTAATGATAGTACTTATCATTTACAGTTATACTTATCTACAATGATTTTTGTGAGCTTATTTTAAAATGAGAATCATATTTGGAATTTTGTTGAATCTTTAAGGAATATTGTTAGCCTTAAAGCAAAGATTCTTAACCATTTTTGTATCACAAACTTTTTTGGTAAAACCTATGAATTTCTTCACATAATTACCTTTTTAAAATGTATCAAACACATCAGATTATGATGGAAACCATTTGATTGAAAGTGAAATAATTCTCAAAATACTAAAAATTAAGATCAAGATCCCCTCAAAATTTGATATTCTCAAAATTTATTCATGGACTCAACTTAAAAATTCTTGCTTTGAAAAGATTAAATCTAGACTTGTGATTTCATTGGTTTTAGGAATTTCCAGGCCAAAAAAATCATTCTATCATTCAAGAGTTTCTTTATAGTGTAAATACTTAGAAAGCTGTCTAGAGTATGAAGGAATTAACCAGAGTCACAAGAAGGGCTACATCTGTATGTCCATATACATATACACATACATATAGAAATATAAAGACATATACCCCCATATATATACATACATACATACATATATAGTAAATGTATGTGTATATACACATACACATACACACACAAATATACCAAGGGTGGGACTTGAAAACAGATCTCTTCGGTTTCAAGGCCACCTCTTTCTCCACTATTCTATAGCTTCCTTCCAGCACTTTATACCATTATATAACAGTCACTTATAATTTTGGTAAGTCTTCTTTAAAATCTCACTAAATTGCTGAAGAGATGATTACATAAAATGCATTAAATGGAACAGGTAAGTAGAGAGCTAATTTGTGGAGACAAAATGTCTTGCTACTTCCACTAAAAGGCAAAATAGGGAGCAAGTGATTTTTTTTGGGGGGAGCAAGTGATTTTAAAACTCTACCCCTCACTTCCCAGAAATATAGGAGAATTTAATAAAGTGATAGAAGGAACCTTTTCACTGTTTCCAGACAAGAAAGATTAGATTAAATCAAATGTCCAAGATGTCATTCATCCAAAGTGATTAATAGCACATCAAAAAAGAAGTCAACTCTTTCAATTTTATATATTTCATCATCTACATTCTTATTAGAGTTGATAGATTAAGATAAGAATACTGGAAAACTGAGAATGGAGAAATACCAAGCATCTGATTATAAGCATAACAATAATAATAGCTATCATTTTTATAATGCTCTTTATAATGTTTATAATGCACATTGAAAGCACTTTACATATACACATTATCCCATTCCAATCTCAAACAAATCCTACAGAGAAGGAATTATATGTATTAATATATTATTACCTCAATTTTACAGATAAAGAAACTGAGTCTCAAAGAAATTAAATTATGTCCACAACATATCCCTAAATCCCTAAATCAGTCTTCAAATATTTGAAATATTGTCACATAGGAAAAGGGTTAGAAGCATTCTTCCTGATCCTAGAGAACAAAACTAAGAGCAATAAATAGAAATTGCAAAGAAACCAATTTAATCTTGGTATAAGTAAAATTTTCTTTACAACTAGAGTTATACCAAAAGATTTGGAAAGGGCTGCCTCAGAAAGTCATGGTTCCCATGACACTGAAAATCTTTAAGAAAAGCTTAGATGCTCAGTTGTTTGTTTTGTGGCAATGAAAATTCTTTTACAAGGATGGTTTGACCTGGATGAATGCAAATCTACTTTTCAACTCTGAAATGCTATTATTTTATGATTGAACAGAGATGTAAAATATATGTAGCATAACAAATCTTGATTTCTTTTGTTGTGAGCACTAGATTTAGTGCTTCTCCCTTCCTCCCTTCCTCCATTCTTCCTTCTATTCCTCCCTTCCCTTTCCATTCCTTTCTCCCTTCCTACCTCCATCACTCTTTCCATCCCTCCCTCTCCTCCTTTCCTTCTTCATTCCTTACATCACTTTTGTGCTTTCATTAATATTAAGAACTTTCAATGAGTAAATTCCATCTATCAATGGATATCAGTACATGTTTTATGATTTATAGTCTTAAAGAGTTGCCTGAGGATACTGAGAAGTTAAATTACTTGCTCTGCATCACACAAAGTATATATGAGATCTGATTTGAACCCAGGCCTTCTTGATTATGAGCCTGACATAATATCCACTCTACTACATTGCCTCTATCCCCATTTTACTGATAAGGAAACAGGTTTAGAAAGGTTATATAAATTGCCCAAGGTCACCTAGCAAAGGAAGGTTTGAAGAATCTATTCGAAGTATTAGTTTTGTTCTTTTTGTCCCTAGAATAATGGATTAAAGTTGCAAAAAAAGAAAATTTAGGTTTGGTGTAAAGGGAAACTTTTCAATAATTTGAACTATCCAAAAGTTATGGAATAATTGCTTCAGGTGAGAAGCAATGGGTTTCCCTCAATGGAGGTCTTTAAGCAAAGGCTAATACCTATTTGTTGGGTTTTCAGTTTCAATGGGAATTATTTTTAGGAATGGTTTAGGTTAAAATGATTATTTAAGTTCTTTCCCACTCTGAAATTCTGTGATTCTGTGAAGTGTCAGTGATCTGATATATATATATATATATATATAATATATACTTCACAAAACAAATCTCAAATTCATGTATTATGAAATGACCCCATATTTCATAACACAAGGATTTCACAGAACAAATGTGTGAACACTAGAGACTTAGCTTGTTTTTTTACACTGACTAATTATCTAATTTAGTTTTTGTTTTCCACTCAATTGTTTGGTGTTAAAAGATGCACAATAATTACTTCAATTAAATACATTATACCCCTGGAATTGGGTCAGTATAATATTGTAAGTGCAAGGCTTAGTTAGATAAGCCTGATTTCCTCTAGTATGCTAGCAACCAGATTAGGTACTTCATAATAGAGAGGATCTCACTGAGCTTTATCTCATTTTAAATGTATGAAAGAAAAAAATATGGACTTGTCACCCTGTGAGAGCAAGGAGTAACTGATGAAAAGTCCACTAGTATCCTCACCCTGTCAAAAGAAAGCAAAGGGAGCACCTTCACAAGTTCAGTTCATTCTCTCTAATATATATTTATAGAAAAACATTAAGGTCTTCACAGCTTTGATTCCAACTCATGTTTCCAGTCTTATTATATGACTTTTCTTTCTACAGGCTTCAGTTTAGTCAACTGTTCCTTTTTATTGTTCCTAAGACATGATATTCTACCTATTGTCTGTACACGGGATTTCTTTTTTGCCTGAAATAAATTGCTTCTTTGTAGAATCTCCAATTTCCTTCAAAGTTAAGATCAAAGGCTATTTCCCATAAGAAGCCTTTCTTGATATGCTAAATACTATACCAATAGAATGAGGGATGAAAATGTTCAGTTATATATTTTTTATACTGCCAGAGCCTAGCCAGGTGTCTAACACAGAGTCAACAGTGAATAAAACCCTGTGGATTGATTGAATGAGTGTTTGATATCTTCTACATAAGTTCTCTAATTCTAACAAAGATCGCAATCCAGCCATACCTTGCTAAACATCTCAAAACAAAGGTATCTTTAGATAGTAAATAAGGAAAAGATTTTCTCCATGAAGCTAAGAGGGAAAAGACAAAACTTCACTGAGTCCATTTTCATTGAGACCAAAGTTTCTTTCAGATCTGAAGCCTAGGGGAGAACTTCGAAGTCCCTCTCAGAAACCTGAATCTCCTATACAGAGGGAAGGATTAGGGGAGCAGGCCTAAGTGGAGTTGAGATGTCTAGCAATCTTGCCAAACTAAACCAACCTTGACAAAAATTCTCAAATTTGATTCATTATCCAGCTCATAGCAACGAATCCCTTGAATTCTAATAATAATATAAACAACAATAATAATTTGGGGCTTTCGGGTTTTCACATTTTTTCACATCATTTGTTTCAAAGATAAGATCTAAAAGCCTTCTAGGTGGCACAGTGGATAGAGTATGGATCCTGAAAACAGGAGGATCTGTGTTCAAATCCAATCTCAGACATTTATTTAGCAGTCTGACCCTGACCAAGTCATCTAACCCCCATTGTTTCCAAATTACCCCCTCCAAAAAATGAAAGATGAGATGAATCAAAGTATTCTGTCAGGCAAAAAGTTGTTTCTGTGGGAAAGGGAGGAGAAGAATAGGGAGAGGTTAAGGCCTAATATCTTTTGCATGTAAGACTAGCATAAACTGTTAAGATTCCCTCATTTTTTTTTATTATTATTTTAATCTCTGCATATTTTCCTACAGCTCTTAGAATTGAGGTTCCTAGGATAGGATCCATGAACTTAAATTTTTTTAAGTATATTTCAATGTAAATGGTTTCCTTTGTAACCCTTTGTATTTTATTTTATATATTTAAAAACATTATTCTGAAATTTCACCAGACTCCTAGAGGGGTCCAAAACACAATCAAAAAAGATCAAGAGTGTGTAACTTAGGAGATTCACAAAAAGGTTGTGTGCTGTTTATACAAGGAGCAAAGTATGAGACAAAGGAAGCTCCTGCATTACATTCTTTCTTATAAGAAAATTCAGGGCACTTAGCAACCCAGATTAAGAAGAAATGATGGCTACAAAATCCCAAGGGAGACCTTCTGATATAAGAAAAGTAGGGGACATGGGATGCATTAAGATGTGGTATCACTAGTTAATGGACACAGGAAAAGAGCCAAGATGCTTCTTGGGTGTTTTGATTATTCTATTCCCTGGGCATAGTGTCTTGCACATAGTAGGCACTTAAAGTAAGTGGTTGTTGATTGACTGGGTCTGGCAAAAATGGTCCCTATCACTTTACAGAATGCATCTACATATAGTACTGACCTTCTTATAATCAGTATGAAACAGGCAGGATAAGTACATTTTTATTTCATAAGTGAGAAAAAATGATTATTTAAAACAATTTATATACTAAACAATTATTATATAATATACAATTATATTAAACAATTTTATATAAGAACCAAAGATCCTATTTTTCATTATTAATAACCAATTATTAGTAGGTTTTTTTCCTCTTTTTATTTCTTCATTCAAAGTCAAGGACAAGACTGACAATGAAACATTCTCTTCAATCTTGGGGGATACCCCACCCAATTGGGTGAGCTTGTTTCTAATTAAAAGGTAAAGAAAATCTAACTGAGGTAAATCCTGGCCCATTGTTCAGCTATGTAAGTAAACTGACTAGAGATGGAACCCTTTGTCTAGATTACCCAGGTGGGAATGATATGGCTTGAAATGAATCTTATTGTTTATGAGCACTGACAGGATCAAAGTCACATTCTCCAGATCTTCATTAGAACAGGCCCACCTCTAATTATGTTTTTTTCCTAATTGGTTATTAGCCAATTAAGAGCTGATTTCAACCCATCAGGAACAAACCCTTTTCCAAAAGTATTTAAACATTCAATTAATCTCCACAGGCGACCTTTGGTTTATGAGAGAACCATTGACCTCAATTTATTGATTATATATTATCCTAATTAATAAATTGATTATTAATTACTCAGAAACTACATCTCAGACTTTTCATTCATTTCATATGTAATGAAACTGAGGGTTAAATATAATAAGCTATGTGTCCAAGATTTCAAGAAAAAGATTGAGTAACAAGTAAAGCCTATTTCTTTTGTCTCCCAAACTTGCAATCTTTCCATATCATACTGGCTATGCCAAGAAAAACTGGGTATTTTTAATGTTCACTTTGATTCTGATTTTAAATGAAAAAAAAAACAACAACTAAATTTTATTTGTATTTTTTAAATGGTGGAAATCGGGGGAGGGGGTTCTTCCAAATAACGAGAATAATGTTAGGACTGAAAATATAAATATTTTCAGTCCTTACATGATTTTCTTAAAACTTATACTCTATAGCATATTATATTTCAGGAGGAAAACATCAAAATATAATTGTTTTGATAAATGGTCAAAGAGCATAAACAGACAATTTTCAGATGATGAAATTAAAGCCATTTATAGTCATATGAAAAAATGCTCTAAATCCCTATTGATCAGAGGAATGCAAATTAAAACAACTCTGAGGTACCAGCTGACACCTCTCAGATTAGCTAAAATGACAGGAAAAGATAATTAATGTTGGAGGAGATGTGGGAAAACTGGGACACTGGGACATTGTTGTTGGAGTCATGAAATGATTCAGCCATTCTGCAGAGCAATCTGGCATTATGCCCAAAGGGCTAAAAAACAATGATCCACTTTGATACTAGCAGTGCCAAAATTGGGTTTGTATCCCTAGGAAATCATAAAGGAGGGAAAAGGACCCACGTGTGCAAAAAATATTTGTAGCAGCTCTTTTTGTGGGGAAAAGAGTTGGAAAATGAGTATCAGTAAAAGAATAGCTAAGTAAGTTATGATATATGAAAGTAATGGAATATTATTGTTCTATAAAAAGTGATGAACAAGCTAATTTTAAAAAGACCTGGAAAGATTTATATGAATTGATGCTGAGCAAAACAAGTAGAACCAGAGATACATTGTACACAATAACAGCAAGATTGTGTGATGATCAACTATGAAAAACTTGGTTCTTCTCAAGTGGTTTCTTTGGAAAGAAAACACCATCTGCATCCAAAGAGAGAACCATGGAGATTGAATGTGAAGCAACATATGCTATGCTCACTTTTTTCTCGTTTTTTTTTTTTCCTCTCCTAGTTTTCCCTTTTGTTCTGATTTTTTCTCTCAACATGATTTTATAAAGAAATGTGTATTAAAACTTAATCTACATGAATAACTGGAAAAAAGAAAACAATAAAAAAGAGAAATTATAATTGTTTTATCTGTTTTTGTACTGGTCCTGCAGTAGAAATAATTCATTTATTCATTCAATGAGTATGAACACTTCCTTTTAGCAAAACTCTGGGTAAATGCTGTAAATGATAGTATCATAAAACTATGACCATAGAGAAGAGTTAAATTTTACTAGAATATTAATACTTTAACATTCTTTTCCTTAAGTCCTTCCCCAGAGCTTGGGTTGGCTAACTGGAGCTTTGTCCCAGGACACCAAGTTTGAATGTGGGGACAATATGTTCCCCTTCCCACAAAGTCTTCTACCCTGCCTTCATTATGTTTTGCAATTCTCCACTGGACATACTTACATTTGTCTTCTTGATTCTTCCAAGGTCTCATTGACTGGCAGTTCTCACTTATAGTCTTGCCTACCCTATATTTCTGACTGTCCTCATCACTGCCTTCCTAGGGCTTGAGGAATTAGCTACACCCAGGGTGGAGGAAGGATTGAGTTTCCCCATCTTCAGTGAGTTTCTTCTTTCAACTGAATTTGCAGAAATTCACAATTATAATTGTTTCTAACAATAATTTTCACTCATTGAAAAATTTTCAATTTGAAAGAAACCATTTAAAAGTTTAAAAGAAACCATTCATCCTACTATTTTTTTTAATTCTCCTTATTCTATAGCCTTTTTATTACTGGTTATTGAAGAAATCCATATTCCTAGAATACTCAGAGCCTAACAAAAGTAATTCAAATCAATTTGTCTAATTATTCCCATTTTGGCCCTTTCCTAAGTTTTCTCAAGATAAAGGGAAGTAAGGGGTTATTACTTTTCAAAACATTGCTTTTAACATATTATGCATTATATGCAGAATGTATGCATTATAGTCAGAGGATGAGTATTCAAAAGCCAGTTTTAGGGGCAGCTAGATGGAACAGAAGATCAAGCACCAGCCCTGGAGTCAGGAAGACCTAAATTCAAATCCAACCTCAGATATATAACACTTACTAGTTGTGTGACCCTAACCATATCACTTTATCCCAATTGTCTCCCAGGGTGAGAGGAAATCTGGCTCTACAATTACCTATGAGACCTTGAGAAAAGTTATTTGCCTTCACAGAACTTCAGTTTTTTCATCTGCAAAATGAGGGGAGTTGGACTAGATATACTTTAAGAAAGGTCCTTCCTTGCTCTAATCTATAAGATAATAATAATAATATCATTTCCATGGTGCTTTAATAATAATAATAATACTATCACATAATGCTTTAATGAAATGCAAAGTATTTCATCTATGATATCACATTGAATGCTAAAATGAGCAACAGATTACTCAGGATTAAGATCAGACTGGACCTCAGGATATCCATGCAGGACCAAAAGATATTTAAAGTTATGACTCTTCAAGATGTAGAAGGGAGAATTGTATGGAAGCATAATATGCTAGGACATTCATTGATAACTACACAATCTTTGGGCCTTATTTGGAAAAAAAATTAGGGGATTGGATTAGAAGCCTCCAAATTCCCTTCCAGCTTTAATTCTGTGATTGTGTAACAAATAGATTCTGCACTTATAGAAGTGATTTCATGTTTCTGTGTAATATTCTGTATGTGTGTGTGCGCATATGTGTCTATCTCTGTCTGTCTCTGTCTCTCTTTCTCAGCCTCTCTGTCTCTTTCTTAGTCTCTATTGCTATTTCTCTGTCTCTATTTCTGTCTCTGTCTCTGTCTTTCTCCATCTCTTTCTTCCCACAAAATCCTCTGGCTTGCCTTCATTGTGTTTTACAATCATCCACTGGACATATCTACATCTCTTCCCTTGATTCTCCAAAGGTTCCATTTAATTGGAAATTCTCATTTAGGTCCTTACATACTTGCCCACTGCCTGCCCTCACTCCTGATTATTTCTAGGGCTTCAGGAATTGGGTATACCTGGCAGGGGTATCTATATTTATCTCTGTTTCTGTATATGTGCCTCCCCTCTATCCATTGCTGAATTGGCATTTTCACTTGTTCTGTTTCTGATCTGTGTTCTCTCTTCCTTAAAGAGCCTTATGGCCCCCCATATTCCAGAGGCTCACCATATTGGGGTTGACTTAGTATGGGTACCTGATGGGCTTTAGCTCTACTATGGCTCAGAACTCTTGAATTCCAGCCTCAGCCTGAGGATCCAAAGCAGGGAAGACCATCTGACTGGTTTCCACCTAATTCTAAAGGTATGTGTTATATTTGAGTTACTAGAACTTGGGTTCTTGGGTTTTGAATTTAATATGATAGGACATCTTTTTTGAGGATGACATCTGGACAAAGAGCGAACTCAAGAATTTGATCAGTATTTGAAATTTCTGAAATACAGGATTTGCTTGGTTTTTAAAGATTCATTATCATCAACTATATCTGATAATAGGGAAATCGATGAATTTAGTGATTCCCAGTTTGCAGTTTTTTAAAGTCACAGAGTATTTATCTTAAACAATCACCACTTTAGATCCTGGATACTCAAGATGTTTCTAACTTGACTGCATGTAGACTTATATTCTATTAGAAAAGCATGATCCATAGCCATGTGGTTGTTTTATGCTTTTATATATCAAAAGTGCATTGCTAGATTGGCAGTATTGAAAAAGGCCCTAGATTTGGAAGCAAAGGAATGTTTGCTTTTAGATTTGAATCCTGAATCTGGCGCTTATAACTTACATTGTTTTTGCTTTTTAAATCATTTCAGTTATTTCTTACTCTTCAAAATTTCTTTTGAAGTTTCCCTAGCAAAGATACTGTGGAATGGTTTGTCATTTCCTTCTCCAGTTTTTCTTTCTTTCTTTTGCAGATGAGGAAACTGAGGCAAATAGGATAGAATGATTTGCCTAAGGTCTTGTCACTAATATCTGAGGTCAAATTTGAACTCAGGACTTTCTGACTCCAAAAGCAGTACTCTATCCACAGTGTCACCTAGCTGTCCTTACAACTTGTGTGACCTTGAAAATTTCATTTTTTTTTAACCAGTTGCAGGTTCTTCATTAGTAAAAATGGATAGGGAGTAGGGGAGGGGAGGAATAGTTTAAAATAGTGACTTTAAAAGTTCTTTCTAGTTTTAAATCCTATTGAGTTATTTGAATAAAAGACTGAAAGTAGTATTTAATTACCATGACCCACCTAGCTAGATGTGGTAACATACAAATGTTAGCTATTTAGATTTTACTGAGTCCATTCACACTACAAATATTAATTTTATTGTAATTTATTGGACAATTTTTCAATTGTTAATGAATAAATGTTCTTTGGTGACTTGATAAATTTTTTCTTTGCTGTTGATCAAGGCATGTGTATGTGTGCATGTATGTGTGTGTGTGCATGACAGAAATACACATACCATTGTTTAATTTAAATTTCATATACTCTTTTGCTCATTTCCCCAGTTAATTGAACCATATTAATTTTTCTATAAATCTGGGAGAGATTAATATGAGTCTTATTCTTTTAAAGTCATCATCTGAAATGAGAAAGCAGCTTCCAAGATCACTTTGGGTCCTGTATGATAACCTAGGGTTTTATTTGATTGTAATTTTTAATTTTGAAAATTATGGGCATGATTGAATATTTCTACTTTGTGTAAATTTAATTACATAATAGAAATAAAATGTAGTCTGGATACAGCACATATTAGAGAAATACTGCTCTGCTATAGGTAGTTGAATGGTTGAAGCTACTTTTAATGACAATTTTACCAGAACTTGTGTACAAAGTTTCATACAGATTACTAACAAGGATATTGCAGAGGTTGCAGGGGATGTTACCAGCTCAACAAACATCGAACAATACAATATTCTTCTAAGAGAAAGTAATAATGTTAGATTTACAGACAATAAAGAGTTATGTTCTTCACTTTGAAACATTAGAAATAAAAGTTCAGATAATCCAGAGTCTCAGCTTCTTATTATTACAAGAAAATGTTTTCCTTCTTGGGGATCCGTACATCCCCAGCATCCAATCCATCTGAAGAAAGCTTTTAGGCGGCCATAGTAACTTAAACACACAGCCCTATTTGAAAAGCACTGATTTTTTAGGCCACTGCTTATACATCTGGCTTTTTCTTTTTAAACTTATTTACATACATTCAGCCCAAATCAGTAGATAAAATGTCTTGTCTATGTTACAATAGGTAACAGTAACATTTCATCAGAGGGCCAGTGCAAGAAAAAAACTGTTTTAGCCATAGCACAGCATTTAGGAGATCTTAAAATATCATACAAATATACAATTAGATCATGAGGAGTCTAATTTTGCACATGATATAGGTGGTCTCTTTTACAGATATAAAACACCTGAAATGGACAGATAGAATGATAACTACAGTGCTATTCAAGCAAGGCCATATTCTCCCATAGTAGATGATGCTGTTCATTTCTTGAAGAAGTGATCTGAAGCATCAGAATCTCATTGGCTTCTGATGGGGCCATCACACAGCTTTATGGGGTTCTGGCAATTAGCTGGTGTTTAGGTAGGCAATCTGCATGACTTAGCTCATCATTAACTTCAAGTTTCTTGTACATTATACATAGGTACATATAATGAAAGAAATTTGAGTTGGCGATCAGTTACTGGGTTGATTGCAGCTGTGAAGACCAGGCCAAAGGAACCCTGTGCTTGCGTCAACTCCTAAAAAGAAATAACATCAACTGGGAGTATGGTCCTTCATGAACTATGGTGTACAATAGTGAATTTCTTAGGCCTAAGACTTGTAAGTTGCTTTGATTATTTTTAATCACCAATGGAAAGCTGATGACTGTGAAGCAGGATTGCCTAAAGCATACTCACACATAAACCACATTAAAGAAACTAGCTTGCTTAAGAAATTGATTTGTTAACTAATTGTTGTTCTATTGACTATATTCAACAGGGAGTATGTTTTAGTCACTTGAGTTAGCAAGTGATTAAAAAAAAAAGGCAAAGTGTGCAGAACTAGTTTAGAATGTATGTACGCAAGGTATTGAAACAGATACATGATAGTATCTCACAAGATGCTATTTCTTAATATATAGATAAGCACCAAGTTTAGTGCTGACAGCCCTATTGTCCCTTGATTTATTACATACAATTTAGATCTTGAAAGCACAACAAATTTACAAAATCTGCATTGAATTCACAGGAACACAGTTTCAAAAAAAAAAAATCTTAGATTTTTTTTTTTAATATTTGGCTTTTCTCCAATTCCTCCTCCCACTCACTTTCAGTGAGACCAGAGTTTTATAACAGAATGGAGAATTGGTAGCTACCTGGTGAATTTGAACTGTAAAGATAACCACTTTGGATAACTCAGGACAAAAGAATGGTTATTTTTTTTTAAGGGCTATTAGGTCCTAGTGGAATTTATTCACAAATTAACCTTCTCTTTTTCTACAGAGAAATCATTACCACCATAACACCCTAACGCCTCATTTCTCATCTGCACAGACCAGAGATACACCGACTTACAGCTTTTGTGGCAAATTTGGGACATGAAGACAGCCAATTTAAGTTTTGCCCAGAGACCATAATGGGATAGGAGAATGGAGAGGAGGAGGATAAGAATAGTAAAAAACAAAAACAAAAAAAAAAACCACTTTTTTTTCTCACTGAACCCACCAGATAATTGCAAATTTTCCACTTCACCTTGTACTGTATAGACCTGGCCTCAGGGTGCTGCAGGAGTAATGATTTGTCCCTGGAAGGAGAGAAGATTGTTTATAAATAAAATCCATTAAGGTTTATCAGCCTCTTAAGAAAAATCCCTTTCTTTCCTGGCAGAATGCTTATTTCTGGGCCCTACGACACTGTAAAGGAATAAAAGATTGGGGCCTAAAAAAAGGTCTCATTTTGAGCAATCTTTACTTGTCAATAAATCTCAGTCAACCGCCAAGATTAGGACAGCAGTCTCATAAAAGCAGTTTGCACAGGAAACATAAGATAGAGAGGTCTGCACATCTACCAGGTAAATCTGGGTAAAAGAGAGGAGTGATCCTGCTGATTTGGTCTCCAAAAGTGAGTCAGGCTCCAATAATCAAGACTGAATTTCTTCAGTATCTAAATAAGCTGCCTAGCCCACTATCTCCTTGTGACATGTAGGCTGTGGCAAGCAGTCAGTCATGCCTCATTAGAGTTGGATTTGAGGAATGCCTGAGATTTCTTTAGTGCCATTAAAACTAGGATTCACAAGGGTGAGATGAACTATTACTTTTTTTAATGGTTTCAGGTTTAGTGAAGCATATTTATCCTTTTACAAGGAGGTGTACCTCCTTAGAGAGAGAAGGGGACAAAACTCTCAAATGAGGAAATTTGCTTTAACAACTGGGGTAGGCAGTTTATCATCTTCTGTATTTGCCTAGTGATCAGAGCTTAAGTGACTTGTCTAGGGTCATGTAGCCAGTATGTGTCAGAAAAGACCCTTGAACACATACTTCCTGCCTCTGAGGTCATCCTTTTATCCATTCATTCAACCATGCTGCCTTTTTATGTGTATGTGTGTGTATATATATATATATATATATAAATAAATGCTTAGTACCCCAAATTTGGGAGTTAGAATGATTTTTTTAGCATTGAAAATACAGGATTTTCCACTGAATATATTTAATCAATTGTTTCTTGATAAGAGTTGTCCCCAAGCAACACTATCAAACAACACTTGGAATACTTTTTCAAAGTGGATGAAAATTTTCTGAATTTTTTTTTGCATTCTATAGTTTCATTAACCAAAATGTAGAAAAGAACTCAATTTTAGAAACTGAATTCATGTGCAAAGAGCGCAACAAGTAATACAACTTACACCTAGTCACAGTTTCCTAACTTTATAATATCACTGTGACACACACATACACATACACACACACATTTACGATCTACACACACATACATGGAAATTCACACTCACATAGTACACTTTTGCTAATCCAGACAATACTTCTTTTCACTTAAAATAAATGAAGACTCTTGTTTGGCCTCCCAGGCAGAGAATCTACTTAAACCTGGAATATAAGAATACAATACTCTTCAAGTATACGTCAACTGCACAGTGATAACACCTTACATTAAGATTGACACATGCTGTCTTAAGAGATTTGGGGATAGCTAAAGACTTAAGGGGAAAAAAATCAAGTGTTGGTTAAAGAAGTCACTTCACCTTTGCTCTTCAGTTCTTAAGGTCATACATTACACAGCCAAACAGCAATAGTCCAGAAGACCCTAACAAAATGTCCTTAGAAGAAAATGCAAACTGAAATATTTTAGGACTTGAATCAAGTTGCAAAGTTGAGGGGCAGATGGATATTATTCACTATGGGGAATTGGTCTTTATATTCTTGTCAGTCTAATTTTAGGTTAACAAAAAATTGAGAGGAACATTTGAAATGTCAAAAGAAAGAATGAAAATATTGGAGACAATAAAGTGTAAAATTTCAAAGTCATTGTGTGGATGATTGGCAAATAAGGGTTTTCACTGGGACTTATCCACTGCATATTCTGTACTGTTTCCATAAAATTCTGTATCTTTTCCATGTTGCCCAATAGACAAATATAAATAACATGTAATAAACATCAGTACACAGTTCACAGGACAATACAGTTTTACAAAATAGTTCTAATTCTGTACTGCAGCTTTTGGGGTGGGGAGAACGGAAACCTCTGTTACTTATAGACATCAAGTACATTTTACATTAGAATGAAAATTATGGTTACAAAGGTTTTACTCATTTGATGGAATTATTCAACAGCTACTTAAAGTTTGAACCATGTTCCCACACAAGTTTTCCATTTATTTTACTGGAACTTTTTCCTTAATATAGTCAAACATGGCTGACTCAAGTAACATACTTTAAAATTTTTTCAACAAACCAACTTTTTAAATTGTAAAACCTTTGGAGAGTTGTATTTTGATTTTTCATTGTTTGAAATGATTAATGATCATTGTGACAATCACCTATTAAGTAAATGTGGTAAACTAAAAAATGTGAGAGGATAGACTCCTTTAAACAAACAAACAAAAAAAGCGCCTAATTTCTCTTCTCCCAATGTGGCTGAGAAGTCTTCAGCTCACAACGCCTCAGCTGTGGTATCCGTAGACACAGACATGGTTACTTTGGCAATCTTAACTGTACTCTTGATGCAACTCTCAGCAGCCCTGTGAACATTGCCTGCACTATTTGCATGTTTGTGCGGGCAGTCGGATTCCCCCATACTGTTATCGAGGGGCTGTGCCGTGCCTTCACATGTAGGGAACATGCTCCGAAAAGCATGCCTCAGGTCCTTGCTCCTCAGAGCATATATAATAGGGTTTACGGTAGAATTCAGTAAGCAGAGCATACTGCAGAAAGCAAACACTGTCTTAATGAGTTTGTTCATTTTCCCAAAGACATCGTAGACCATGATGGCAAGCAGTGGACCCCAGCATATGATCAGGACCACCAAAATAAGGACCAGGGTTTTGGCTAACCTGATGTCCATGCGGGTTTGATCAGGTCTAGTGACCTGAACTTTCCCATCCTCCGATGTGTGAATAATGATGCTCTTTTGAGTGCCTCGTTGGATCATTCTGACGGCATGACTATGTGCTTTCCACAATATATAAACATAAGCATATACAATGAACAGAAGCAGAATACTAGTGACTCCAATCCAGAACATCAAATAGGTTTCATCAATAAGAGGAAAGATGTCTGAGCAAACTGACTGGAGCTTCTTGCAATTCCATCCTAGCAGAGGGAGCACAGCGATCACAATGGCGATGGTCCACATGACACAAAAGGCTACCACAGCCTTCGGTCTGGTGACGATCCTCTTATAAGCGAGAGGCCTATGAATGGATATGTATCTGTCAATAGCCGTGAGGAAGAGGCTGCCGACCGAGGCTGTGAAGGAGGCCGTCACTCCACCCAACTTGAACAAAAATACATTTGGGCTATCTTTCCGGTGGAACACATGAAAGTCAACAAAACTGTAGACAAAAATGACACTGCCCAGCAGGTCTGCCACTGCCAGGCTACCAATAAAGTGATAGGAGGGCCGACAGCGGAGGCTGCGGGAGTGCAGGATGACGCATAGCACTAAGAGATTCTCCAGGACTGTGAAAGTTCCCAGGGTGAGAGATAATACCGCAATGGCCAACTGCTGACTAGGATTTAGAATCATGAAGCATTCCATGTCCATGAAGTTCTCTCCGCATTGGATATTCTCCTCATTATCCTTGTATGAAGATAAAGATTTGTTGTTGTAAAACTCTGTGATATTTAACTGGTCTGATGGAATTAACTGGGGATTATCTCCCACAGTCATTTTTTCTTGGAATGGACTACCCCTAAAAGAAGTTAAAGGGAACTTCTGTGGGAAGTATCCTAGTTTGGACGCCATGTTGCCTTTGATATCTTCGTATTGAATATCGTTAGAGCCTGCGTAGAGGAGGTCTGTCGTGATGGTCCGGAAGGTGGTATCCGCGAGGCCATCTAGGTTGGACTTCATAACCCCTGGCTTCAATTATGCAAATTTTGAATGGACCCAGAAGAAACCCAGAGGAGGAAATCCTAGTGGGAGGGAAAATAAAAGAAACAGTCAAAGAAGATAAAACCAAGGAGAAACAGAATAGTACTGTAAACAATGAACTCCAAAGTTAGGCAGCTGGAAGGCACAGTAGATAGGGTGCTGAACCTGTAGTCAGGAAGACTTGATTTCAAATCTAGCTTCACACATTTGCTAGTTCTGTCATCTTGGGGAAGTCAGTCTGTTTGCCTCAGTTTCCTCAATTTAAAATGGGAATATTGAGAATACCTATCTCTCAGGATTGTTACAATCAAGATGATAATTGTAAATCACTTAGCACAGCACCTGGCACATAATGATAATAGGTACTGTGTAAACACTAGCTATTTGTAGAGTGGGGGGAATCTGGGCGAGGTATAAGACCCTTCACTCAGAGGGAACCTGCTGACAATGTCTGGTTCGGCTCTCATCTCCCCTCGGGAAGATCTCAGCCTTCCTGAGAAGTCAGGGGACATGACAACCTGTGTTCTACTTGAAGCAGAGATACTTGCAGCAGAGGCATCTACATAATAATAGTAAAGTGCTTATAGTTAGCACCTGTTCAGTGTGCTATAATGATGTAATTGTCCCAAGATATTTAAGGCTGAGAGAACATGAAATAAATGGACTCCATGTTTGGCCATCCACTTGGGTTTCTGCCTCTTCATTCCTCTCCAAGATCAAGGACTTGGGCTGATACGAGATTCTCCAGAGAGCTAATCTGGATGATACAGTTATTATTAACTGTTATTTTCTGCTATGTTTACATAACATATAGAACTAAGTAGGAAGCTTGACTTCATTTAATAAGACTGTTCAAAGAGCTTTAGACCTACAATCAGGAGAAGGTTTGAATCTTGCCATTGATAGTTTGGATACAGATCAAGCTCATATAATTCATTAAGAATAAAAGTATCAGACCTAGATTGGGTGGCACAAGCCTATGATGCCCACTTCTGTGAAGGCTGATTCTAATGAACCATTATTAGGGTTTTTGGAAACTCATCAGGTCTTAGCACTAGGTAGAATATCAGAATGACAAACTCCCTGGTGTGGTGGCCCATCTGACCTGCCTAAGGTGGAATAAACTGCCCCAGGTCAGAAATTGAGTAGATCAAAATTTCTGGGCTGATCATAGGAGGACTAGACCATTCTGAACTTTCAGCCAGGGCAATAAAAAGAATTAGTCACCAAACAAGGTATGATTTCAGGAATATATATTTTAGATGAGGAAGTTCAACAGCTTCAAAGATATTTGAGCAAAAAAAAGAATATAAGAAAGCAAAATTCTCTGATGCCAAAGGTTTTTATCCCTATGGTTCAATTTGGTTACGGCTAATGTGAGCAAAATTCCAATTTAAATGTATCTGCAAACTTATATTAAAGCGAACTTTTAACATTTTAGTTGTGGCCTAATATACAACTAGTCATCATCCAATATAAGATAGGATTGAGGATTGGAAATAAAATCATATGATTTTCATGTTGAGTATTTTAGTAATTTTTAAATGCCACTGTTCATACATTGTGGTAACCACAAAGTAAATGGGATCATGACAGACAAATCCCTCTCTGTATTTCAATAATTCTTCCTTCTATTTCTACATTTGTATTATTACAGTAATTTCCACCTTATTGTTTTTGCATTGAGAGTTTTCTTTGAGAGTACTTGGGAGTTCATTAGTAATATAGTTTAGGCTTTGGGGGACGCGGCTGACATTAATTTTGTTTGTGTTTGCTACTGGGAAAATCATAATTGGAAATCTCTAGCAAAATGTGTGGCTGCACCTATTAAATTGGCAGTTGATTTTTATTAAACTTGCAGTAAAACAGTGACTCAACAACATCTAAATTGGTTTTACTAGAATTTTGCTTGTTTTAATATAGACAGTATATTGGGTCCATTTAAGCTATATATGGTACCTACAATGCCACCCACATACTATCTATTGGATTGTATTGGCAAAATGCATTAATTTCTGGGTCAAAGGCATTTCAAAATTGTAGTATTAGTTTTTTAAATTGAGTTTCTACCCATAATTTCTATCAATTTTCTACAGTATTTGAAATTATAATTCTGACGGCTAGGCAATTGTAGACATGCAATAAAATATTTTAATTGGGGCTATGGTTTTTTTTTGCTAGTATAATTGAATGGCAAGTGATTTGTTTTAGCTCTCTCATTCTAGAAATGAATTTCTTTATGTCAGCTAAATCTTCGCTCAAATCACAGAATTCATTGCAGTGGTTGTTTTGAGAACTAGATTGCTTCTAGTACTTTTTTTTCTTTTAAAAAAAAGAGGTATAGTTGATATCTATGTTAAATTAGTTTGGCTGCTCTCTTAATTCATGTCATACACTTTTACATTTTGTCAGATAGAAAGCTGACAGATGGAATAATGAGATCATCTGTAGTAGAAGTTGGATCCACAAACCCCTAAAAAATCCATGGATAAATATCAGGGACTCCATTAATTTGAATGTGAAAACATTTTTACTAATCTCTAACTAAAACTTCATACTGTCTTTAATCATGATTTAAGAGAGAGAGAGAAAAAAAAAAACATTATTCCAAGAATAGGTGACTCAGCATACTACCAATGAGGTCCATAACAAAAGGTGAAGAACCCTGTGTTCTGTAGGTAATGCTGTCCACACTGACATTAACATTTTAGGATTTATTTTAATCCAATATAGTATCACTTCAAAATAAGGAAGAACCAAAATGGGAAAGTTCTATTTTGGATTCTGATTCTTACCAAAAAAGAGAATACTAGTTGATGAGATGGAAATGATGGGAAACTTGGGAGAAAGTTGCCATTCAATCTTAAAGTGTGTAATGAAGTGGAGAAAAGCTGAGAATAGTCTGACATGAGCCCTAACTTGTAGGAAAGCAGATTCCAAAGTATTCAAAAAGAAGAGGATAAGTAGGATACTGTGAATTAAAATTCTATTGAAAAATCTATAGGGGGATAGAAAATTCTCAGAAATGAAATTATAAAAACACAAAGAAAATCATTTCTCATGGGGGAAGGGAAGGCACAGTGAACTGAAAAACTAAGTTTCTAAAAAAAAATAAATAAAAAGGTATTTACTAATAAATGTAATGAAAATGAAAGTTAGGACACATAAAATGAGCTAAATAACAGAAGTGTGACAGTCCTGTTTCAGGACAGTTTCAAAAGTGCTAAAACTCCAAATGATTTGAGGAACCAACGAAGAGAATGAAAAATAATTTTTGAAGGGTTTTTTTTAAGGAATATTGGGGTAAACTGGAGGACTTGCATTGGTATGGATGGGACTGATGATAGATCACTGCTCCAATTTGCTCCTTTTTGATTTTTCAAAAATTTTTGGCCTGGAAAATATCAAGCAAAAATGGCACATAGTTGATGCTTGGTAAGAGGACAGTAAGAAAGCAGCTCATTGACTTAATGAGTTCAAGGAATTTGGCTCAGATAAATCACTTGTAGGGTTTTGAAAATACCTGATTGTTTAGTCATTGCCAAGTGGTCTTTGAAAGGCTATTAAGAATAGAAGAGATACCACAGAGTTAGAGAAAGAAAAAAGCCCCAATTTTCAAAAAAGAAAAAAAAAAAGGAAAAGAAAATTAAATATGCAAAGTATAATCTCCATACCTTGACTTTAATTCTTAGACAAATTCTAGGGCCAGGGGTTCTTAACCTTTTTTGTGTCATAGACACCTTGAGTTTTCTGATCGGATTCTATGTCCCGATTTTAAAATAATGGTTTTAAATGCATAAAATAAAATACACAGGATTGTCAAGGTAATCAATTATGCTGGAATAAAGCTATTAAAATATTTTTTTAAGTTCATGACCTTATATTAAGAACCTCCATCACAGAACACATTATTGAAGGAATGATTAAAACACTGAAAAAAAGAAATGGGGATAATAGATTCAGTATTTCTTCATCAGGAATAGATATTACCAGACTAATCTCAAAAAAGATTTTCTTTTTGATAGGAATATTCAACTTGTTTTAAAAGAAGGTTGTAGATATGGTTTACGTATCTTTACAAAATATATGATAAAGTTTCTCAGTCTAATCTTACAAGCAAGAAAATGAATGCAGGCAAGAAGGAAATACAATTAGATGGATTTGCAGTAAACCAGAGATATGTGACAACCAAGATGATATCTCAAATTGATGCTATGTGAGGTTCAACTAGAGAAACTGTATATAGTTAAGGGATTGGGTTGAACATAATCACATTTGAAAGACTGTCACACAAAAGAAGGATCAGACTCTTTTTGCTGGTTGTGTTTCTTGGGATTGGGTTTTTGGTGTTGGGGGGTGGTGTTGAGCATTGGAGTACAGTTAGAAGCAATGGGCAGATGTCAAAAAGAGGTTCATTTAAGTTTGATATTAGGAAAAACTTCCTAAAAATCAGAACTACCCCAAAAATGGAACAGTGAGTTCCCTTTCAAGGGAGATCTTCAAAAATCAGTATGGATAATCACTTCTCAGGGAATATTGTAAAGAGGATTCTTATTCAGAAATTGGAAGGATTACAAGGCCTGGGAGGTCCATTCCAACTTTTAAAAACTTTGATTCTTCATTCACCTTCCAATAAATTTTATGAATTCAGAAACATTAGGGAAACATTTTTCTTCTTCCCTAAAACTGAAAAATCAAATGATCACTGAACTAGGAGTTAAAAAGACTTGAGATATATATTCAGCTTAGTTGTTAACTGTGTGATTTTGGAGAAGGGGTTAAATAAGCTGACCTCTAAGATCCCTTTTTGCTTTAAAATCTGAGGGTTCTATAGCACCAAAATAGAATATGCTACACTTATTTCCCCCTGCTCAATGGTTCTTTATTGTTTTTGATAGACTTATGAAAGATTTAAGAGAATGAGATATCTAATAGATATACTTATTAAATAAATTAGTTTCTTAATTTGAGAGCCCAAATTCCTTCTAATTCAATATTGTAAAGTCTCTTGCCAGTACATGTCCCCAGTTAATAAGGAACTAATTTTAGTAAGCTATTTTAAATGAATTATATCCAAATCAAATTCTCAATAGATATTGTAGACCTTTTTTTCTCTCTTGAGTAAAATTCATTGCATCAAGAACATATACTTATTACTATCGGGACTGTACAAGTCAACAACGAAAATTTGTTATTGTGCTTATTCAATGTGGCTTAATAATTCCATGTAATAATTAATCAAGTAACTTGACTAGTTTGTTTCCTTTTCCTCCAGAGCCAAAGTGAAATGGAAAATTGAGTTAATTATTCAGATATTTCAGATAAAGTGTATAATCACTTAACTTGAATCATTGCTGACATCTTTTCCAATATTAAAAAGAATCTATTATGCTGAGCATAGTCTGTTGACTCCCAAGCCTTTAGCTCTCCACAAAATTTCATTGGTAGAATGAAAGTAATAACTATATCCTCTGGAAAAAACATAAAACCAACAATTGGAGACTCTTTATGGAGATGTGGAAATTGCTAATAAGTAGGCACACATATGCATATATATGTATGTATGTGTGTATATATGTCTATATACTATACATATGTAGGTATGTATGTATTACATATGTGTGTATATATATTCATATATATATATATATTTATTTACTAAAGAAAAAAACAGTCTGTTAAGCATAACTACATAATAAAAATCAAGGTTCCTAGGAAACTATGTTTCAATTTAACCTTAATTTGAAAATATTTCCAACTACTTTGTACTTAATGCTGTCCACATGAACTCATGAAACTCAATAGATTAAAATGTTTTCTTTAAAACACTTAGACAAACATTATAATTTAGAAAATTGCACTTAAAAACCCCTAGATATTTTGTACAATTAAAGTAACAGTGAATCATCTTTATAAATTGCATAAAAGCTATTTTTCCTAATGCCTACCTTTTACTTATTTCTGTCTTTATATTTACGTATTAAGTATTTCAAATAGAGAAGAGCATTATAGTCAGAACAAGCATTTTTCATAAGTCTCTCACCAGTTTCCTGGCTCAGCCCTTTGATATGCTGGCCCATTTAACATAATAAATACTTAATACATAAATAAAATGTTAATAAAATAATATTAATTAAATGAAGACAGCTTGACTTTATCCTTTGCAAGGGAACACAATCAAGTATTAATAATATAACATTTTTAAAACAAAAGAAAACAGAAAGGGTTTCACATAAATAGAGACAATGGCTCACATACAAAAATGTTTGTGGATATTGGACATTTTAAATGAGATTTAGTTATTAAAAGCAAAAATACATCAATTATTTTCTAATATTTGGAACACATACAATAAATACATTTTCTTACTACAGTTTGGACTTCTCAGTTTTCAGTAATGAAGATTCAATGTCAAAAATTTTAAACATACTATATGCCTTTCCACTTGCCAAAACATATTTTCACTTCCTTTTTCTTTGATGAATTAGCAAAAAGATACTCACTGTGAGATCCTAAGAGAGACCCAACACTTAAATAAAGTCAATCTTTCAAAAATGTTTTGTTTCTTAGGTTTGAGGACATAATCTTGGAGTATGATTTACGTGATTCAAAACATGAATTAAAAAGAGAGGGCTTTTGATTCCTGAATTCTTTCACTAAGAATGCTGAGATCCCAGAGGGCTTAGGAACTATTTCCTAAAGATACATAGTTTTTCAATTCTGGGTAAGAGAAGTAGAATTGGATGGGGAAAGGGGAGAATCAGAGCACTTGAGGCCTCTTCCCTTTTATCCTTTACTTCTCCTTCCACACAGTTCTACCCTATGCACTGGTCCTCTCAGAATGCTGGAAGGGCATGGACTAGGAAAATGGTACTTGCTTATTTACATGTTACAATAAAGTCAGAATTAAAGATAACTTCATAATTCAGAATTTCTAACCCTAGGTTAATAACTCATTACACAATCTTTCTATTTTGTGGCCCACTAAAAAACAAAATTAAGTAAACCTTACCATTTTGTCAACAATTTGTAATAAAGGGAAAAATGGAGTGGAGCAGTTTCTTACATTGTGAGAAATATTATTTGGTGGGTTTTTTTTTTTTAGTGATGTCTCTGAAAATTGTAACAAAATAAGATCAGAGATGACATAACTAGGGACAACTCCTTGAAGCATTTGCCTTTTTGGCCTAGAAGTCTTCTCAGGTAAGAGATGAAACAGATCACAAGTAGCACATGGAAGCTTAAAAGAGATTTCTAAAAATTAAGAAATTAAATTTAGCTTAAAATCAGTGTTAACTTCACTCACTATTCATCAGTGAGTAGAAAAGAAAGAAAATTTTCTCCCTATATTCTTCCTTGAAATTAGACTATAATTTAAAGTAAGCTTGCCATCATCGTCGATGAATTCATGACTATAACAAAAAAAATATACTGTATATATCCACTAATTATAGTAATATGACTACTGACTCTAATCCTTAATATTTTACAATCCACAGATCTCTTAAATGGTATGTGGACCAATAGGCATTATTATACAGTACTACCATTTCTCTTGGAAGATAAGAAAAGAGATGATCAGTCTTTTCCCTACTTAAGTATAGTTCTATTGCCAGATAGAGTGAGTAGAACCCATTATTAAAACAATAACAAGATCTGTAATATTGAGAAATAATAGTAGTTTCTCTATATTTGAAAATGGTGCCTCTTTTTAATCTATCTATGAAGGTCCCTCCCTCCTGGCTGTGGCTCATGCTATGCTGAGTCATCATCTCTAGTGACTGAGGATTTTGCATATGCAAGATAGATGACTGGGACAAGAAGTTCATGCTTATTGAGAGTTTTCCTCCTCCAAAGCTAATGGTCTTGAACGGGAATCAAATCTAAAACAGCCTCGTCTACACCAGGACCCAACAAAAACAGCTAAGTCATCTGACTATGAAGTCATTTATGGAAGAGAGAGGGGGAGGGAGGGAGAAAGGGAAGGAAGAAAGAAGGGAGAGAAAGAAGAAGGAAGGGACAGAGAGAGGAAGGGAGGAAATCAACCACAAGATTTATTCCTCATTGTCAAAAACTAAAATGCCTGCAAGTAGCATCTATGAACCATCATCAGGTAACTTTTTTTTTATTCCAGGTTGTATAGATTATACATGTCTGTACACATATGTGTGTCATTAAAAGTTACAAGGATATTATCTGGTACTAATAAAGAAACTTATATTGTCTCTAAAGCATACTTAGAATCTTAATTATGTATTCCTAAACTTTAACTTCCAAGTTGATACACGTCAAGCAACTCTTTCTTTATAAAAATGCCTATTAGTTATAGTTTGAGATGGTACATAGAATTTTCAAGCAGCATATACCTAATTAAGTTTTTTATGATAAAACTGACCACTGAAACCTCAAAATATGTTCAGATTTGGCCTATATTTTTGAATGAAGATTAATAACACTTGACTTATTTCAAGATACTCTCACTTGTAAATATCATTTCAAAAATTAAAGCTGTTTGTTTCTTCTACTTGGCAAAAAGTGTTAAAGAGAAGAACTCTTCAACATTTACAGGTAATCAACCTAAGAGGAAGGAAGGAAAGAAGGAAGAGAGGGAGGGAGGAAGGGAGGAAGGAAGGAAGAAGGAAGGGAAGGAGAGAAAAAGGAAAGGACGGAGGGAGGAAGGGAGAGAGGAAGGGGGAAAGGGAGGGAGGGAAGGAAGAAGAAAAGAAAGGAGGAAGGAAAGAAGGAGGGAGGGAGGAAAGGAAGGAGGGAAGGAAGAGAGAGGGAAGGAAGGAGAGAAAGGAAGTGCTACTAGATTGATAGATACAGACAGACAGATAGCAAGCACAGTGGAAAGAGACAGATGAGATGAGCTCAATGTGCTTCAGCTATATAGTGCTAGATTTAAAAAGTGAGCCTGAAACATGAGAATCTTGATTTAGAGCTGGCACATAGCTTAGAGGTTATTTACTCTTAACTCCTGATCTTACAGATGATCATATTATTATAGATTTAAAGCTAGAAAAGGCCTCAGAGGTCACTGAGTTAAGCCCCATTATTTTATAGATGAGAAAACTGAGGCATAGCAAATTTAAGTGATTTGTTCAAGGTTGCTCAAGTACTAGATGCACTAAGTGGGATTTATGCCCAAGTCTTGATTCTAGTTACATTGTTCTTTCTAAAATGTTTCCTCTTATATAAATCAAAATATGTCTTGGACAATTCAGGAGGCATTCTTCCTATAACACTGCTTTATACAACTCAGACTCTTAATTGAGTTGGAAATTTTTGAAAAGGTTCAGAATAGAGTTTCAATGATGAAGAATTTTTTTCAAAATAAAAATAATTACAAGTAGTTAAAAGGACTTATATTATTCAATCCTATGCAAGGAAAAGCTGAGAAATAATTTAATAATGCTCTTCTTAAGCATAAAAGGTATCATCATACAGATAGTAACTGGCTGTAAAAGACAGAAGAAGAAATGAGATTAAGCTGTAAGAAGACTGCAAGACAGAATTAAAAGAAGACTTTCCTGGTAGTGTGGGTTTTTGAAACATTGGAATGGGTTGCTAAGGGAATTTGCTTATTTTAGAATGTCCTTTCCTAGAGATCTTTTTTTTTTTAATTAGAAAAATTCTTATCTAATTGGAATAGTATTGGGGTAGTCCTGTCTAGGGGTAAGGGTAAAGAGTAGGTGTTCTCTAAAGGTTTTCCTAGTTTTTGAATTCTTTGTGTTTCTAGACTTATCTTGGAAGGATATGATCATATATTTAGTTCAGAAAACGAAAATGGCTTTGAGCACTAAGGTGTTTATTTAGTTATAAAATACATAGAAAAAATTTAGAACTCTCCTCCCCCCACACAAAACAAAGTTTTCTTAATTCTACTTGTAAAATCTATACAATTTGTGTGTATGTATGTAAGAGAGAGAGAGAGAGAGAGAGAGAGAGAGAGAGAAATTCTGCCAAAACATACATTTATTGTCAATAACTTTGCTTAGGAGCTCATGACTATCTCTTTTAAAAAAGCAAGAATGAAAAAAAATGTAAAAGTAATTACAATTCACCTTTTCACATTATCAAATACATAATTTTCAAAACTCTGGCTAAATGCTGCAATGCAGGATATAGAACTAGAGCTACACAATCAAAGTGAAACAGAGGACTTTGTGATTATCTGAGTGATTCAGGCCTGTAGCCAATGGTTTTTCATGAATTGCTTAGTTAATTATGCAATTCTTAGTACTCTATAAAGAGGGCTAGATCATTAAAAAAAAAAAAAAAGCCCTAACAGTTAGAAATATATAAGAATAAGCAGTGTGACTCCTTCAGAACGGATTTATTCAATAAATCAGATAATTTAGGCAATCATTAATGTTTTTATTAATAAATTAAGATATAGCTACTATGTGTATATTATATAATATACTACATATGTATAACATACAGGTATCCAGATAAAGAGTATTCAAGTAGGAAAATATAGCTCTATGTAATAGTTCTATATTGTTAATATATATGAAGTAAAAAACAGCCATTTTCAGAAGTGGCCAATCCTTTTTTCCCCATAACTAAATTCTTTTGTTTGCAAAAACGGTTTTGATAAATATTTGCCTACATGAACTGGGTTATATATAGCATTTATTTTATTTTCCCTAAATTGCATATGCTCTCTGTTCACCTTAACTGGTATTAATTCTCAAGGCAAACATTTAGTGCCTAAAGAGCCAGAATTGACACATTTTGAAATTTTCGTTAAATTACACTGGAATAAATAGAATACCTAAGAGCCCAGTAAGGATCAAATCAAGGCAACTTCAAAGTTACAAACAATTTGAAAGAAAGAACAGTGTGTCAAAGATTTGGCTTCATAGTAATACTGGCTTTCCATACACTGAAAATTACCTTTCTTTCTATCTTTCTAGCCTTTTCCCCTATAGAAGTTCAGCTCAGAATATCATTTAATAGAAACAAGAGGTGTAGTGAATATACTGGAATATATCATTGATTTAAATGAACCTCTCTCTTTCTTGGCACTCCCAGCAGAAAAAAATCCTATTTAATTACATTTTCATTTTAGTAAACATTCTAAAAAAAAAAGGAAAGGATGAAAAAAAAAGGTGAAGAGGTGAAGAAGTATAATGGAGGCTCCCATATATGGTCCTGGGTTCTAAAACATGTAAAGAAACTAACTTTCTCATTATATTAGTATTTTAATGCCATTTAAATAAATCTGTTGACACACATAAACAACTTGTTAAAAGTATTCACCAGTATATTAAGCCACCACACCAGATTGCCTGGCAAGGGTACACATCTTTGAAATATGCCTCTGCTTTTCTTTAAAAAGGAATAGCATAGAATTTGTTAGTAAGAATGGTAGAAAAACAAGCTTTAATATATGCCTAGTTAAAAAAAAAAACCCATGTTATACCCTATCTACTGCATAAAACACATAATGTAATTCAAAGTTATGCTAATAAATTAACTAACCTAAAAGATCACCAATATCTTTTATCCAAGCAATCCAAACTCTTAGTTTTAATGGAATGTAGGGGAAATTGGCAAAAGAATACTAAAATAGGAATATTGACCTAGGAATACAACCTATCATGGTGGAGGGAAAGAGGGGAAGAAACTAAAAACATATTTGTTCCTTTTTTTGCATTTATCAAACTCCAATTTGATTTTATAAGCTAACTTAATCATGTACCCAAAAGTTACTTACTGCACTAGTGCCTTCTAAGAGAAGAAAGTTAGCTATAAATGATGGCTATTTATATCAACCACATTTCACATAATTAAAAAAAGAAAAACAAAAAATAAAACAAAACATTCCACACCACCATCTTTGGGAGTTTTCCTAAAGTGCAGGTGTGAAAATTACTCCAGCTGGGGCTGAAATAGAATTCATAGTATTCCCTGAACAACTGCTAAAGCTCAACATTGAACATTCACCCAGGTTGGGTGAGTAAACAATGCTTTCCCGGATTTTTTTAAAATCTGAGCTGCAGTAAGATAGCTAGTAATTAATCAAAATCCAATATCTTTAGAGTTGCTGACATAAAACTAAATAAATGGTATCAGGTGATAATGTATCATTAAGTAATTTGGATGTAAAATGTACCAGATGGATGCTACTACATGAATGAAATTAATATGAACATTTGTGTTAAGGGTATGTTTGCATATCCACATTGTCCTTGGAATTTTAATGTAATGGGATAAGAGGTATTCGAAAGCTATGCATGCCTATTTAAGATAGAAAGTTAACTTTTGTTAAAGCTCTTAGAGTCTTTAGACAGAAAATGGAGCAATTACTTTATGGGAGTATATCTGACCTATCAATACCAAAACAAGTTCTAGATGGAACTTTTTTCTATCACAGCAATATAGACATCAGAATATTAGTCAGAGTCTATGAGGAATCACTCATTTTTTTCTTTTTTATGAATTTGTTTACAGCTATGATTTGCTTATGAACATGATGACAGAATTCCATGAAGTATATCATGGTATAAATTATCTGTTTTTATGTGCAATAACCATGTTCAATGTCTCTTCACAATAGGAAAATACTAGTTTCTAAGTATATCAAAATGACAGGCAGACCTGAAAGAGATTAGAGTTGTGTGTTAAAGCATTTAACATTAAACTCATAATAGAATGTCGTCCACTGTTTATCTGGCATATTTGTAGGAAAGTTCTTAGACAAAGAAAGTTTAGAAGAATTTCTATGTAAATATTAACAGCTTTATTATTCAAGGTGAATATCTTCCTTTAAACCTTGCATGCCCATTTATATAGTTGATTTGAAATTAGTCAAAATCCAGTTTATGCATAATATGTTTTAAATCAGTCTTTAGTATTCTACTTTTAAAAGATTTTTTTTTACCATGACATTCTTTTATGAAAATGTTATATGTATAAATGAATGTAATGGTACAAAATAGATTATGAAATTTATGTTCTGTGCAATCTGTGTAACATTTGTGATTTCTGTCAGTTGAGGATATTTTAGAGAAATCTATATAGATATACTTATTTCGAAAAGATGAAGTAGCCTTACCTATAAATATTTTATATGTATGCATATATGTATGTGCATGTACATATGTATGTATATGTGTTAGGTGGAGGCAAAAAAAAGTTATACTGTCTCAGAAAGTTCAAAGACTGGAGTTTCTTAAATTATACTGATATATATTTTTCTACACAAAATTGACTAGAATCATAAATCAACTAAAAGATATGAAGTCAAATTTGTACAAAGTACCCAGATAAGCTTAAATATTTTTCTCTGCTTTTAAAACCTTTTTTTTAAACTAATGTTTAAGCAATTAGAAAAAATTAACAGAGTAGGCATTTTCAAAGAAGAAAGATATTTGAAACTTAAACCTTGCCTTTAATCACAATTTTTAAGCAATTTTTGATCCATATTGCATCTAAGTTAAAAAAAAAACTGTTGGAAAGAATAAAAACCTGTCTAAATATCTAATATTGTTTGTTTAATTGGAAAATCATGCATATAAAAGATAGGAGAGGCAGACTTACATTGGTTAAGACATGCCATCCTTTTAGTAGAAAAGGAATGCTCTTGTTCTTTATGCAACTGGGCTAATATAATTATCCTCAAGAATAACAGGCACCAACCCAAAGAACAGGCTTAATCTTACTAACCAAATTCAAGAAGCCATAACCCAATCCTGCCTTCCCTAATCACATGTTGTGAGCTATTTTCAAATTCAATTTATTACTTTTATTCTGTAGCATTCCTGGATAGCTAATGGAAAATAATTAATTTCTTCATTTTCCAACTTGTTTTCCAGGCAAGAAACATTCCTTAGAGTATTTGGGGAGAGTATGGTGCAATCATTAATTCCATTTCCAAATTGTTAATCTTAAAGAACCCAAGTACTCAGAATCTAATTCCATATTCTAATCTGAAAAACACTGAGAATATGTCTAAATTTCCCCACGGTTAGGATACTAAGGTTAAACCAAAATAATTTTAATGGAAAATTTTTGTTATTAAAAAGTTTTTCAGGCTTTGTTTCTGTAATTAATAAACTAATTAACCTGCTACCCAATAGTTACCATCAATCTATCCTTGGGGTTTTTCTTGAGGAGCAAAATGGATATGCCCTTCAAGCAGTTCCTTTATAAGTAGGCTATCACATAATAAATAATAATTATCATGGAAGATTTAATTTTCAACAGTTTCATCTTGATAATATTTAATAATTTCATTATTTTAGCAGTTTGAAATGCCAAAAGAACACATTGATCCTGCAACTAAGCTTGTTAGAAAAGGACAGCCTTGCAAGCAACACAGAGAAGAACATATTCCAGTGGGAGAAGAATAACAATAAAAAAAATAGAAATAACAGCTGGACAAAAACACATTTTCACATTTTAACAATTAGAACTTTAGAATTACAATCAAACTAGATGCCTTACTTTTTAAAGGTGTTATAACCATTCACAAGAGATTATATATAGTTAGATATAAATAGATATATGTGTACTGATATCAAGCATTTTGCATATGTGTAGACAATCTCTCTTCTGCTTCTATGTATGCAAAATAGTATTTTTTTAAATCTAAATGGGACAAAACTGTGCACTTTCGTCTTCTAGTACCATCTTACCCACATTGCATCTCAGGAAAATACTGAGGTTTCTTTTCCATCATATATTTGATACATACCTTGGCAAAGAAGGCTTTCCATGTTGAGTAGGAGATATCTTTGAAACAAAAAGAGGCCTTTTGTAGTAAATCTTGTTAATAGCTTATTTAAAATTAATAATAAGTTTGTTAAGACTAATATAGGACCAAGTTTAAATCTCTTGCTCAACTACAATACTATTGTACTACCAAACAACTGTCTTCTGACTTATTTTATAGTAGAAAGGATAAAGCCATCCTTATATCAATATTTAATCTAAAAATAATTTGGTACTTAAAGAAATATAAATGACATTTTGATAAAATTGCTCATAAATGAGTTTGGAGAAAGAGAAAAAGAGGAACCAAGAAAAACCGTTCTAGAGAGAAAAATCAATAAGAATGTCTTCCATTGTAAATTACCAGTAGGATGGGATTAGAAAAGCAACACTTTAAATCAGATAAAGTCCTTTGGGAACCTAAGAGGCTAGTTGCTATGAGCTTTTCAATATACAGGGAAACAGATTAATATTAGTGGTGACATCATTGGTCCTCAATGTGTACTGAGTTTCCTCTAAGAAATTGACTTCGCCCCCCTATTGTTCAAAAGATATTAATTTAGGTGGTAATAAAAAATGAGGAGCAGTCACAGTGCCAATAAAACTCTTATAATATATTTAAGACCACGAAAACCTGTCCTAATCCTTCATTAGATTAAATGCTTGAGGTGTCTTAATAAGCCAACATAGCAACAAAAGCAACACTATATGGGAGGAAAAAAAAATGCACGTGCATATGCATGATCAGAAAACTAAAATATTTTATTCCCACCAATTATGTTTTAACCTAAAAACTATTAAGAAAAACAATTTTAAGATCGGAATTAATGTATGTTGTAAAGTCTCAAATAATCACAATTCCTTACTTGCGAGTAAACATGTCCATTTAGTATTCAATCATTTATAAAAAGTAAAAAGAATTACAGATTTTAACTTAGCATCAAGAAAGAACTTTTTTAAAAAAGGTATTTAATGCCGGATTATGAATTAACCAAATTGGTTTCATTTTTTTTTTTTACCATTGTCGTTTTAGTTCAATACATTTAGTTCATTTGCATTTGCTATCCAAAAAGTTTGTTTTCTATATATTGCTATTATTAGGCACTTAAGATGTCACTTATCTGTGTTCTAGGTTTGGTGCAGAGATTGGTTTGAATTAAAAAGACATGCTTGTTGATGTTTATCGGTATTCAGTAAACAAACCCAAGAACCCAATTTGCAAACATTTCTTATTATTCATTTTCTACAACTATATACAGATGCATATAGATATTCATCAGTGCACATTTAATAAAAAAATTATAAGAGCGTAAGAAACCTTAGGAAGAAAAAAAAAAAACAGGGGGACTACTGAAAGGAACATGAAAACAGATTGACAGCTAGATATTTAAATAACCATGCGGATGCATGATTTGTACATATACAAACGCATCCACTGAATAGACAAGCACTCACTAGCCGCTTCAGGGCTCACCCTGGTCAGCACCACAGGGGCAGGATGCAGAAAAGTATTGCCAGTGGAACTCTTCCAATCCTTACCCTTCTCATCCCCTGGTCCTCCGCCGGGGATCCGGTACCCTCAGTCCCTCTGGGGCTCTGGACAAACGTTGTGGATGGAGGTTCCTCAGCTAGAATGAAAGATCCCACACTTACTCTATCGACCCCCCAGGGTAGGGAGCATTGAACGAGCCCCGCCCCAGGCCAGGGCCAGAGACCCAGGCACTAAGGAAGTGAAGGGGCGAGTGAGCCCAAGAGGAGAGAAGAGGAGCAGAAGAAGACAGAGAAGGGAGGGAGGCGGTGCCGCTGGGCGTGAGAAAGAGAGAGAGGAGGGATAGGGTGGGCTAGACTAGGGTGGAGTGGGGTGTGTCCGTCAGTCTGTTTTCCTGTCTGTCTGAACCCCAGTCAACACTCTTCTTTTCTTCAGTCTTTTCTTCCACTGATCTAAGCGCTCTACTCAAAGAAACAACTCCCCTCTCAAGCTTTTCTCAGGGAAAATGATCAGAGAAGCTGCGCCCTCCTGTCGTCCCCTCCCGTCCCTTCCCCTCCCTCTTTTCTCAGTCCTTCTTCTCCTTCCCCTCCTTCTCCTTTACGGTCTCCAAGCCCCAGATCAGCTGGGGGACCCCTGCCTCTTTCCTCTCCTAGTGTCTTCCAGCCAGCCTGGGCCAGTGCACCTGGCTTCCGCTGCTCCCTCGATCTCTGTCCCTTGCGCTTTCACTCTCTTTTCTTTCCCTTCCCTCCTTCTCCTCCTGCTCGCTCTGTGTCTGTCTCTCTTGCGCTCTCTCTCCAGTCCCATTTATGAAGCTCGGGTCCCATCACGTGTTAATGAGCCTTTGTCCTGTCTCTGGCAGCGGCCGCCCAGACACCACCGCCGCCACAGGAGCTACAAGGGGAGGGACAGGGGAGTGAGGGAGAGTGAACAGAGAGCAGAGGGGAGGACGCACGGGAGGTAGCTGTGGAGCCTCCAAACTTCGCTCTCGCAGCCGCCGCCGTCGCCGCCTGACGCCTCCGGGAAACCTGCTGCTACTGCTACTGCTGCTGCTGCTGCTGCTGCTGCTGCTGCAGTACACACCAGCCCTGGGGCTAAAGATCCTCTGGCCTGACTTCCTCCCCAAACAGCCCGAGGGTTCCTAGGGGCTTTGACCCCTGTCTGCTCACAAATGTGAGCCAATACTGGGGGACGCAGAGCTTGACCCTGCACTTCCTTGACCCCTGGGACCATTATTGATCGTCATCTTGGTCAGATACCAGTATCGCCTTGCTGCTGGAGCAGTGGCGCGCTTTACCTCCGGAGATCAGATTGAACTGGGTGGGATGAGGGAGGTGGAGAGAAAGAGTAAGAAAAGAAGGAAGAGACTCGCGTACAAGCCAGCAGCTGGGAAGACATCCAATGCCTTCGACTCTCCCCCGGGTAGGGGCGGAGGCGGGGGGTTGGGAGGGTAGAAAACACTGATGTGCTACCTGGACTGCTGCTTTGACACTTGTCCTTCTTCCTCGAAGCACCTGTTCTCTTTCCAGGGTGCCTAGACTCCCTGCTTCTATCTCCCTTCTCCTCCGGCCTCTCGATCTCCCCTCCTTCATCCCTTCCCTAGCCCCATGCCTTCTCACTCCCACACCTTCTTCCTCTGTTCCCCCTTTCACTCCAGGTCTCAGTATTTAGAGAAAATTATTTACAGATTGTCCACCTGGCCAGCCCTAGCCGCATCCAGTTTTGATTTGCATCCGCCAGGTGCGGCTGCCTACATTTTCCTCTATCTCTCCCCACCAACTCTCCTCACCTTACTCCACGGACTCCATACATAGTCTATCCCGCTACCCAGGCTAGGGGGATTGGCTTCCCTGGATCAATTGCGGGCTCGAGGCAGGAGTTTGCCACCGAAGACGCCTAGAAATGCGTGTTGCACTCGGAGGCGACGGCAGGAATTAGAGGACATGCTCGTTAATTGGTTACAATATCAATCGCAGTCTGCCTCCCCTGTGCACGGATCAAACCTTAATTGGTCTTTACATTTATCATGGTGAATGTGAATCTCCAGCCTACCCCCATAAACCCTTCCCCAACCCATCTCTCAGCTATAGTGGTAACAGCTGAGAAAAAAAAAAATTCCCGGAGGATTGTGCGGGTGGTTTCGTTTTGTTATTGTTATTATTTAGACATCTTTATTTCTAATGTGGTGGCTTGAGGGGAAGGCTCAATCTCCTTCCACCTGATGCAAGCTTGCAGTCACTCAAAATTAGTACAACTCAGGGAAGACGATGTAAACCAAACCAGATTGCTGTCTCTACATATGGCTTTTTTCCCCCACCCTGCAAAGCATCTGAAGTTCACCCCGGTCCCTTTTACCGTTCTCACTTTCATTCACTTCTACCGAAAATAAACAAGCATTCATGCACAGAAAGCTTGATCCATGACCTCTTATGTTAAAGTTGTTCCATATTTGGAAATCATAAAGTATGGGACTTGTCAGGGAAAATAAGCAGCAGAAAGATATAGAAGAAGAGAGAATATTTGGAAGGATTCGTTTGATGTGGTAGTCCACAGCCACCTAGCCCTTCATTTTAGGAAAATATTCTAGTCATTTTTCCTTCAATGGTAAATTGAGATAAAGGTGCATCATTAATAGTTAACCCAAATTTAATTATTAAAACATATGGAAGTACTCCAAAAACACTAAAATGGCCAAAGAATGGCATACCTCTCTGATATACAGGTTAATCCATAGCATCTTGTATCCTCAGAGAGCTAGACTGGAGGCATCTTCCAAGGGTCACAGAGTTCTTAGAGTTTCTTACACTGAACTCTACCCCTCTGATCTCCTCCCTTCATTGTCACAACCCAGTGTCAACAGAGGACACTGTCAGATTTTTTGTCCTCCCTGTAATCTCTGAGACACTACCTTCCAGAGTAATTTGTCTCTCAGTCTTTGCTAAAGAAAGAGATGGCCTGAACATCATGCTCAAAATATCTAGACTGCCTGGTGCCATAAAGTTCAAATGGCAGCAAATGAAAGGAAAAGGCTGCCCAGAAAGGACTTCCTCTCACTCCTTGTTAGAAGGACAGTTTTCAGATGACACTGTAAAAGGTTTTTGAGTTATGCTTAGAGAGAGCTTTTAGGTAAGCATTTTGCCCAGGAGGTCCTCCACTTCCAATACCACCCTCCTCTATAGAAGGAACTGTGAGTTACTATGTATGGATAGTACATCCTCAAGGGATCAAATCTGCTCCATTTTCATGAAGTAGGGGACACTTATAGATACTGGTGGCACTCATCCTATTCAGAGCAGTGTAGCCACAGTCACCCTCCCACCACTGAGTTGTTAAAGCCTAATGTGTTATGGAGGGCAATTTACAGTCTGTGGCTCTCCGTGGGGATTTCCTATCTAAATTGTGAGAGAATGTCTACCATCCCAGCCCTTGATTTGCTTCAGAAACACAGTCTAATTTTTTTTTGTAGTCCACCCCAAATCATTTTTGGATTAATTTCTAGAATTTACATGGAATACCTGAATCCTGTGGCTTTAAATGAAAATTGTGCTATTTTTCAGAATTGTCTTAAGAATGATGAAGAGACATTTGTTGAGTACCTGGTGAAGATGTCTTGGACACTGAGCACCTATTAAGCATGGGACCAAGTTTTTAACTCCATCAGTCCTTGTTGCCACAGTGGTGGGGGTGGGAGCAGAGGCAATCTGAAAGATGGCATCTGGTGAATTGAACTGCCTTTCCATTTTAGAGTTCAGGGTTAATATTTAGTAATGGAAACAAAATGTGGCTTCTGACCTCTTATTTCATCAGGGCAAGTAAATGTTTAAGTGGAAAACAAAGAAATTATTATATTGTTTTATGACTCTGTGTGTGTGTGTGTGTGTGTATGTGTGTGTTTATAATTTTAAATATACCCAGGGCTCTTCAAGGATGCTAGATTGACAGATGATGAAATGATTTTCCCCCTCCCTGCCAGTAGTTGTCAGTAACACTAAAGAAAGACTCTTTCTAGCACTCAATACATATTTGACAAAGAATAACTCTCACAAGTAAGAAAATGGTTTAAGTCTCCCACATCTGGTAGACTATTTACCTCACTCCTGAGAGAGTCAGAAAAAAATGATAATTGTAATCTGTTAATATCTTTATCAGAAACATTATGTTTGGACCACAAATTACTTTACACTAGGCATTGAGTGGTCTTTGACCATTACTAACTTGGGCTGAACTTGAACCACTGACCTTCTGGGGAAGGACCCTGATAGTCCATTAATAGCAAGCATGATGCCATTCAATCCCCCATACTAGCCTTTTTGGTTTCTTTTTTCCTTTATCCTTTTAAAATTAGAGCTGAGTGATGATGAGCCAATTTAACTGCTGTTCTGTGTAATTTAGGTTATTCACTCAGTGAAATTAAGAGGATGAGAGCGCAGTTAAGACTGCATATTTCAACTTCAAAGAAAGATCTCATTTATTTCTGACAGAAGTGCTAATAGTTAAGACTGGACATAGAGTATGTGGAAACAATCCTCTGCCTTGTCAAGATCTTTTGTCTATCTGAAAGGTGCTCTAGTTTAAGTTTCTTCTTTTACAGTATCATAGTCTTCTTCTAATCCTGCAAAATGTTAATGAAAGAGAGGCAGATTGGTACAATGGAAAGTGCTGAATTTGGAGTCAGAGAACTCAAGATAGTTTATTTCATCTTTTCACCTCAGATTTTTCATAGGTAAAATTATTACATTGAATTGGATGACCTTTAAAAGTCCCTTCTACCTCCACAGCTATTATTTTCCTTTTCTTTAATCATTCAAAACAGTAGTGAAAGAGAAGCAGGATAAAAAAAAAAGTATTCACTAAATTAAAATGTAGGTGGCTTGGGTTCAAATCCCAGCTTTGCCCCTAAAAACCGATGTGTTTACTGTGGGTCTCCCCTTCTTATAAATGAGGGGATTGATCTAGATGTAGATCCTTTCCAGTTATAGTAGTAGAGAACTCCTTGAAAATGATAATAAATGCTTTGACTGGTCAATAACTTAAAAAACAAAAGTGTAATTATATATACATACACATTTATATAGACATATATATGATTGATGTTCAGTCCTCAGCTCTGGCTAATTGCATAGAGATACTTTATTCAGATGGGAATGACAGCATAATGTTATTCTAATTTGGAGTGTCTCATTCATTCATTCTTTCAACAAATATTTATGAAATGCTGTTACATGCCAGATATTATGTGAGATCCTGGGGCTACAGAGATAAAAAAGAAACTTTTCCTTCCCTTAAAGAGCTTATACTCATCTGAGGGAAGGCGAACAGCATGAGCATAAATTAGTAAATACAAAGTAAATATGAAGTTAACATTATAGTTTCTTCAAATTTCCTTAACTCTCTTTTGGAGCATGAATGAATTTGTGTTTTTAGGACCCCCAGTGTTGTCAGATGAAATATATTTCACTAACAGAACAAGGAACAAGTGTTGGCAATCTTACTACAGGAATTCAAAAGAAGTATCCCATCATCTAGCATTGAAAGAAGTTAGTGTGTATATCATTGCTAGATAAGAGTTTATGTATTGCTCCATTTACAATTCATCCTATTAGAAGGTTCCTGTGAAATATTGGGTAGGGAAAATTAATTTTCTTTTAGACTCAACATTAGACATTAAACTTCATGAAAAACAGTTCAAGGTAGAAATACTGGTTGCCAAGGAGGAGAGTGAATGAGTGAGGAAGGATGGGTCTCTCTGACCTTGGGGAATGCTGCTTTAACATTCTCCAGGCACAAAGGAAATCATGCCAGCTCCTAAGTGATCTTTCAGTACAACGAAACACCCTCATTAGGGTGGTTTTTTTCTTCACCTTCTCACCTTCTTTCATTAAACCCCTACTCTCTCCAGTCCCAGCTGAGCAACAGCAGGGAGCATTAAGAACTGACAGGAAGGCATTTTCCTTTGTTCCCATGTTTTGTTTTGTTTTGTTTTTATCACTGAACAGTGGATCAGTAATGAGGAAATAGATCATCTTTTCATTTCAAACCATATGAAAAGTGCCTTCTAAAAAATCATAAACAAGTATATAGCACAAATAAAGGGAGTGAGAAAACAGGTTGGCAAAGCTCATTTTTTCTATTAATCTCTAAACTGTAGCAAAGTATGCTCTATAAGTCTTATGTTAGAAATGGCTAGAAACAATTTATTCCTTTTAAATGCCCTGTTTTCCAAAATCAAACAGTAGTATTGTATCTAAAACTTGAGCATAGGAATATATTAAAATAATAGAAAAAGAATCCAAAAATAGATTTGTTTCCAGAATATCACCAATCTTTTTTTAGCTTTTGTTTATTTTTCTCCCTTTTAATCTTTTATAATTTCCCTCATATATTAAAAATAAACTAATGCCTTGGCTGGAAACTTTAAAAAATAAACATAGCCATGACTGTTTATAAAAAGCACACAAAAAACTTCACATGATGTTATAAACTTAATTCTGAATACGAGAGTCCTATTCATAAGTACAAAGTCCAGTCTGAGAATTTATAAACCTTGACAATGACTCTTTAACCTTATCCATTCTTATATATGTAGTAGTTTTTCAACATATTGATATCGATCTTGAAGTGCACCCATTATTTATTTCCTTCACTGAACTATAATTTGGTGAGCTTTTCTTTAGAATGGAAGAGAAAGGAGAATCAGCAAATAGATGGAGATTTGTGACTTTCCAGTAGGCTCCCTACATAACTGGAGTGTCCAAAGTATGTTAAATAGAGATTTTGAGCTATTTTTAAGTACTTTGAAGAAATTTAGGTGACAGTTAAATTCTCATAATAGAATAAATGAACTGTCTGTTTAGATATGAATCAGCAGAAAAAGTTGGGAACTAAGAGAAAAATTGAGATTTCATCTTTGTTCTGACACTAACTCAAGCAATTCATTGTTTTTCAATTTTTTCTTCCATAAAATAAGGATAATGTAAATTATCTCCCAGGATTATCCCTAGGAAAAACATAATAGATATAATATCTGAATTTTCATTGCAAATGAAAAAACCTATTGGTTTTTTTGTCCACTAATACCAAGTATAATATCCTCAATAACTTAATAGGCAGTTATTGAAAATTGCTAGACCTGAAAAAGTAGATATCACTGCTATACCTTTATGAGGTAGGATGAATCACTGATTCTTCTTTAGAATCAGGACAATTGTGAAAGCACTATGACTATCTCCTGAATTCCTAAAGATGCACATTGTAGCCACTAGTCTTGTCAAGACAATCCATTTTCTACTGAAAGTAGAAATAAGAATAAATATGCTAATAACTGAATAGACATGTCATAAACAAAAGTATTTTCTGTTTGTGCACTGTGTATAATGTATATTAAAGGAAACTTGTATTGGTGGTAAAACAGTATTTTCTCTGTAGGCTGATAAAGTGACTGACAGCTGAGATTACTCCAACTATAAGCTACAAACATTATTGCCCATTGCAGTTTATGTTTTCAACATATGGAGAAATAGTTTTCATGTGCATATAAACCCCCCAAATACATGCACTTTAATATAAAAATTTTGGTTTTGAAATAAGATACACTATAGTTTTGTGGATAGCAAACCATGTTTGGAACCAGGAAAACCTAGGTTCCAGTCCTGTGTCTAACATATATACTTTTTTTGCCTATGCAAGTGATCTAGGCAACTCTCTAAGGCTATAAGTTGCAGAAAAAGTTTGTCAACTTATGTTAGTAGAGGGGATTGACTCACCTGGGAGTTCCCTGCACTGATGAAATAATAGGTCAATTTTCTGTCCTGAACAATCTCTCCTTCCCGAAAACATGGTGTTTTTTCACTTGCTGTCTGCTTTTTATTTTCACTCTTAGTGATCATTTTGAACAATAGTAAAAATCTAACAAAGAGCAATAAAAATTATTGTCTACCTTGAGATTATCTCTTATGATCCTCTAGGACTGCCTTACTCTCTGTCCTATCTCTGCTTCTTGCAGTCTTCCAACATTGCCATCTTAACTACTTCAGTAAATTAAAGATTTCTGAACTTTGAAATCCTCACCATCTCAGTACTCAGGACTCTGCAACTGTCCTGCAGCTTAATTTTCTTTTAAGAACTATTTTCTCAACTAGAATGGGAACTCCTTGAGAGCAGGGGTATAGCTTTTTCTTTTTTTTTTTTTTAATAATTCTTTTTTTAAATTTTTAATAGCTTTTTATTTACAAGTTATATGTATGGGTGATTTTACAGCATTGACAACTGCCAAACCTTTTGTTCCAATTTTTCCCCTCCTTCCTTCCACTCCCTCCCCTAGATGGAAGGATGACCAATACATGTTAAATATGTTAAAGGATAAATTAAATACAAAATAAGTATACATGTCCAAACCATTATTTTGCTGATCAAAAAGAATCAGACTCTGAAATATTGTACAATTAGCCTGTGAACGAAAACAAAAATACAGATGGGCAAAAATATAGAGATTGGGAATTCTATGTAATGATTCTTAGTCATCTCCCAGAGTTCTTTCGCTGGGTGTAGCTGGTTCAGTTCATTACTGCTCCATTGGAACTGATTTGGTTCATCTCATTGCTCAAGGTGGCCAGGTCCATCAGAATTGATCATCATATAGTATTGTTGTTGAAGTATATAATGATCTCCTGGTCCTGCTGTATAGCTTTTTCTATTTGCATCTGTAGAACTTGGCAAAGTGTTTGGCATCTAGTACATTCTTAATAAAAACTTTTTTCCTTCATTCATATTTGTGCTAATTTGAGGAGACAGGAAGCAAATGAAGAAATAAAGAGAAAGAGAGAGGGAAAGAGGGAGGGAAAGAGAAAAGAAGGAAGAAAGGAAGTCAGGAAGGAAGGAGGGAAAGAAAGAAGAAGGAAGGAAGAAAAAGAAAGGAAGAAAGAAAGAGATAAATGAAGGAAGGAGGAAGGAAAGAAGGAAAGGAGAAAGGAAGGATGGATAGAAGAAGGGAAAATAAGTAAAGAAAGAAAAGAAAGGAAGAAATAAATGAAGGAAGGAAGGCAGGAGGGTGAGAGAGAGGGAGGGAGGGAGGAAGGAAGAAATGTTGCACATAAACTGAACAGTGAAGAGATCTAGGGAGTCAAAGGGAGATAAGATGAGAAAGGCAGACATTCTAGACATGGAGGAAAATTTATAAAAGGCAAAGAGATGGACAAAGATGAAAAGTTCAGGGATTAGCTAGAATGTAGATTGTATGAAAGTGGTGAAGAAATGAGGATGTGGTCAAAGAGTATGGCCTTTTGGGGGCAGCTAGGTGGTACAGTGGATAGAGCACTGGCCCTGGAGTCAGAAATACTCAAGTTCAAATCTGGAGTCAGACATTTAATACTTCCTAGCCCTGGGCAAGTCACTTAACTCCAATTACCTCAGGAAAAAAAAAAAAGAGAATGGGCTTTTTTTTTTCCCCTAGGAGCTTATCTGTGACAGGGAGAAGATAAGTAAGATATTAGCTTCCTAAACAGTGTTTGTAATTAGATATTAGTTAGACCTAGTAGGACTAGTCCTGAGGGATGGCCAGCCAAGGTTGTGAAGTCGGAGACCCTTCTCTTGTTCACCACACACCAGATTCATTTTCTCCTTACAGGTTCAAGTCCTTACTCTTTCTACCTACTGATAATGGGTGAGGCTCTGTCCCCAAGGCGAGGGGATAGTAAAGGCATTTGGATGACGCTTAAAAATCAGATGAGGAACTTGCTATCCAGATTGAGCAGATGCATTTTCAATCCCTCACCCCCACCTGCTTTATTTTGAGAAAGAAGAAGAGTAAAAAAGGGGGAGGTAAATGAAGAAGAGAGCTGATCATCTGGGACCACATATGGAATCCCCAGAATTCATATACAGCCTGGGCATCCATTTTATTCTCTTGTTCTTTGAGAGATGGAATCACATGGGTAAAGGGCAAGGGATTTCAAAAGTGGAAGGGAGTAGGAACTTATGAACAAATACATGAATGAAAAGCCCTTCATAAACTAACCTCACCTTCCTTTCCAGTTTTCTTATACCCTTGCTACACAAACAAGACACTCCATTTCTTGGCTCAAGTTATTTTACCTACACACCTGATATACCCTTCCTACTCCATTCTTACTACTTCTGGACTTCCTTTAAGTCCCAACATAATCCCACTTTCTACAGGAAGATTTCCTTAACTCTTCTAAATTTCAGTGCCTTTCCTGTTTTAATTATTTCCTATTCATCTTGCACATAGCTTGATTTGTATATATTTGTATAGATATGTTTGCATGTTGTCTGCCCATTAGTTAATAAGCTTCTTGAGGGCAGGGACTATCTTTTGCATCTTTTTTGTATCCCTAGTGTTTAGCATAGATCTGGGGACATACTAGACACTTAATAAATATTTGATTGATTGTTAAGCACTGAACTAAATGTTAGTTATACAATACAAAAGTAGAAAGTCAGTGTCCTCAAGGAACTTAAATTCTAATGGAGAAGACAAAACATATAGGGGGTTGGTGTCTAGGGAGGGTTGTTTGCTTGAATAGATCGCTAAGCTTGAAGTCATAAGTCTCATCTTTGTGAGTTCACCTCTAACCTTACTAACTGTCTCACTCTGGGCAAGTGGCTTACCTCTGTTTACCTCAATTACCTCATTTGTAAAATAAGCTGGAGAAAGAAATGGAAAATCACTTCAATATCTTTGCCAAGAAAATTTCAAATGCATCATAAGAGTTGGATATGATTGAAACAACTGATCAGTAACAACAATTTGGTTTGAAAAGTCATAGGAACAGTTAGCAGAAGCATAAGGTAATGTGCTGACACAATCTTTTAATAAGCATTGATACTTTTGATGTGATTACAATTTGAAAACTGGAGAGCACAGTTTGGAGAAAGGGGTAGAAGTAAAGGGAGATGTAATATGGCAAGACAGCTGTTGAGAAGATGGCTGAGTGATAGGGAATAAAATAAAGTATGGTTAGGACATGCCTAAAACTGTAGTCCTAGAATGGGAGTAGGCAAGATGGAAATTTCAAAAAGGATTAAGACTTCCAAATCTCTGCCTCTGCTTCCAATGGCAGGCATCTGGTAAAATTCTGAAGGAACTATTTGACAAAGTCATATCATTGATCATTCATAAAAGGAAATTGGGAATTGTGAAGAGAGTATGTATGAAAAATGTAAATTAATTACTATTACTATGAATGAAAAAATAGCTTGAAGCTCGTGTCTCATTGATCATGGATTAACAGTGATAAATATATACATAATATATGTATGTAGGCATGTATACACATATACATAAATATTTAAAGACAGCACCATTTTATGATGTGAGTTTAAAAACTCATGACCATCTTCAAAGCTAATTTCCAAATTATTGAATCATAATTTGAATTCAGGACTATAGAGAAAATTTCTCCTTATTTTATTGGGAGGCAAGCAATTATTCCCCAAAGAAAACACCATAATTGTTTGATGTTTCTTAGTACCACAGAGTATGTCACTTCCTTATCTGAAAAGAAGATATATGTCTATTTTAATTACATGACAAATAGCAATTTTATTCAGGTTTTGTGCTTATTTTGGACATTGGGGAACATTTTTTTATTTTTATTCTCCTTCTGCACCTTTACTTTTTCTCCGAAAGCTTTCTTTAAAATATTCAAATTTCAGTGCTGGAAATATCAAATCAGAGACAGTGATGTCTTATCTCTGCCTGTTGTTATTTTGTTATTTCAGTCATATCCAACTCTTTGTGGCTCCCTTTGAGGTTGTCTTAAAAAAGACACTGGAATAGCTTATCATGTCCTTCTCCAGCTCATTTTACAGATGAGGAAACTGAGGCAAACAGAAGTGAGTAACTTGCTCAGGGTCATATATATCAGGGTTACTAAATGTCTGAGGCTGGATTTGAATTCAGGTCTTCTTACTCCAAGCCTCTGGCTTTATTCTTTAATTTCCCTATCTTTGCCTGCCAGAGCACAAATATCTTCTGTAACTAATTCTTCAGTTTCCATTCTAAGTAACTTCTATTCATTAGTTATGCCCTTTAGGAGCAGTAAAACAAAGGTCAATTCTTCAAACATTTGATGGATGTTCTCAATTCTCCATTCCTCAACCTTATTATCTTCTCCAGGTTAATCATCCCAATTTCTTTCCATAGATTCTTATAATTTCTTAAAGTTCTCCCACTATGCAACAGCAAGAGCACTAAGAAATTATACAGTTATTCTATGAAGAAAATAAAATCTCTCTTTGGATATTTTACCTGTACTGAGAGGGGTGAGATAATTTCTTAATGAACATTTATATAATTGATCGGGTTGAAGTATCAACCTGATGGGTTAAAAGTACAGAAAGTTGACCTATTTTGAAATTCCATTTTTCACCATGTTTCACCTTTTCATTCAAAACATTTTATGTTTCTAGAGCAAATTGTTATTGATGATTCTTAAGAGTTACACAGGTTTTTTTATAAACAACTTTTAGTATAGGAACTACATAATTTATGTCATTTCATTTACATCATTAGCTTTGCTCATTGTTTTTCTTTTGGAAAGAAAAACTCTCTCTTTTTTTTCTCAACCAATTCATTTCATTGGGCCTTAATTTCCTGTACAGGGCCAGAACTCTGGAGAAATATATTTGAAACAAGGATACTTAAAACGAGGTGTTAACTCAGTGGAATTGATGAGATAATGGTTCTCTAGTATACATATACTTAGTACTTAGCATGGTGAGCTATAATAATGTAATCATACCAAGGTATTTAAGGACTAAGAAGGATTGGAAGAAAGACATTCCATTTTTGACCATCCTCCTGGTCCTCCTGGTGGCTTTCATGTCTTCTGCACTCCTTAATTCCAGAAAGCTGGCCCGAACATTAGAGTTTCCAAAAATGAAATAGATACTTGGGGGCATTATAGGATGGTATGTCTATAATTTAAAGGACCTTAGAAACCATATAGTCTAAACCTTTCATTTTTTTACAGTTGAGGAAATTAACTTTCTCTCCTTAAAAAATTTTTAAGCAGTTTGCATGACCGGAGTCAGGTATACTACAGTGAGGATTCCTTTCCTACATGAACAGGATTGGATGGCTGCTGTGATAGTTTTCTTTTTTTTTCCCCTGAGACAATTGGGGTTAAGTGACTTGCCTTGCCCAGGATCACAGAGCTAGGAAGCATTAAGTGTCTGAGATCACATTTGAACTCAGGTCCTGTAATAGTTTTCAATACTCAAATTCTATGACTTTTTATATGAGCTTTGTGTCAGTAGTAACTTTGACACAAAAAGTCCAAGGTGTAAATTATTTTTGGCAAAGGATGAGGGTGGAGGAAAGAAGCAATCTCATTTCTTTTGACTTGAGCCCCTGCCCTGGAGAAAAAATATTTTAAGAACTGTATAATAGCTTTCCTGGATCATGGCTAATTTAATACTTTCAAGCATGAAGCTACTATATCAAAGGGAAGTTTTATTAAGAGGGGAAAAAAGAATCAAAATCTCTGATAAAGAGGTCATCTTTCTCTTTGACAGGGTGATAGTTACCCTTGATACTATCCCTTCTTTTTTTTTTATAATCCCTTTCTTTATTATCTACAAGATTAATCCCTCTACCACCTCCTCTTTTTCTTATCTTCAACCTAGTCCTATCTTTTTGTCCCTTTCCTTCTGCCTACAAATATGCTAACAACAACAACAACAACTCATCTTTAAAAGAATCCCACTAAATCACTAAATCCTACCATCACTGCTGTCATCCTATAGCTCTCCTTTTCTTTTCAGCTTAACCTCTTTATATAGCAGTGTACAGTTAGTGATTCCACTTCCTCTACTTATATTCTTACTCTGCTTCCCTTTACAATTTGCCTTCTGACCCCTTAATTTAACTAAAACTGCTCTCTCTAAAGTTACCAATGATCTCTTAACTGATAAACTTAATGCTGTTTTTCTGAATTCTCTTCTTTCTTGATTTCTCTACAGCATTTAACACTGTAAACTGACATGGCTAATTCTTGATTAATCTCTTATCTCTGGGTTTCCATAATACTACTTTTAATTCTCTTCAACTTTGGCTTCTACTCAGTCTTCTTTGCTGGATCTTAATCCATAAAATGTTCATTAACTATGAGTTAACTATGAGTATCCATCAAAACACTATCCTAGATCCCCTTTTCTTTTCTTACTATACTTATTGGTGTCATCGGTTTTCCTGGGTTCAATTATTGTCACTATAAAAATGATTCCCAGATTGAGATATCCAGGCTTCAGCTCCAGTTTTTATTGTTTAATTGTTTCAGTCATGTCCAACTCTTCATGACCTCATTTGGTATTTTCTTGTCCAAGATAATGGAGTGTTTTGCATTTCTTTCTTTAGATCATTTTATAGATGAGAAAGCTGAGGTAAAAGGGGTTAAATGATTTGCCCAAAGGTCACATAACTAGTAAGTATTTAAGGTCAGACTTGAACTTACAAAGATGAGTTTTCCTGACTTCAGGACCTACTTTCTATCCCACTGTGTTATCTAACTGTCCCATATCACAAACTGTTTATTGGACAATTCAAAATGTATGTTTCCACAGGCATCTCAAAATTAACAGATAAAACAGAATTCATTTTCTTTTCCCCAAACCCACTCCTGTCCTGCATTTCCTTCTTACTTTTGAGGGAATTACTTTCTTCCCAATGACAACTTCAGTATTATCCTTTAGTCCTCTCATTCATCCAACATTCACCCAACCCACTCATTCAATCAAATATTGCTCTTTCTATCCATACAATCTTCACTTTCACAACCAATGTCCTGATTCAGGGCCTTATTACTCTTCACCTGGACTATCATAATAATATCTAACTGATCTCCCTGCCTCAAAACTCTCCCCACTGCAATCCATCCTCCAAACACTGACCAAAGTGTTTTTTCTTAAAACATAAGTCTGACCATGTCACCCTTCTACTCATTAAATGTCTCCAATTCCCTATTATCTCTATTATCAAATACAAATTCCTCTGTTTAATACTTAAAATTCTTCCCAGCTTGCCCCCAGCCCATGTTTCTAGACATTGCAGCCAAACTAACTTTCTTGGTATTATTTACATGAGCCAGCTAGTTGACACAGTGAATAGAGCAGTAGTCCTGAAATTAGGGAGACTCATTTTCTTGAATTCAAATCCAGTCTCAGGCACTAGCTGCGTGAGCCTGGCCAATTGTACTTCAGTTTCATTATCTGCAAAATGAGCTGGAGAAGGAAATGGCAAACCACTCCATTATCTTTGCCAAGAAAACACCAAAAGGGACCATACATAGTCAGACCCGAGTGAAATGACATAACAACTATAGGAACAAAATTGTTCACACAGGATGCCATACCTTTTGTCTCTATATCTTGATGCTGCCTGTAACCAATGCCTAGTGTAAATCCCTATTAATGATCACCTTTTGGGAACCCTAGCTTTCCTCAAGACTCAGTTCAGATATGACTTTTTACAAAGAACCATTTCAGATTCCGTCCTCACTGAATTTCTCATGCCTTCCCCCATTGGGTTACTTTGCATTTGCTTGGTTAGTATATACCTATATATATTCATTTTGTCTCCCACATTAGAATGTAAATTCCTTAGGGGCTGGGACTGTTTCATTTTTATCTTTGTAGTTCTGATACCTGGCACAATTCTAGGCACATAATAGATTCTTAATAAATGTCTATTGATTGATTGATTGATGAAGGTACTGATGGTATACTTATACAGTTTTTCAGTGACACAAAGCAGGGGAAAATGTTAGTACCTTGTCTGGCAAAATAAGAATTCAGAAAGCTCCCATAAAATCATAGACTTATAGGGGTAGGATAGATTTCAGAGCCAATCTAATACAACCTACAGCTGATTAAAGATTCTTCTGTATGATACTTAGCTAGGGGGCATTCAGTCTTTGCTTGAAGATCTTTAGAGAAGGGGAATGCAGGAACTTCTGAGGGAGTTCATTCAAATTCTGTACAATTTTAATTTTAGAAGGGATATCTATGTGTATAAATACAAACACACATATATGCATATAAAATATATAAGATTTAGATTTGTTAAATCACATATGAATATATTTGTATATAAAATACCTCACTATAATTATATATGTATATGTATGTGTAGGTAGATACACACACACAAACATACACACACACACACATATATATATAATATGTAGTCATATTTTTATAGCCTAAATCCTTGTTTCTGCAAATTGTACCCATTGCTCCCAGTTCTTCCCTCTGGACAAAGGAAAAGTTGAAACCTTCTTTCATGTGATATCCCTTTAAATACTTGAAAATAGTTGTAATGTACCCTCTAGTTTCCTTCTCCATATTGACTGGAACAGTGGACATAAGCTAATAAGATGACATTTTTATGGAAAGTCAGAAAAGTTTTTACTTGGATTAAAAGGGAAAAAAAACTACACAGGAACAGAATATGAGGATTCATAACTAGAAAGTTGTTCATATGAAAAGTCTTAGGGACATTAATCAAGGAAAAACTCAAGCTAAAGGAGCATCATATCTTAAAGTACTAATCTTGGGATGTGTTAATAGAAGCACAATGTTCTAGACAAGGAAGAAGAGTGTATCATTATACTTTATTCTGGTCAGACCACATCTGTAACATTCTGTATCTTACAAGGTGCTAAGTCAGTGGAATTGATAGAGATAATGGTTATCTAATTTATCTAAACCATTTAGATAATGGTTTCCTAGTGATATAATGATTGGCTTATACTCAGTGTAGAGCATATAAACTAGGAGCCTCACCTAGGATTCATCTGGAGAGCTGGAGATTCAAAGGCAGAGAAGACAAGCACACTAGAAGTTCTCACAACCAAAGGGAGAAATTCAATTCGATCTTCAATCTTCCTGGTGATTGTCCTGAACCCCTACTCTTCCCCAACCAGAACATCAAAATGTTATGTTCCTGTTGGTTTTCTGGAGGTCTCTGGACCAGCCTTCCTTTTAGTAGAGTAATCACCACAAGAATAGCCAGATGTTAAAGTCCAAATTCTTTATTGTCTCCTTGTATAAACATTAATAAATCTTAGCAGCTCAAAATTGCCCTAAGATTTTGGGAATGCCTTACATATAATCTTAAGAAACCAAAAACAACTAAGTGTTCAACAGTTAAGAGTATAGTTAAATAAATTGTGTTACATTTCTCTAATAGAATATTAATATAATAGAAATAAAAAGGAACTATCTTCATCTCTGCCTCTAGAAATCCCTAACCTGCCTCTAAACATTATTTCAAGCATCACCTCCTACAGGAGTCCCTTAATGATAGAAAGTTGCAAGCATTCCCTGCTCCCTAAATTACTTTGAATTTATTTCTTATGATTTCATATTTAATTATCCCATTAGATATTGTATTATCCTAGTAGGAGGGGCTATTTAAAAAAAATCTTTTTTCAGCAAGGTTCCTGGTACACAACAGGTACTTAATACCAGCTTTTTGAATTGAATGTACTTAAGATTTTATTCCAACTGGAAGTTAAACTCATGTTATTTTTTAATTTTTATTTTGAGTTGATGTCTATTCATATGTGCCTTACATAAAATAAATATTAGAATAAATAAAAAATGGAGCTATAGAAGGAAAACTTTAGATTCTCTAAATGCTTTAGGTAATAATTCTATCAATTTATAAAGTGCTTTATATTGTTCAAAGATCTTTCATGGGCATTGTTTGATTCATTTTTCACAACAACCTTAAGAGGTAGATAGGACAGATACAGAATTTTCCCAATTCAGAAACATTCTTAGAAAGGTTAAATGACTAGTGATTGGTGGAATAAGGATTAGAACCCAAAGTAGAATAGTTCTCTCTGGGGGAGAGGGTAGGTTTCTTGGGGAAGGTTTTTCTTGGAGGCAGCCTTAGTATCAGTTCAGATCAATAATTACCCCAAATGCGGCCAGGTGATAAAAGTTCAGATCTTTTATTATCTCCAGTATAGCCCGGTTAGTTTAGAGCCCTCCGAATAGCTCCAAATCCAAGGGTTCTGTCCTTCAGCCTCTGCCTCTGCTTTCTTCTGCCTCCAACCAGCACAGAGATGGAATGAATCTCTTGTCTCCTTCATTTGGGGCTCAGCTAGCTTTCTGGTGAGTCTTTCAGACCAGCTTGGTCTCAGTGGGGGGAGTGCAGGAGCCCAGCCACCAACCACAGTGGTGTGAGATGGAGATGAATCTGGTTGTCCGCTGAACTCTCGACTCGTAGCGTCTTCCTCTGAAAACTCTTTCTTCTGCCACCAGCCAGCCAAGTGGAAAATATTCCTTCTTGCCTCGGAGAGAGGGCTTCTGGCGTAATTCCGCTGAAATCTCCCCAAGAGCCTCTGTCTGTTTCTTTTATATAAGAGGGAGGAATTGTGGGATAGGAGAGAGAGATTATGGGTTTTCTCCCATAGTGCTCTCTGGCCCTAAGAGCTTCAAGGGAGGTGTGAATTCACAAAGTTACAAAGTTTACTTTGTGAAACTCCCATACTTGTGAACTCTAATGAGTAAAGGTGTGAACACAAGCATTGTATCAATTAGTTCTACTTAGTACCTTGTTTCAGGTTCTGGCCCAAAACATCTTCTTGTAAGATCAGATCAATAATCTATCAACTTTAATGAGTTAGCAGTTTGTAAAGATTCCAACAGCAAGTCTGATATTATTCCCATTGTACTATCACACTATATCCAGACAATTAAGAAATAAAACCAATGCAAAGGTCAAGAGCATTTATGATCAGATATCAACTATAATTTATCTCCCTTAGCTTTTTGAAAATGAAAAGAAATAAATGCATTTTTTGAATTTAATAACTCAAAATGGAATGGAAGATGCATCACAAGAGAGCATCCTCAAAAGAATAACAATAATAACAACTTTAATAATAATGACAAAATAATGCATGATTACTGTCTTACCCAAAGAAGGTAGAAGTGTATTATTAATATAACTGAAATTATTTTAGAAAGCAATCATTACAAAATATATTGGGAGAAAGCCATAACAACAGACCACAAAATTTTGGCCAACAGACCAGACAATCTGCTATTTGATTAAAAAGCATGCACACACAGAATAGTGATAAATTGTATAGCTGTCCCATTTAGTGCAAACAAGATGAAAGTCTACACTGAAGAAAAAAAGTCTATATCTTCAGTAGAGAAACTAAATAGTGTGACAGAAGAAAGGCTGTTCTCTTAACCTATGGCATATTTATTGTAATCCATACAACTAAGAAAGTAGTGTTTTTGCTAGCATATTTCATATCACTGTAAGGCTTTCATATCTATATTTCCCACCAGAAGATTTCAATCTCCAAAATGATGTATTTGGTCACTGAACACAGGAGACATAGTGACTAGAATGCTGGGCCCAGAAGTCAGGAATTAGGAAGACAAGTTCAAATTCAACTTCAGACATTTAGTAGCTATGTGACTTTGGGTAAGTCATTTAACTTCTGTGTACTTCAATTTCTTTTATTTTATAAAATGGTGACAAAAGAGCATTTACCTCCCAGAGATCAAATCAAATATTTATAAAGTGCTTAGCATGGGGACAGACACATCCAAAGACCCTTTTAGGGTCTTTAGTCTTCTCATATGTCTCAATCAGATCAATTAATTAACAGGTTTCAATATGATTTCTAATTTTGATCTTTGGGAAAAGTGGTTTAAGAGGTTCAAGGTACTCTGTGGATCTATATCTTCTCAGAATAATAGCTCTTAAGTCCCCACCAAAGTATTTACTGGGTGCAGTTAATTCAATTAAAAAACCATTTAATGAAACAGCATAGAAAGAAAATTTTCAATAGAACACTCTTCTGCATAAAAGTTGGGCATACTCTCCCATCAATAAAAACAACGTTACTGAAATCAGTGAGCACATGTAGAGATTATACATAAGAGATGCAGAACATGTTGAGTGACAAATCATATCTTAGTTTCTGTAGTGGGCTTTCTGTGCCTGTTCATTACTAAACTTCATGCTCCACTGGGTTTTGCTGGTCTTTGAGTCTCTGCTGATATTCTCATTAAGAAAAAAAAGTTGGCCAAAAGACAATGCAGAAGTAAAGTAAATTTTAAATACTATGAATATTTATTATAAGGATTTTTTTCCTGTGATGTTGGGAGAGGGAAAGAAAATAAATTCCTGTAATTTTTTATAATTTAATTTACAAAAAATCCCCAAAGTTCAAAATCCTAAACAATAAAGTGACTAAATTTGACATCAGAGAACAGTTGATGAAGAATATCTCTTCCTTTTTGTCAAATATAGTAAACTAGAGGAATGGAAAGAGAAAACATTTCTGAACATAGTTTGTGTGATTTGTTTTGCTTAATGTTGTTTATTTGTTTTAAAGGAATGTTCTAATGAAAGAAGAAGGGGAGTATAAGTAGGGAGTATTAGTATGAAGTAGGGAGATAATTGTCAGGAAGATATAATAAGTTTTTAAAAAAAAGAAAAAATCAATAATTTTTTTCCAAATAAAGATTACAAAGACTCTTGATTTACTGGTTTGTAGTATGAAGGTCATAAATCAATTATAAAAATTCAAGTTTTGAACTCCACTTTCTGTAAAGACTAACACATGTCTCATTGTTTTTCTCTGGTAGGACAGTAGAGAGAATTAACTCCTCCAGGGCATGGAGACAGACATGGAGACAGGTGGCACACATAAGAGAATCACCTGGAGCTACTATTCTCAGTCTGGGACCACAGGAAGCAGTTAGGTTAAGTTGGAGATTTTATTGTACTGGCATTTCCACCAGAGGCTACTATGGCTGCCTCAGATATTTAGGGGAATTCGATGAAGGTTGGTCTTTATTTAGCATTGATCAGACCAATCTGCCAGTAACTAATGTACCTGGTACATGAAGGAAATGTAGGTCCACAAGTCAGAAGATTGAAAGTTAAGTTATGTCTCTACCATTTACTACATATGTGACCTTAAGAAAGGCATTTGACCTTAAGCAAGCTTCCATACCATTTTCTCATTTGGAAAATGCTGAGGAGTTTAGACTAGATGCCCTCTAAATCCATGATTCTATGTGAGCTGGAAGGGACAGTTAGTAGTGCTAGAATTCTTTGTTTTTCTTGCTTTATGGATTTACTGTGGGCAGTATGGCTATAAGAGGTGTTTACATCTTTTTTTGTTAATCCAGGCCCCAAATTTGTGCTGTTTCAGAAATCAAAAAGTTTATCCACTGAGCAGAAATATTAGTGATGATAATGCCATAGATACAGCTTGCAGATGCCTAACAATACTAGCTGGGCATACAGCCCTTTCCTCATCATTTCAAAGGTGGGCACAAGATCTTGCTAGTCATATAGTAAACTATGCCCTTCTATTTTTCTCTGTCATTTTGAATAGCTTGGTGGTATTGGGGCAAAGCTTGGAGAAGTCTCTGCAGCAATTACATGCACTGACTTCATTGAACACTTCTCAACAGAAGTGCTTTTGGAAGATTCCATCTACAAGCATCTTCATGTATTCCTCAGCATCCCTCCTAGCTAAATTTATGATTATATTCTCATCTGTTTTTTGGAGATTCTATAAGTACAACTGATAGAAAGAAGAATCTCTTTGCTCCACACTTATATATCTTTGAGCAAGTATTTATCATGAACTCTATAAAAACAAAACCTAAACCAAAGCAATGCTTTCATTGACAGATGCTTTTCATTGATGAAAGATTGTGTACAAAAGTAAGATTTGAGCTATAAATAGGTAACATTCATATCCTCAGTGTTCATAACTCAGAAAATGCCTTATTCCTGAAAAAAAGTTTCTTATCTTTGATTTATTATTTTCAACATTTTGGAACTTTATGTTTTGACTTATAATAAAAACTGGTCAGTGTAGGAAGCAGGTTGTTAGTTAGAATGAGTGTGATGGCATAGTTTTGTAAGAAACAGATTTCAAGAAAGGAACAATAAAAGAGGGGCAACTAGGTGGCACAATAGATAGAACTAGAGCTGGAGTTAGGAAGACGTGTTGAAATCCAGCCTCATTTACTTACTGTGTGACCCTGAGCAAGTCCTGCTTGCCTCAATTTCCTCATCTCTAAAATGAGCTGGAGAAGGAAATGGCAAAGCACTTTGGTATCTTTGCCAAGAAAATCCCAAATGAGGTGGTGAAGAATTGACTATGATTGAAACAACTAAGCAACAACACTAAAAGAATTCAGCTTTCTTGTAATGACTGGTCTTCCTACCAGATGATAATGATAAAATACATTTCCTTCTTCTAGATAAACAACACACATGAGATATTGCATAGCTTTTTTTCTTGGTTAAATGGCATATGCTGTGGTAGGGGTGGGACAAGGGAAGATATTAAAAAGTAACTGATACAAAGGACAAAAGGCATCAATAAATTTTCTTAAAGGAAAATATAATTTTTAGGCAATTTTCAGAATCTCCAAAATCAAAATCAACATGTTAATTTCTAGTTCTGAATTTAAATACTGCATAGAGCTTCTTAGGCAATAGTTACATCAACATCTATTCATGAAGTCACAGAATCCCAAAGTTGTAAGATTCTGTGGGATCTGATTTTGTCCACCCCCTACTCAATTTATGAATACTATCAACATTCTCCTCAAATATTTTTTCTTTTTTTTAAATTAAAGCTTTTATTTACAAAATGTATGCATGCATTGCAACATTGAGCATTGCAAAGCCTTCTGTTCCAAATTGTCTTCTCCTCTTCATCCCCTCCCTAGATGGCAGGTTGTCCAATATGTGTTAAATATATCTTAAATCCAATATATGTATATATCTCTTTACACAAGAAAAATCAGATCAAGAAAAACAAAAAAACTGAGAAAGAAAACAAAATGCAAGAAAACAACAACAGAAAAAGTGAGAATGCTATGTTGTGGTCTACACTCATTTCCCACAGTACTCTCTTTGGGAGTAGATGGTTCTCTTCATTAGTGAACAATTGGAATTGGTTTGAATCATCTCATTGTTGAAGAGAGTCACATCCATCAGAACTGATCATCATATAATCTTGTTGTTGTCATGTATAATGATCTCCTGGTTCTGCTCATTTCATTTAGCATCAATTCATGTAAGTCTCTCCAGGCCTCTCTGAAATCATCCTGCTAGTTGTTTCTTATAGAACAATAATATTCAATAACATTTATATGCCAAAATATAGTCAGCCATTCTCCAACTGATAAGCATCCATTCAGTTTCCAACTTCTTGCCACTACAAAAAGGGCTACCACAAACATTTTTGCACATGGGGGTCCCTTTCCCTTCTTTAAGGTCTTTTTGGGATATAAGCCCAGTAGAAACACTGCTGCATCAAAGGATATGATAGTTTGATAACTTTTTTGAGCATTGTTCCAAATTGCTCTCCAGAATTGTTAGATCCATTCACAGTTCCACCAACAATGTATCAATGTCCCAGTTTTCCCACATCTCCTCCAACATTCATTATCTTAGCCGATCTGACAGGTGTGTAGTGGTATCTCAGATTTGTCTTAATTGGCATTTCTCTGATCAATAGTGATTTGGCGCACCTTTTCATTTGATTAGAAATAGTTTCAATTTCTTCATCTGAAAATTGTCTGTTCATATCCTTTGACCATTTATCAATTGGAGAATGGCTTGAATTCTTATAAATTTGAGTCAGTTCTCTATACATTTTAGAAATGAGGCCTTTATCAGATTCTTTGGATGTAAAAATGTTTACCCAGTTTGTTGCTTCCCTTCTAATCTTGTCTGCATTAGTTTTATTTGCTCAAAAACTTCTCAACTTAATATAATCAAAATGATCTATTTTGTGATCAATAATGATCTCTAGTTCTTCGTTAGTCACAAATTCCTTCCTCCTCCACAGATCTGAGAGGTAAACTAGCCTACGTTTTTCTAATTTGTTTATAATATCATTCTTTATGTCTAGATCATGAACCTATTTCGATCACATCTTGGTATACAATGTAGGTCAATGCCATACTAGTTTCTGCCATACTAGTTTCCAATTTTCCCAGAAGTTTTGTCAAATAGTGAATTCTTATCCCAAAAGCTTCAGTCTTTGGGTTTGTCAAATGCTGGATTATTATAGTCATTGACTATTTTGTTCTGTGAACCTAATCTATTCCACTGATCAACTGCTGTATTCCCAGTAACAATTCTTTTAGGCCTTCAGATAGAGGGAGCTCACCAGCCAGAGAAATAGTCTATCCCATTTTTGGAATAACTTGAATTATTATAAAGCTTTCCTTCTCATTCATATAGGATCAAAATATACTTACAATTCCCTGAAAATTCCTAGTTCTGTCTTCCAGGGCCAAATAGGCTTTGTCTTGTCTAATCCATCTTATAAATGATAGCCCTTCAAAAATTTGAAAACATTCCTCATACTCCCCTTAAGCTTTTTTTCTTTTCCAAGCTAAACATCCCAAATTCTTCAATCAGTATTTGTATAGAAAAAATTCAAGAACCATCATAGTTCTGGTGTCTGTTTTCCAGAAGCAAATCCATCTTGTCAACATCTCTTCAAAAATACAGTATCTAGAACAAGCACAATCTGTGACAATTAATTAGAAATTCCCAGATAGAACATAATGTATTGCTCCTGAGAACTTGTGAATTCAGATGCCTGTCTTAGTCTTCATTGATATGAATAAAACAGAAAGATCATTAGAATCAACAACCATTATTTTGGGTAAAAATAAGATGAAGCTGTAGGCCTAGGGACAACAAAAGCATTTGCCATTGTTTTGGATTCCTCTAGCCAATTCAATCTAACTTTACCTGTCCATTGATTTGATGAACTCTGATGACTATGGACTCCAAGTGAGACTCTAAAGCATTTCTGAAGTAGTTTTGGCTTCTGATGTCAATGCATAGATCTCCATAATGGCCACACCAGTGGAGTAAGAAAGATATTTTAAAGACAAAAAAGGAGCCAAGAAAAGATATTGTGAGATCAAAATCTTTTTGCTTTGGGTCAAGTACTCTTGCAAGATTTTTGGATAAAGGAATAAATGTTATGTAATCTTGAAAATAAGTTACACAGATTGAAACAGAGCAAATCTAGAATCTCTGAGCCTTCAACTAGGAGGCATTTAAGAGTAAATTTAATAAAGGAAATGATCAAACTAACATGATACTGAGTCAGATTAAGTGTAATGCCTAAAATAATTATAACTGTGATTTTTGAAATTGTAACCACGAAAAGAGTCACTAACAATGCAAATTATTCAAGGGTTTATCCATCAATGTTTTCCAATTAGCCCTCCAGAAAAAAAGAAACACCAACATGTGATGAGGTCCTGAATGGCCAGGTGTGATTTGCAGAGAGAAACTGGAATATTGGTGGAATTGTTCCTTGGAGCAACCAGGCAGAAGGCTCTTATAAAGATCAGTTAACATAATTATATGTGAGAGCATAATCCACCCTTTTTCTCTCATTGTGTATAGAGGACCCTGATTTGAGCCCTTCCCCTTCCCCTTCACTGATTATTAGAGAAAATAGAAAGAACCCTACTCACTGGTGTTCAGCCCTTCTCTGCCCCTCCACATTCCCCCCTTTCTATGTAAGTGAAATTACTTCCATTATTTAAAAGAATAAATCATTTCTGAAATTCTGAAGATTTTCTTAGATAAGATGCTGTATCAAGAGTTCTACTATTTAGTAATGCAAGGAACATCTAAAAGAAATTTGTTAGATTTCAGGTTAATTGCAAGTTTTCTGAAAATGTTTTTTTTTTCAAAACTCATTACTTCTACTATGTTTCTCATATATCTTGAGCAAATTATTTAACATTTATTAAGTGTGTCATGGTCTCATTATTTAATGAATCTGATACTAAATATGATCTGTAGCTTTCTTAAAATACTCAAGGAAGAATTTTAATCTGACAGTGTTAGCTATTTTACAAGTTTTCCTGTACCTAGTTTTGACTGTATCCTGCAGGCAAATATGAGAAAAAAGCATGATATGAGATTGCCTCCCACCACACCAGGCCTGGATAGTTTTAGGTTAGGCACAATGATTTGTAAGCTTTTTTTCTTTTTTAGATCTGAAGCCTTTGATGTGGGGCTTGGCTAATTGAGGGAATTTTGGGGGGAAGAGATTATAACTAATATTATTTCTCAAGTTTGAATCCAGGTATGGATGAGGAGAAACTTACCCTCTGTGGAGGTTGTATCCTTCTGACTCAGTTTCCAGTTGTGGTTCCTTTATATAGGAATGATTTCCACCTATTCCTGAGTCTGGCAAGGGAGTGAAATTTATTTGTGGTTTTCATACCCTAAGTGAAACAGCTAAGGATGGTTTCCTTTCATTTAACCAAGTATTTGCTTTCTCTCTTTTATAGCAGATTTCTATATTCAGAGCAAGTGATCAATTTAAAAGCCATGAGTGAAGTGCAAGCATGTAAGGAACTGCTGTTTTCTAAGAATGTGTAGTCCTTAAGTAAATGACTCTTTTACATCATTGAGTAGACGAATATTTGGCCTAGTCATCTGCCTCTTACTAGACATATCCTTTCTAAAATATGTTTGTATAAGCTCTTTAAATCTTTCAAAATGCAAGCTAATGGGGAATAACACCTGTTTAACCTATGTGTCTTTTGGCACAAATATGTTTTCTTATAAATATCCTATTTAATATGAAAAGCTGCTGGCCAATATATATTAGCCTCTTCCAGTCTTCTACAACAGACCCTGTTAAAGTGGGATATAATCTTCTCCCACAGGGTGGTTTTAAATATCTGTAGGCCAGCTTCTAATCTCAGAAACCAGGCAGTGGAAACTTCTCTTAGGTTTATGCCAGGCTACAAAGAATGTTCTTTACTCTAAAAGATTGGCAGAGAGATTTTATATATATATGTCCTCCCTCATGCAGGGATTTGGGCTAATCTCTCTGTCTTAAAGTCTTGCTTTTTGACAGAGGATCATTTTCAGATCCCTATTAAGAAGGGATGAGAGGCCTCAATTAATCTGGTGGCATCCTCCTTTCTGAAAATTGCTTTTGGGTTAAAAAGAACTTCAGCTCCCCAAAGCAATCTCCTTCATGGGGATCTTGAATACTCTCTTTTCTTGACATCCTACTTCTAATCAGCATCCCAGCCTTAAGTAGTTCTTTTGTTTTTAAGTAGGCTTGGTTAAAAGGATTATTTAATGGAAGTCTTTAGAAATTGAGATCTTTGGAGAGTTCACTCTACTCCCTATCCTTTTAATTGTTACTTCTGAGTTTTCTTTATCCTCTGAGTAACTGGTCTCTCCTAAAAGAAATGATACCTAACTAATTATTTACAGAAGTCTGCCTTGCCTAGAGTACTCATCTTTAGGGAAAATAGAAAACACTGTCAAAGGATGAAGAAAGCTCTACTTATAAGTCCTCTCTCTTTTCCTCTCCCTGCCTCAAAGTTTTGACTAAACTGATGGTTTGGAGGTAAGCCTTTTATAAACATTTCTGAAGATTCTAAAAAAAAGAATAATGTCTCCAATTGGAGATCTCCTTCATTCAGTTATTTTCTTTTCCTAATCTCTGTTGTTAGACTTGTTTTCTTTTAGGAACACCTTAAAATGGCCAGAATTAGACAACTGAATTGACCAGCTTCAGGGATCTGACTCAGAATTCACTGATAACTTACTTCAGTTAGCTACTGGCCTACTTCAGCACCACTCCAAATTGGAAATCTGTAGGATGATTTAACTCTCCATTCATTCCCAGCAGGAAGTAGTTTCAGAAGATGAGATCATTATGCTGTATCCCAAAGTGCTTTGGGGCCACATTTCTTTGGGAAGAAACTGATTGTTGGAGTGAGTGGACCCCAACACAAAATACTACAGTATCTTAGTGGGCCCCCAGTAAAGTATAAACTAACCCTATGCTAATCTCTGCTATTGTGCCCTGGTGATGTCACTAAACTTTGGCTTCAGTTCAACCCTATAGCATTCCAAATCCATAGACCACTGTATTTTACTCCCAGATTCTGGACATTACCTAGCAATTGTCCTAGGATCTAGCTCCTAAAATTTAAACATTGGCCTTCTAAATCCCCTTCTGTTTAGGGACCCCCAAATCACTTTTCAAAAGATTTCTTTAACAAACTAAGAGAAAGGAAATATTGAGGTCCTAAATGGCTGGGTGTTATTGGCAATGAGAAACTAGAGCATTGGTGGAATTATTCCTGGAGCAGTCAGGGAAAAGGCTTTCATAGATATCACTTTAGCTCTGTAGTACCTCTGTGGAGGTCATCCAGTCAGAAATCTAAGTTATGTCAATCCTCTGAGGCCTATCCTCTGTTGGGGATGGCTCATGGGCAGCCTCACTTTGCTCAGAAACCCTAATCACCTAATTGAGTTTAATTTTTTCCTATAAATCTGCTTATGGCTCATGCTTTATCCCTCTCCTATGCCACATGATGTTTCTCACTGTGCCTTATAGAATCTCTGCTCTCAGACTCCACTTCTCCTCCTTGTAGCTAACTAACTCTTTTAGGATGCTAGGTCCCTTTTGGATGCCAAGTCTCTACCTCATGGGGTGTTTCCTTGTACTGGATAATTGTGAATTCCACTAAGGAATTTGTCTTCCATCACTAATTATTAAAATATCTTTCTTGCTAACTATATACTCTCCTACTCTAATAGTTATCATTTCTGGTGTCTATTGTATCTCTTCATTTTGTCTGTAACTTCTTCTCCTACATAAACCTACTTTTTGCCAAAGAGAATGGCCCTTATGAATTCTTCACATGAATGTACAGCATCTGGTGCCACTTCATTTGCCTACATCAGGCATATCAAAACACACAAATACACACACACACACACACACACACACCATACTTTTGTGTTTAGTCTACATTATTAGCCTTTCCCCATCATTGTCTTAAGCCTATACAATTAAATTAATTTTAATGGAATAGTTAATTAATGAAATTAAATTTTAAATTGATGATTTATTATCTGGCAGCTAAGTAGCATAATAGATAGAGTGTTGGTCCTGGAGTCAGGAAACATCATCTTCCTGAGTTCAAATCTGATCTCAGACACTTACTAACTGTGTGTCCCCAAACAAGTTACTTAAACCTGTTTACTTCAGTTCCTCTTACATAAAATGAGCTGGAGAAGCTCCACTTCCATTATCTTTGCCAAATCCCAAATGTGTTCACAAAGAGTTGAGCACAACTAAAAAAATAACTAAACAACAAAAATTACAACAACAAATTTCATCATTTGATATTTTCTTAGGTGTAAATATTCATTTAACAATCAGCTTTTTCAAAGTGGTTTGATCTGGCTTCAGTAGACACCTGAAAATATTTTCACATATTCTCTCTGGAGAGTTATATCATTCTTCTCTGGAGGTTATATCATTTCTCTTGGTTTGAAATCCTGTCCCCACACTTGGTAAATATGGCTTACTGAATAGCCTGGAACATTCTTATTTTCAAGACACAACAATATAATGGAAGAGAGATGTGCATCCAAATCTCAGTACTAATGTCTATAAGTTATGTAATTTTTATAAGACACTGCAAGTCATTATTTCAGCTTCTTTCTCAGTAAAATGGGAATAATAATACTATCTAACCTTAGTGGGGAGAAGGGATATGAACACCAAGAGTTAGATTCTGGCAACTTCAAATTGACCATGGAATTGTGCATTCCATTCAACAAGGGTTTTAGGGAGAACCAAGCACTTACATTTTGCTGCTACCTCTATCCCCTATCTCTGCCTCTTTGGTAGGTGACATTGTTCATCACATTCTTGTAGGAATATGGTTATTAGGGATTTATCATTGAATTTCTTTTTTTTAATTTTATTTTTAATGTTTAAAATAAAACAAGCATTTTCATAGCAGAGTATAATAAAAAAGATGATTGTACATGAAACTGTAAATCTGCTATGCAGTTTTCTATTCCTTTTAAATAAACAAAGTTATCATGTAAATTTCTTTTTTTCTTACTTTTTCTTTCCTCTGTCTAATGACTACCATTAAACACAAATAGGTACACACACACACACACACACACACACACACACACACACACAATTATTCTATATATACTTCCATTTAAATTTCTTTCTTTGGATACAGATAACATCTTTCTTCATATGTTATTCTAGTTAATTTGGGTATTTATAATAGTCAAAATAGCATTCACTCAAAACCATGTCCTCTTGGTTCTGCTTATTTTGCTCTTCATTAATTTGTCCAAGTCTTTCCAAGTCTATCAATTCATGCTCCCCTCTAAAGGGAAATACCATATTGTTTCCTTCTCTCCAGCATTTCAGGTAAATGGATGATTGATCTATTAACATATAGTCATATAAGCAGCCACATAAACAGATTGTAAGGGGTTTTAAGGATAGATTTCTATGGGCAAAGGAAAATCATATAGAGGTTAACTGTGAGGCTTCAGTAAGCTATAATCACAGAAAAATGATGTTTTCTTTTACTTTTAAAGGCATAGAGTTGTAAAGAATCCTATAAAATCAAGAATAGGCTAAGTAGGCTCACATAATTCCAGCAAGGATGGAATGGAAGTTCCAGAAGATACTAGAAATTGGGAGCAAGCTATTAGAGGTTACTGTCATTAAACCACTCCAGAGAATCCTGTGATGACTACCTCTGGCCTTCATGGACAATGGGACAATTTGACACCCCAAGGAGAACCACACTGAACTTTTCGCTGGATTATGTTCTCTATGTTCTGTTCTTGGATGTTTCTAATGATATTTTAAAGCTAGGTTTTTCTACATAAAAATAAGATTGATCTTAGCTGTGTAAATTATTTGTATATGCACTTAATTTTAAATGGGCCTGCAAAAAAAAAAAAAAAAAGAATAGGTTTGGTGTTGGTATGTAGACAGAGAAAGAGGGCAAACATTGTCTGGTTCATTGGCTAGAAAGGGTGTCTCACTCTACATCCAGCTGACTGAAGGTTTAAACCAAATAAGATGGAACCTTATGATGTTGCTTATTAATAATCTTTGATAAAATTTCCTAAAGACATAACTAAACTAGATCCAGGTTTTTTTCTTTGCCTTAGGGTTAAAAACAAGTCAGATCACAATTTTGCTGTCATCTTTCTTGCCTTTGTACTTTCCTCATGAGTCTGCTGTTGCCCAGAGGCAAAGCTCCAGTATCACAGTCTCATTGAAGAAAAATGACTAGAATACTGGAAAAAGGCTCTTCTGTGGTCATGTTATTTTGGTTTTTTGTATCTCTGGCTTCTCCCAAAATGTGCATGTTGGCCAACTGTACTTCATTTCAAACTATGGTTCATTTCCATCCCTTGGTACTTGGTAGGCAGGACCTACTCATATACAGAGCCAAAGGCTCTGCAGGTGCAGAATAGATCTAACTCCTATTTCAGTTGTTTCACCTTCCTTGAAGGGTTGTGGTGAGAAAAATATTATGTAAATTTGTAAATGGTTATTTGATACAAAATGTCAAGGTGATCCACTTTTTAATACCAACAGATAGGCATGAATTCAATATCCCATCTCTTCTGAGATCCTGAAGTCATATATCCTTCAGGCTATACTGGACTCCAGTTATCATTTGCATGAGATCCAAGGCTTTATTTCCATTGGGTTGTACAACCTGGCTCCATTAAATGTTTACCATCTGTTGTTCTTTCGGGGGATCTACTGCTAGCCATCCACAGGTATTGGCCATCCCATAGAGATGCTTGCTTTATTCTGTCAAAGCTATGCTTTTACTCTCTTAGAGTATTTTCCAAATGTCCCAAAGATCTGCAGTTCTCTCAGACTGTGAGTTTTATAGATCTTTTTTTTTTATTGTGAACCCTATAAATTATATACATGACCTACTGAATTAATATATTATGGAGATTATGAAACATACAAATAATTAGCTAACAGAAGAATAAACAGTTTAAAATTATTTTTAAATAGCCTTAAGTTTTTTATTAGTCTCCCTAAAATATTGCTAATATTGAATTATATTGCTTTCACTAAATATGTTCACTATTTTTGGAAAGAATGTAGTTTATGTCCTAGAGGATAGAGCAGCCTTGTAAAAAAAGATCATCATTTGTTCAAAATTAAATATCCCCTTAATCTAATCAATTTAGTGAAGCCACACAGGTGAATTTCTTTCTTTTTAAATGTAGTTTTTATTGTAAGATACATAATAAAATAGTTGCATAACAGATTATAACACTTAGAAAACACAATAATTTTTCAGGATGAGTCATATTTTTCTTTGTGTAAATATTCACCATCCATAATGTCAAAACAATAGGCAAGCTTAAGTTGTCTCTGATTTCATTCAACTCAGCAGCAAAAATGAAATATAAATCCATCCTTTTTTATGTGATTCAGCTTAATGGATGATATTCTGACTAGGTTTCCATTTCAGGTTTGAATATTTTAGTTGCTTTTGTATGAGCATGAGAAGCATCAAGAAAACCAGTTTGACTTGGGGAGGGAAAGAAGCAAGCATTTTTGTGGTGTCACTCTGTTCCAGTTAATATTCTAAGAGCTTTACAAATATTATTTCATTCAATAGAATATAGGAAAGAAGAAATACAAAATGAGACTGAAGGAAGAGATTGGTACAGGTTTCTAAGGATTCTAAATGCCCAACAGATGAGTTTATATTTGCTTCTGAAATCATTAAGGAGTCACTGGAGTTGCTTTAGAATTAACTAATGTATAAATGTATGAAAGATGATATAGGTCTGCTCTCTTGTTGAGAAAATCATCTTGGCAGATGTGTGGAAGATTAATTGGAAAGAGAAGAGAGTTGAGGCAGGATTAACAGTTAGAAAACCATTGCAATAGTCCAGGCACAGATGTGTAGTAGGATGGTGGAAATATAAGTGATTGAAGAGATGTTGTGGATATAGAAACAAGATGATTTGATAACTGCTTGAATATGAGTGAATGATGGTAGGAACTTAAGAATGACATCAAAATTGTGAAATTTAATGAATTATAAAGATGAGGATGATAGAAATAAGTTAAGAAGAGATATGCCTTTGAGGGGGGAGATTACAATTCTGCTTGAGAACTATATTTGAGATTCCTAATGCATAGCTAGTTTGAAATATTTAAAAGGCAAATGGTAGCTCATGTAAGAGACTAGGACTGGATAAGTGGATCTAGGAGTCATCAAAATAGAGATGATGTCACCAAGTGAGAGTTAAGAGAAGAGATCTTTGGGTTCTACCCAGGGTTAAAAAGTGGAATTGGAAGATGATCTAGCAAAAAAAAAGACTAAGAAGAAGCAATCAAATAGGTAAGAGAAGAACTAAGAGAAATTAGTTTCATGAAAACCCAGAAAGGAAACCATGTCTAGAAGAACAAGAAAATCAACAGCATCAAAACCTGAACAGTTTAAGAATATGAAGACTGAATAATAGTTATTACATTTGACAGTTCAATGATCATTGCTTACTTTAGAGAGAGTAGCTTCAGTTGAATGATGAAGCCAGAAACCAGTTTACAAAGAATTGAGTTAAGTGAGAAAAAAGAAAATGAAAACAATCTAGCTAGCTTTTTTCATGTTTGGCAGAAAAAAGAAAGAGAGAAATTGGCTGATAACTAGTGAAAAACAAGTGAAGCTTTTTTAGGATGTTGGGAACCTTTATGTTTATAAAGAATAAAAGAGGATTGGAGAAGGCTTGCTTTTTTCATAAACTTATAGCTTACAGGGAACTTAAAGGCCATTGAATCCAACCCCCTAATTTTACATATGAAGAAACTGAGCCCCACTGAAACCATATGTCTTGCCCAAGATCATAAAGAAAGTAAGTAGTAAAACTGGATAAGAACCCAGAGCAACTGACACCAAATTTCATGTCTTTTCCATTATTCTGATACTGATTCTTGTCTCCATTTCTAAATAAGGTGTTAGGTGAGGTGTTTAGGTGAAAGAGTAGATGGGGGAGATTCTATGGGAGATGTGGGGAGAGAAGAGGTTTGAAACAGTTGCTATGTCAAGTGAAATAAAGAATCAGTTGTTTGTCTTTTTTTTTCAGAGAGAACCAATGACATCATGGAGTGATATCTTGACATGCACATGAATTGAATTTAAGCAAAGCAGAATTGCATAAAATCAATGATCTCACTCTCTCTTTCAGAATCTTCAAAGTCCAGTGGCAAAACAAAAGTCAAGACAGCTGAGGATGACCTAGGATATAGTGGGTGATCCTGATGCCTTTGATGCTGACCAGGCTCTAAGAACTCCACAGTACCTGTTTCAGCTGCCTTTAAGGCCACTGGAACAAATTGTTCTCATCTAATCATTCTTTTGGGTTAAGTCTTCACCAGCTTGGGTTAAGCATTTCCTTAATTAACCAGTTGCTTTGAAGTCTGACAATTATCCTCCGTCTGGTTTAGCCCAGATATAGTTTACCACAGTGTGGAACTGTGCATCTTAAAGCATATTGGAGTCATAGGTGAGAGGTGGGTGAAGGTGGATACCAAAAGTAGAAGAGCAGCCTTGAAAAGGGCTCAGCAAGCCCTTATATCAGAGATGCTAGAGTCAGTTAGGTAGTAATAAAAAGATTGCCTTGTTTAAGTGAGGGACCACTAGAGATTAAATAACATAAATTAGTAGTGGATATAATTTGAACAGTTTTGTGACTTTCTCTAGCTTTGTTCAGCAGCATGAAAGCTATAGTAAAGGAAGCAGATGGTGGGAGTGATTCAGCATTAGGATTTGGCAAGACATATGTATGATTATGAGCATCAACAATCATAGGACAAAATGGCAAGGGATTCATGCAAAGTTTAACTTGTTCCACAAAGGTTTGAAATCAGGAAAGTAGAGGTATATATTCAAAGCCAGAATGATTGTCTAGGAAAGCACTGAGGAGTAGAGGGAATGGAGGTTATAGTGAAGATAATGAATAAGTTTAGTATGTTAGGCATAGAGAGAGATGGAATGATAAATTGTCATCAGATAAAGAAAGTTCAGAGTTCTTGATAATGGAAATAAGACATTTGTAAGTAATGGCAAGATCAAGATTGACATAAGTGTGACTGTGTGTCTAGTTGAGAAGGAGTAGAGGTTTAAGTGTGATGTTACAAAATATATTACTTATTAATATGTAAAATTATTATTATAGTTTTAAATTCCTTTCTAAAATTATTGGACTAATCCATATTTTCACCAAGAATATATTAATGTTCCCATCTTTCTTGAATCTGTACAACATAAACTTTTCTATTTTTTGTCATTTTTGACTATTTTCTAAATATGAGGTAAAACGTGAGAATTTTTTTGATTTAAAATTCTTATATTTCTAGTGATTTAAAGAAATATTTTATGTTATTGCTAGAAGTTATTAATTCCTCTTTTGAAAATTATTTGTTAAAATCTTTTGATCACTTATCTATTTGGGAAATAGCTTTTGATCTAACATATTTGTGTTAGTTTTCCATATATCTTATATATCAAACCCTTATCAAAATTATTTGATTAAAAGATTTCCTGAGAAAACCATTTTCTCAAAATCGTGCTGATTCTGTTCCCACAAAAACTTTTCAATTTCAAATAATTAAAATTCTCTATTATATCTTTTGTAAATGCCTCCAGCACTTACTTAGCTAAGAATTCTGCCACTAGCTTAATCTGTAAACAATATCTGAACTGTTTCTCTTCTAATTTTTTATGATCTTGAAAAATTATCTTGCATATCTCTTAGATGTTCTTTATATATCTTTCCCTATTCACCTCCCAGAAAGTCATTGCTTGTAACAAAGAACTAAAAAAGAAAAAAAAGTATCTTAGGTACTGATTAGTACCTAAAAAAAAAAAATCTGATGTATGTGATATTCCACTTCTGTGGAATTGCCACTTGTGCAAGGGAATTAGGGGAAATATCTTCTCATATCTTCTTGTTCTCTGTCATTCTTCAGTATTCACTTTTGATTATTTTGTTGTTCTTTCCATTTATGTTACATTTATTGAGTTTGTATACACAGAATCTATCTACATATATTTTATATACACATATATATACATAAATGAATATATATGTGCATAATTTAAATGTGTGTATAGATAGATGGATAGACAATAGATTGATAGATAGATAGATAGATAGATATGTGTATATATGTACACATATAGACAGACAAACAGACAGAAAGATAGATAGATAGGTAGGTCTTGCTCTGAGATGAGGCAGGAAAGCCAATTTGCCATTTGGCAACAGACTGAAGCAAATAGGAGCCTGGTAATAAGTGAGCAAATTCTTTTCAGAAATTGTATAGAAAATGGTCACTTTAGGGAGTTTTGAGCACAAAAAGCCCAATGATTGTTTATTCTGACCACTCCCAGGTATATGCCAAAGGCTCTGCTTAATCTGGTCTTCATAAACCATAGACTTCATGGAGACTTCCAAAAAATGAACCTTACAAAAGTATAAGAGCCCAAAGGAAAACTTCTAGAGTACTTTCAATGATTATAGCCTATTTGAGTTCCATGAACAAAAGAGAAAGCTGTAGTTGATTCAGTAAAAAGGGGGGCCATTGGAGTACTCAAGTGGAGAAGATGGATGCTTTAAAACTTTAAGAATCCAATAAGCCTTTGGATTTCCTTTTTAGTTGGGCAATTGTTGTCAGGATCATATGAATACTTCCAATTGACTATATTTCTAAAACTTGACAGAGCAAGTTGAACACTAGGTTGTCTTTTTTGGAATGATTTCTTATTCCCTGTCTGTTATATGGCCCCTATCCAATTTTGAACTATAAACACCACGACTTTATTATGTTTGGCAGTATTATATGATCAATGTTGTAGCATATATCAGAGGTGTCAAACATATAGCTTGTAGTCCAGTGTGACTGCTGAACCCAGAATAATTACATTCCCAAATGTAGCTGAGAGATTATCCACAAAATAAATAAAATATAATAATTAGATAATGTTAATATTAATACTAAATAAATATTAGTAATAATATAATGCCAGAGAAACTGAGAAATAGAGATTAGAGAGTTTTTAATATTTTATTTGAATTTCTGAGAGGGAGAGATTGTCTGGGGGGTAGCAGAATCCATTTTGCCCCAGGGCTTAATTGGACTTTCATCTCAAATAATTCAGCATGGAATGTGAGGTTCCAATGATTTTTATAGGGCTCCAGTGATCAGGGGAAACAAAGGCAAGGGGTGGAGTCCTAACACTGGTGAGCAGGAATTTCCAGGAAGGGACCATCCATCTGGTTCTAATAGGCTGAGGATAGGACCATAAATTCTTACAAATTGGGAGTGAAGGAGGTATTCAGCTAGAAACAGGAAGTCTGGAGAGATAGAGGTGGATGATGCCAATTAGGTATCTGAGATAGGACATCTGGAGTTTCATGACTCTTTTGGAATACCAGAGTGGCCAGATTTCCATAGCCCTAATTATCTCAGTCCTAATAAACAGGAAAGGGGGGTTGCAAACAGGGGGATTGAAGCAGAACAATTAAGGGAAACCGAGGCAGAACAATTTAGAGAAACCGAGGCAGAACAATTTAGGGAAAATTAGGCAGGGCAATTTAGGGAAATTGAGGCAGAACAATAAAAGGAAACTGTGGCACAACAATAATATTTCTAAGTCCTCATTTGATTTAATAACCCCATTTCTATTTAAGTTTGAAAAAAACTTACTGGTATATTTCATTGTAAGAAAAGGAACTCTCTTTAGTGTCTCTGCCATCTAGAATGTGGCAGAATAAAAGATAGTTCAGGTAGCTCTGGGAGAAGATGGTACACTAAATTTCTTTTTTTCATTCAAATTTATTATTTCATTGATGTAAAGGATTCTGCGTGAAACTCTACAATGCACAGCAACAATTTTTAACTCAAAATATCAGAGAATTGCTCTCCAAATTTTTTTAAATCACTCATCATGTACATTAAAAAAAAGCATCCACATTCAATATAAGCCTATTTATTTATTTATAAATTTAGACAATGTATCCCAAAAAACTTAATATAGTTTTAAACTACGAAACTTAAAGTTTGCTAACTTAAAACTACACTAAGATTTTTGGGGCATTTACATATATGCTACTATGCAAATAATTTACAGATAACAATCATAAAACTTAAAAAAGATGAAAATTTTGGAAAGGATGAAGTAATGTTTAATCATAATGTCAATAGTGAGCCACTATAGATTATCCAGTAAGAGAATGAAATGGTCATGCTTATCCTATTAAAAAATCCCTTTGGTATTTGTGTGGAGGATGGATTGGAGAGGGGAGAGAAAATTAGAGAGGGAAACAAATTGAAAACCATTAAAATAATCCAGGTGAAAGATGATGATGACCTGAACTAAGGTGTATACGTAAATAGAAAGAAGGGAACAAATGAGGAAGATGTGATCATAGAAGCAATATATTTGACAACTGAATATCTGTTTGAGGGAAAGTAAGGAGTCAAAGATGGTCATAAATAGGGGTGATTAGAAAGATAGTGGTGTCCTCAAAAGGGAAGGAATATAGTTTGCCATTTCCTTCTTGAACTCATTTTATAGATAAGGAATTGAAGTAAACAAGGTTAAGTAACCTGACGAGATCACATGGTAAGTGTCTGAAGCTGGATTTGAACTAAGAAAGAGAAGTCTTCCTGACTTTAGATTCACAATGCCTCTAGCCACTTCGCCATATAGCTGTCCACTTTATAGATGAGCAGACTTAGGTAAATAGAATTAAGTGACATGTCTGAACTCAAGATGAATCTTCATCTCTTCAGTTTCAGCCTTCTGCCACCTATATTATAACCATCTTTTACCCTCTGATTGGTTGATCACACAGTCCTTGGGTTTAGATCATGGCCCTTACAGAGCTTGAATCTCTTTCTTCCTCCCACCCTTGAAAATCACTGTATTAGAGAGTTCCTTGACTTTATATATCCATGAATCTTGTCCTTTTATGAGATCAGAAGGTCAATTTGCCATTTGACAATAGACTGAGGATCAAATAGATTAAGTGCTCTGACTAGTATTCGGAACCTTGTTGGGCATAAGTAGCTGGCTCTTAAACCAGGGCTTTTTATATAGTCTCTATTCACAATCCTTTTTCACCCAAGAAATTTTTACATGACCTTGGATATATAGGTATATAAAATAGGTAACAAATAAAAAATTTACTGATAAAAAGTCATAATTTTGCAACCTTCACATGAGGTTGCACCCACAGCTTAATAAGCTTTTAGTCCAGAACATTGAAAAATTTAAAAACTTGCTCTTAGCCACACTATTAATTTCTATTAAAAGTAGAATGCCTCTTTTCATTACCAGGAGTCCTCAAACTTTTTAAATAGGGGGCCAGACTATAGTAAAAACAAAAACTTTGTTTTGTGGGCCTTTAAATAAAGACACTTTATAGCCCTGGGTGAGGGGGATAAACGTCCTCAGCTGCTACATCTGGCCCACGGGCCGTAGTTTGAGGACCCTTGCCTTATATTGTTTCCTATCTGTACAAAAATGTTGTATTTCCCCAATAGAATATAATAAGATCATTATAAGTAAATATTTTTTTCTTTTTTATCTTTATGCCTTGTCCCAAATAGACACTAAATAACTGCTTAGTGAATTGAATTAAAGGAATAATTGTCTATAGGGAGGTCTATTGGAAATATTTTGCTTGAGGGTCAGTCTTTAATATGTCATTGATGTTAAGGCTGAAAAATAATCCTTAGGAATAATTGCTTCCATAAGATAAATGTTTAAAAAAAAAAGTCAAACTGGAATGCTATTTAAAACTTTAGACGGAATTCAATGAGAAATATAAAAACAATTAGGAACTTCAGACTACAGTTTATTTTTGACTTTTATTTTTGTTCCTGCATGCATATGGGGTGGGGAGGAAGGGGAGAACACAATGAGGAGAAAATTGCAATGACTGGTCTGTTACATAAAGTTGTCTAAACAACCACAACAATGCCATGAGTTGTGAAATTACTCATTCAATTCCTAATTGTCAATATGGATAATTTGGACAATTGGTTTATTTTGTTTCCTGAATGATCCAAATTAGCTGTTGGGGTAGTAGGGGACTGCAAGGATTGGGGAAAGCAGGAAGCAGCTCAATTTCCCAGTAAGTACCCAGCCTTCTGTTTTGCTTTGACTTTGCATACATTCTTTCATACATTATTTATTTGATTTAAAGAGTGCTTTGGCTCTTTTGATGTGCTATCTTAATACTTATTTTTCAACATACAATTGAGTGAACAGATGGTCTCTGGTGATTTATAGATGCAATTGTTATAATCCCAAAGTGTTAAGGCTAGAATGAATGTTGGCAGTTCATGTAGTGTGTCTGCTCTTTTAGGGTAATGACTCCTTTATCTTCTCCATAGAGACTTATAGAATCCTTCTTTCATATGGCAACTAGGCAATAATCTAAAGCTGGATAAAAGTAGAACTAGATTCCTGGTTTAGCTTCAAACTCATTGAATAAATGTATAGGAATGTGTATTTAGAGTTCGATTGTAGAAGTCATCAAATCCTTCCCTCTCTTTTTGTATATGAAACAGCTGAGACAGAGAAGTCAAGTTAATGAGGTAAAATCTAGTTTTGGGGGCTTTCCGGTATAGGAACCAAAAATATGATGAGGTTTAGATTTTGGGGTTCCCTTTTGTAGGGAACCAAAGGATAAGGTCTAGATTTAGGGAACCAAAATGAGATTAGTTTTTGGTTATCAGAGAGTTAAATGATAAGGTCTAGTGGCAGGTTAGGGGTTCAGGGAACCAAATGGAGAGGTTGGCTCCCCTGCACCCCCTTGGGATTCAGCACAAGGATAGGGAGTTTTGGGGAACCCCCTTCTGGCAGCACAGGGATTCTCTGTAAAGGAATGTACAAACTCAAAAATCTAGATTGATAAGAGGTTTACTATTGGAATTGGGAAGTAAGGTTAGAAATCCCAACAGAGAGGCATAAAGTCTCGTTAGGAAAACAGGTGAGGGTAAAGAGAGAATAACACTAGAAAAGAATATCATTCCAATGGGCAGAGGCTTCCTTGGCATGGCATAGCATAGCATAGCATGACATGTTTAGAACCTCTGCAAAGAGAGGATTTTAGATCGGCTCTTTTATAATAGGAGCTTTGGCTACAAGCTGAAGGGGGCTAGTGGATTCCCAAGTTGGCTCTATCTACAAACTGGGTTTCAACTAGAGCTAGAATTTGAATAGAATTGAATGTGTTTCTTTAATTCAGTAGGTTGGAATTCTTTTACTCAGGACTGAATCAACCCCATGTAGATAACAGAATGAAACTGTTTGTCTTGTTTCCCTCGAGCAGGATCCCTCACTGAGGCAGAGGTGAAGAATTTCTCCTTCAAGGATTTTGAGTTTTGGGGTCCCTTTTTCAAAGTCACTTACCTCGTGTCATATAGCTAATACATATGTAAGTCAGAATTTGAGTCCTGACTTCCAGTCCAGCTCTTAGTACCTCCCACACAATCCAGTTCAATAAATATTTTCTAAGCATTTTGCTTTGTACAAAAAAAGGGAAGTTCGATGGTACAGTGGATAGAAGGTTGACCCTGAAATGAAGACAAGCTGAGTTCAAATCTGATCTCAGAGATTTATTAGCTATAAGTAATATTGGGCAATTCACTTAACCTTGTTTGTCTCAGTTTCCTCATCTGTAAAGTGAGCTGGAGAACGAAATGGCAAATTACTCTAGTATCTTTGCCAAGAAAACCCCAATGGGGTCACAAAATGTCAGCTATCCACTAAAATAAAAAACCAGCAAATATATATAACATTGTGCTGGGTCTTGGAGATTTTTTAAAAAGGAAAACTACTCTTTTTTCTCAAAAAGTTCACTTTTAATTTGGATGGAGAATCCATGTAAACAAATAAGATGATTTGAGAAGAGAAAGTATACTGACTATAAGACAGATAAGAAAAAGCTTCTGGAATAAGAAGTTTAAGAAATGGCAGTATGGGAGATGTCTCAAAATATGGCCCTCCATGAGAAGCTATACATGAGTTATGAGGACTTAGTGGAGGGAGAAAGAGAGGGGAAAATTAACATCCATGAAGTCACTGACACTTATTCATTGAATTATTAATGGAATTTTTGTGTGATGGTACTCAGCGAAGGATTATACAAACATAATGGAAGCTCTGTGAACTTTACTTCATCTTTCTTCCCTTTTTTTTTTTTTTTTCAATAGTCTGGCTTCAGCTTACCTGATCTGAATCTTTGATTTAGTTGACTTGAAGGTTCTCAAATTAATTTTTTATCTGAAACCCAGCTCTAACACAATTGCAAAAACCTAAATAGACATCATCAATGCTCACACCTAAGAACAAATTGAAGATCATCAAACAATGAGCACACAAATTCATCCTCAGCAGTAACACTGTACCTACATTTTGAATGGTTGATCTTTTTTTTGGTAAATTCCAGGTCCAATTTTCTGAAAATACTTCTTTTAAAAAAAATTTAAACAAACATTTCTTATCTATTTCTCACACTGCCCCAACTGATCACAAAAAAAGAAAAAGGAAATCCACATAACAAGTACACATAACCTAATAAAATAAATTCCTTCATTGGCTATGTCAAAAAATGTGTATCATCTTGCATTTTAACTTCTTGAATATTTCCTATCAGAAACCTTATTTGTAGCCCTTGTTTCTACCCCACATTCCTACTTTCATAGATTTTTTTATGACACCAAAGCTTAAGTGCAAACTATATATATCTAAAATTATTGTGACTATTTTTATTAAGACTATTTATTATCATTACAGTAAGTTTCCATTGAGGAAGTTTTTCTGCCAACAAAAATCAGTATTTTCTTCATAATTTGTGACTTTAGGAGTTGACTAGATCATTGAAAGGCCTAGAGTCACATAGCCAATACCTATGTTAGAGGTATTTATGATGCCAGAGAAACTGAGACAAGATAGAGATTAGAGAGTTTTTAATATCTTATTCGAAAGGGAGAGATTTACTGGGACCAAATGGATCCATAGTTTGGTCCCAGGGCTGAATGAGACTATCGTCTCCAAGAATCTAGCACCAATGTGAATTCCCAATGACATATATATATATATATATATGTGTGTGTGTGTGTATATATATATATATATATATATATATATATATATATATATATATATATACATACACATACATACACTTGGCTCAGCTACAGGGGTAGACCGAGCCAGGGATGAAGTCAGAGTTCTGAGAGTTGGACTATCAATCCAGTTCTGACAAGGTGGAGGGAAGCATTCTGATAAATTGGGATTACAGAATGAGGAGAGGCACTGGACATTCTAATAATGTCTAAGATAGAAGGTCTTTCTCCTTATCTGGATCATCATGATTAAGAGGGAGGGATGGTTTTGCCGGATTGACCAGAACAATTAGGAACTGAGGCAGAACAATTCAGGGAAACTGAGGCAAGCCAATGTAGGGAAACTGAGTCAGGACAATAAAAGAGAACTGTGGCATAATAGTCAAAAAGCTCAGGTCTAAAGATTTGACTTCTAGAGAAAGGGAATATGACAAAGGCTAGTGAGAGGAAAGAGAAAAATACTATTTCTAAGAAGCAAGGAGAACAGATTATGGTACATGAAGGTAATGGAATATTATTGTTCTATAAAAATGATAAACAAGTTTATTTTTTAAAGGACTGGAAAGATTTACATGAATTGATGCTGAGCAAAACTAGTAGAACCAGGAATACATCATATACAATAACAGCAAGAATGTGCGATGATCAATTATGAAAGAATTTAAAGCAATCCCAATAGATTTTGGGCAGAAAATGCCATCTGCATCCAGAAAAAAAACTAAGGAGACTGAATGTTCACTATGTTCACTTCTTTTTTTCTGTTTTATTAATCATGCTTTTTCCCTTTTGCTCTGATTTTTCTCTCGCAACATGATTCATAAAGCAATGTGTGTTAAAAATAAAATAAAATAAAATAAAATAAAGCCTATCACTACCTGAAAAAGCCAGCACTCAAATCTAGGACTTCTTATCTAGTATTTGTGTCACTATATCTTAACTATCAAATCTAGGACTTCTTATCTAGTATTTGTGTCACTATATCTTAACTATTAATATTCCCCATTATCATGCTTTTAGGATGAAGTGGAGACCAATTGAGGTAGGACAAGGAATTTGTGGGTCCTGGGCAAAATTTGAAATCTTCATCACCTGTATATTATTGGTTATAGGAGATTTTGAATCTGTACTGTAAGGCTAAGATAATAAGTATAAAGCAGTTATCCCACTGCCTAACACATAGTAGACACTTAATAAATACTTATTCTTTCCACCTTACTCCTGTTCCCACTATATTACATGGAATTTGATGACAAAACAAATACCTGGATGTCATGGAGAGTCAAATGTTCAGGCATTAAAGATAAATGCATATTTTAAAAACTTAACCTACAATAATTAAAAATGCAAAATAGCATGCAATCCCTTTTTGTTTTTGCAGTAAACATGACAGACTAATAGAAAAGGATGCTAAAATTCACATATTTTTTCCACTCTATGAACACTTTGTTTCTTATTGGTCATCCTTATTCTAGTCTATCCCCTATCTTTCACACAACTATCAAATTACTAAAACATAGATCTCACCAAATTGCTCCATTTTTCAAAAAAATTTCATTGGCTACCTGTTGCCTCTAGAATAAAATACAAAATCTATTAAATACACAATATATTTACTAATATTTAAAGCTTTCCATAATCTGGGTCCTATCTATTATCTCATTTTACATCATATTGTTTCTCTTAATTAATTCTATTTGAACCAAAATGACCTTATTTATTTCCCCAAACATGAAATTCCATTGTCTATTTTTATGGCTTTGCACAGCAAGTCCACTATGACTTTCCTCAATTCTTTCAAAGAATTAAGTGCCTACTTATTCACATATTGTTGTTATTTTTCTTCATTCTCAAAGAGGATCATTGACATCCCAAGGGTGATATCTTGACTCCCATGTGAATTGGATATGAGTGATACAGATCTATGCAAAGTCATCATCCTCACTTTCTCCTCCAGAGTCATCAAAATCCAATAGTAAGACAAAGGTTAAGATGACTGACAATGGCCCAAGATGCAATGGATTATCTTGGCCTTTCTTGTTTATTCATATGGCCTTTACTGATCTTCCCAGTTTTTAGTGTTTTCTCCCTTTTAAAATTACTATGCAGAATATACCTTATATTTGCTATTCTCTGCATATATTGTTCTCCCACTCCCAAGCCCCGATTGAATGTAAGCTTCTTGAGGGTAGTAACTTCCTTTTCTTTTTTGTATTTATTTCCCCAACCTGCTACTGTGCTATTATATAGTAGGTTCTTGACAAATTTATGTTAAATTGAATTGGGGGGGAGGGACATTTTTTCTTCCAAATTGATATTTGGAGTAATTTTCATATAAGTAGTCTGAGAGAATTAATGCAACTCTAAATGTTCCTAAATTACTCCTAAGGAATGTAAGTGCTCTCAGAGAGACTGAAGAGAGCAGTTTTAGAGTATATAAGAAGTAATGAAACAATTGCATCGAACAGATGTTTTCTACAGGACAAGTGGAAATGGATTTCAATTACATCAAGAGAGATTTGGATTGGTTATTATTTCTGACATAAGGATTGAATGAAGGAATATATTAGCAAGGGTCATTGCAGCCTTTATGAATTTTAAAGAAGTTGAACAATTCTCTGGAAAGAAGCACTCAAACGCTATGAAGCATTACTAATATTACTATATCTCATAGGTATTTCCAGGAAATGATTTATGACATTCTGGCACCCAGTGAATTATTTCTAGTTTGTGCACATGTATTCTATATCTTATCTGCTTGGAATAGATATGTAGATCTCTTCTTTTAATCTCTAATCCCTTGAATTTTGAGCCATTAACCTGCAATTAATATAAGTGACCACCAGGAAGTACTAATAAGCATTATCACAGAATCTCATCTAGTCCAACCCACACTTGATAGAAATTCTCATCATGACATATAGTATGAGAGTTGTCCAGCAACTGAGAAATAGTGTCTGGCCGAGAAAGCCTCTAAATGAGATTTAGAGTAAGAGCTGCTATTCCACAGTCTATGAATAATTACTGATATATTTAATAAAATGTTATTTTTATTATTTATTATTATAACTGATTGATTTTACCTTACAATGACCCAAGCAGGCAACTCTTTTAAAACTATTAAGTCTACACCGTCTGCACTGGTAAAGGGACTTTCTTCATTAAGAATACATTGATAGTGGAACCTTTCCTGGTAAGATCTGGAGTGAAGCAAGGTTGCCCACTATCACCATTATTATTCAATATTGTATTAGAAACACTGGCCTCTGCAATAAGAGTCGAGAAAGAGATTAAAGGAATTAGAGTAGGCAATGAGGAAACCAAACTATCACTCTTTGCAGATGATATGATGGTATACCTAGAAAAACCCCAGAGATTCTACTAAAAAGCTATTAGAAATAATTCATAATTTTAGCAAAGTAGCAGGATACAAAATAAATCCCCATAAATCCTCAGCATTCTTATACACCACCAACAAAATCCAAGAGCAAGAGATACAAAGAGAAATTCCATTCAAAATAACTGTTGATAGCATAAAATATTTGGGAATCTACCTACCAAAGGAAAGTCAGGAATTATATGAGCAAAATTACAAAAAAGTTTTCACACAAATAAAGTCAGACTTAAATAATTGGAAAAATATTAAGTGCTCTTGGATAGGCCGAGCAAATATAATAAAGATGACAATACTCCCTAAACTAATCTATTTATTTAGTGCTATACCAATCAGACTTCCAAGAAAATATTTTAATGATTTAGAAAAAATAACAACAAAATTCATATGGAACAATAAAAAGTCGAGAATCTCAAGGGAATTAATGAAAAAAAAATCAAATGAAGGTGGTCTAGCTGTACCTGATCTAAAATTATATTATAAAGCAGCAGTCACCAAAACCATCTGGTATTGGCTTAGAAATAGATTAGTTGATCAGTGGAAAAGGTTAGGTTCACAAGACAGAATAGTCAACTATAACAATCTAGTGTTTGACAAACCCAAAGATTCTAAATTTTGGGATAAGATTTCATTATTTGATAAAAACTGCTGGGATAACTGGAAATTAGTATAGCAGAAATTAGGCAAGGACCCACACTTAACACCACATACCAAGATAAGATCAAAATGGGTCCATGACCTAGGCATAAAGAACGAGATTATAAATAAATTAGAGGAACATAGGATAGTTTATCTCTCAGACTTGTGGAGGAGAAAGAAATTTGTGACCAAAGATGAACTAGAGACCAATCACAAAATAGAAAATTTTGATTATATCAAATTAAAAAGCCTTTGTACAAACAGAACGAATGCAAACAAGATTAGTAGGGAAGTAACAAACTGGGAAAACATCTTTACAATTAAAGGTTCTGATAAAGGCCTCATTTCCAAAATATATAGAGAACTGACTCAAATTTATAAAAAATCAAGCCATTCTCCAATTGATAAATGGTCAAAGGATATGAACAGACAATTTTCAGATGAAGAAATTGAAACTATTACCACTCACATGAAAGAGTGTTCCAAATCACTATTGATCAGAGAAATGCAAATTAAGACAACTCTGAGATATCACTACACACCTGTCAGATTGGCTAAGATGACAGGAAAAAATAATGATGAATGTTGGAGGGGATGCGGGAATACAGGGACACTGATGCATTGTTGGTGGAGTTGTGAACGAATCCAGCCATTCTGGAGAGCGATCTGGAATTATGCCCAAAAAGTTATCAAACTGTGCATACCCTTTGATCCAGCAGTGTTTCTATTGGGCTTATACCCCAAAGAGATACTAAAAAAGGGAAGGGGACCTGTAGGTGCCAAAATGTTTGTAGCAGCCCTGTTTGTAGTGGCTAGAAACTGGAAAATGAATGGATGCCCATCAATTGGAGAATGGCTGGGTAAATTGTGGTATATGAATGTTATGGAATATTATTGCTCTGTAAGGAATGACCAGCAGGATGAATACAGAGAGGCTTGGAGAGACCTACATGGACTGATGCTAAGTGAGATGAGCAGAACCAGGAGATCATTATACACTTCGACAACGATATTGTATGAGGATGTATTCTGATGGAAGTGGATTTCTCTGACAAAGAGACTTAACTGAGTTTCATTGGAGAAATGATGGACAGAAACAGCTACACCCAAAGAAGGAATACTGGGAAATGAATGTGAACTATTTGCATTTTTGATTTTCTTCCCGAGTTATTTTTACCTTCTGAATCCAATTCTCCCTGTGCAACAAGAGAACTGTTCGGTTCTGCAAATATGTATTGTATCTAGGATATACTGCAACATATTTAACATATATAGGACTGCTTGCCATCCTGGGGGGGGGAGGAGGGAGGGAGGGGAAAAAACGAAGCATAAGTGATTGCAAGGGATAATGTCGTGTAAAAATTATCCTGGCATGGATTCTGTCAATACAAAGTTATTATTAAATAAAAAAAAATTAAAAAAAAAAGAATACATTGATAACATTAGAGATCTAAAATATGTGTGTAAATAATAGCCATAATAGCTAATATTTATATTATACTTTAAGGTTTGCAAAGCACTTTAAGCACCTCATTATATCTTCACAATGACCATGAGAGGTAGGTGACATTATTATCCCCATTTGAAGATAAGAAAGCTGTGGCAGCCATCCATTAAGTGACTTGTCCAGAATCATTCAGCTAAGAGATATCTAATGCCAGCTATAAATTTAGGGCTACCTGACTCCAGAATTCTGTCCATTGTGTCACACAACTGCCTATACATATATAGATAGATAGATAGATAGATACATACATACATATATATGTATATATATATATGTATCTATCTATATATCATAGCAACTTATTAAATTATGTTATTCCTTTGTCCCATCCTGTTCTTAGTTTGTCAACTTCTAAATTTATATGTACATTTTAATATAAATTGCATAGCTGTAGTCATTATATAAATTGGTTTTACTTTGATATGTATCACATTATGTCTTTGTATTTCTCATGTACCAGTTTTCAATAAATATTTAGTATTCCATTAAAATGATATACCAGAATTTATTCAACCATTTACCACATTTCCATGTCAAGCTGTGTTATTTCCAGTTCTTTGCCATTACAATAATTCTGATATACACATGAACATATATATGCATATTTATATGTGTATATTTGTCTTGCAATACATGCATGAATGGACTTATTCACAAATTACCAAATATCTGAGTTTTGTCACTTTTAGTTATTTTTGTCAATTTAATGAATGTATAGTAGGATTTCAAAGTAATTTTACTTGGCATTTCTCTGATTATTAATGAGTTTGAAAATTTTTTCCAGCTATGATTTCTTTAATAATCATCACTTATGTCCTACTATTTATTGAATGGTGATTGACTTCTACTCTAATACTCCAAAGGATTAGTGATCTAAACAAAATGAGCATTCCCCCAGAAACATTCTTTGAAACCTATTCATTGTCCCAGTGCCATTTGGGATTCTCATTAATGTCCTATTTTAAGTTTTTCATATGAAGTCAATTCAAAATGTTATAATAAAACCAACGTGTGATAACCGTGTATTTAAAATCAGCCGGAGTCAGGAATTCAGGTTAAGGGAAAAATCTTCAATCTTTATTCTCAGTAGAAGTGAAGAAGGATTGCGATAGCAATATGGGCAGACAGGAAGCCAGCTAGCAGAGGGGGATTGGAGGTGAAGGGCGGTCGCGATAGCAATGTGAGCAGCTGTGATTAGACGCCAGCTAGCAGTCTCTCATTCCGCTTCCCTTCCCACTCCCCTGCCTCCACCCACCAAAATCATCATTTCCTATACAACACATCAGGACTTGCACAAAGAGTGGGCAGGGGCCATTCTTTCTCCAAGCTTATATATTAATAGAGTATGGTCCAATTACTATTTAGCCTCACATGCTTGGGACCTCAGTGCATCAATTCGAGCCTCAGCCCATTACACCAATGAAACATGAGAACACTCTTTGTTATTCCTGGATAGATAGTGAACTCTAATATTTGTATTAGTTTCTTTAAAATATTTAGATATTAGGCTTTTACCTTTTATGTCTATTGTAGATGTTTTTTATTTAAACTTAATTTTATTTTTGTCATGTCGTTTAACCTTGATTCTATTTTTGGCATGTTATTAGTCTTTTTTCTTCTATTTGTTTAATGGTTAAAAATTTATCTGTTCCTCACAAATATATTACTACATTATTCTTTCCTTTTTTGATTCATTTTCTTACCATTTGGAATTATATGATGTGAGATGAGGACCTATATTTAGTTTTCTCATATGGCTAGCCAGATTTGTCATCAACATTTATTAAATAATAATGACAATACAATAATTATAATTAAAATAATAATATTAATAACATCTTTACCCCTGTTTATATATACCAATTTGTCAATTACTCACCTGGTGATTTGATGTTTCTTCATTCCAGTTCCATAATGCTGACTCTGTTTCATTTAAATAAAAATGTGTTAAGCAAAACTTCCTCCATTTCTATTCTGTTACGTTTTTTTTAGTCATGATTTTATGATGTATTTAATCAAAGAATTAGTTACATCTAGTAATATAATCATGTAATAATCATGTTTCCTTATTAAAATGATGTACTGAATTGCTTTCCTAACAATGAATTGTTCATTTATGGCTAGTATAAATACTATTTGATCTTAGTTAATTATTTTAAATGCTTTATTGTATTTGCTAAAAACTTGTTTAACAATTGAAATATTTATTATTTAGTGATGTTGAGTAATGATAATCATTTCATTATTTTGGTAAAATATTAATATTAATAGAATATTTTTCTCACAAAAAATTGATATTGTGGATTTTTTTGATGAATCTATTTGGTTTTTTGAAAAATTTATCTGTCTACTAATTTGGATTAGGTTTGTGTAGTGTTAGGGCTTACGTTTCTTGTTATGGTTGTTGCTGGCATTTTGCTGAGTTGTTTATTTATGATTGCTATTTTTTCCTCTGAAATATGTTTATTTACTTTGTTTATTTCTATTATTTTGGGTAATCTGTATTTTTGTAAATAACCAGTAAATACACATAACTTCTCAAATTTATTAATATATAATTTTTAAAATATTCCCTGGGCTGTTTATAATTTACTTTAAATTTGGTTTTCTTTGTTAAGCTACACTAAGCAGTGCCTTGTCTTCCTTTTTTTTTTTTTTTTTTTGGTTGATTTGAGTTCCAATTTTTTGTTAGTATTATTGGCCTTTAATTTTTTTAAATTTTTCATTCTATTCTTTTGGAGAAGAAAATGGGAAACCCTGCAATATCTTTGCCCAACCTCCCCCCCCCCAAAAAAAAAAAAAAACAAACACAAATAGGATTATGGAGAGTTGGACACAACTGAAACAATTGAACAATAATGACAACAATCTTTTCTTTTTCTTATCCTTATTTCTTTTTTCCTTTTGAGCTATCTCACTTTGTTGCTTTTCTAATTTCTATAGAAACAGCCTCAATTCATTTAGCCTTCATTTTTATGTTTATAAATAATTTATATATTATCAAATTTCTTTTTAAGATTGGAAAAGTTCATTTCTAAAATCATTATGACCAGAATGTTTGTTTTGTCAGAGTAAATAATTTCTGGCTTTAGTCTCACTAAATACTTTACACATTTACTAAATTCTATAAATTTATCTCTAAGAATTGTCTTGTTTGCATTTTATACATTTTAATGATTAATGTCTTGTATTATCCTTTTTCAAATATTTTAATTTCTACCTCTTCCTAATTATTGTTTATTAGATTTTCCTTTTAGATCATAGGTAGCACTATACCCTTTCATTAATATTTCTTGTTTATTTATAATTTTCTGAAATTGTGATCTGAAGTATTTATATGAAATAAATTTGTGACTCTGGGTATGTGTATATGTGTGTATAATTACATATCTGCCCTTTTAAACCAACACCTATCTTGTGAGAATCAAATGAAATAATAATTTTAAAGTGCTTAGCATGGTGCCTGGCAGAGAATAGAAGCTATATCAATATTTCCTCTTTTTAGCTATTATTAACTTGAGTAAGAATTCTACATGTATCAATATGATGCTGTTTGACTGGTCTAGATTCCTGGTGGTCTAGAGGTTAATGGCTATAAGAGAATTGTTAAGAATCCCCTTTAAATCAGGTTCTAAGAGTAAAAGAATCCACTCATTCCCAAATTATTAAATGCAAAATGAAAGGTTATTATTAGATAGAAATTAGTTTACAAAGAGACTGACTTCGATAGTGGCAGATCTATTGGAAAATAGAATTTTGCACTGAGAAAATACAGTTCTCAGTGGATAGAAGATCCTAACAGTGAAGGGAGCTACCAAGGTCCATCTGCAAAAGACTTTCATTGAAGGAAGCTATTATATTGGGTCTTAAATGGGGCTGAGATAGCCCAAGTTGGCTCATCTACAAGCTGGGTTTCAGCTTGAACTGGAATTTGAATAGAATTGAATTAATTTCTTTAATTTAATAAGGTTGGAATTATTTTGCTCAGGACTGAACCAGCCCCACCTAGATAACAGAATGAAACTGTTTGTCTTGTTTCCCTTGGGTGGGGTCCTTCACTGAGGCAGAGTTGAAGAGTTTCTCCTTCAAGGAGTTTTAGAGTTTTGGGGTCCCTTCTTCAAGTATATTATACATTCTTGTGAAAGTTTCATGTATATATTTAAAAATGTATTTCCTGTCTATTCTCTTAAATTCTTCTTGGATAGCAATTATTTCTAACATTAAATTAGTAGTATACTTGGAATTTTCCTTGTTACTAAACTTTATATTAGGTTTGTCAATTCTTATAATGGAATAGTAGTCCCTTTAAATTATATATTTACATATATATTTATTACATATTTATTAAATCATTGTGGTTAGCTTTTCTGCTTTAACTACTGAATTGCTTGACATATAGAAATCAAATATTTTTCATTCATGAAAGTTCTTTTTAGCATTATACAATTCATGTGTCTGTAACTTTTGATCTTTTAGGATTTGAATTCAACTTTATCTGTCACTGCCTTTCAGCTCTTTAAAACTTGTAATTGCATGATATATTTCATACCAACAACTAAATTTTAATCTAATCTTTTTTTCTGCATTGTTTCCTCAAAAATGTTTTAGATTCTGCTTTTTAATCCATTCTTTAACTATTATCCTTTTAATGGGGGGATTCTGACCATTTTCATTTAATAAATAATGTACTAACCTTATTTCTGGAAGTTTAAATTTTCTATTTTATTTATTTTCTCAATGCATTGAAATATAATTCATTTTGATTATGATTTATATTGCTAAAAATAATTTTAAAATTTTTTGTCTTTTATACTGGTTATGCCATAAGATGACCTACTATATTCTGTTCTTTTGGTTAAAGATTAGAATGACAATTTTGTAATGACCAACACCTTTTTTAAAATTAAAAAAAAATTATAAATATAACAAATATTAACAAATGTGTACATTTCCATATAACAAAAAGAAGAAAAGAGGATAGGATATAAAATTGAGAGGCTCATTAGGTACAGCATCTTGCTTTTCAATGTGCATTCTCAATTCAGGATATTGACTCCAAAGTCCCCTGAGTTGTTGGTGTTGTCTGTTGTCTGTTTGCCTCTGTGTGTTTTCTTTAAATGTTCATTGACATTACTTCAACTTTTTCCATCTTTCTTCTATTCTTTAATCCCTCAAAAAAAAATACCTGATAAGAACAACCCTTGTAGAAAGTAAGTGTAACCCAGCGAACAAATTCTTACCTTAACTATAGCTGAAAGTATAAATAGTATTTTGCATCTCTTTTATTTCACCTCTCTTTTGGTATCTTTATCATTGATCTTCTGGTGTCATGGGTGGTCATTAAATTGATCAGGGTTCAAAATTGTTTTCTTTACATTAATGCATGGTTTAATCAGCATATAAATTATTCTGGCTTTGATTACCTAATTTGCATAAATTCATTAGGGTCTTCCCAGATTTTCCTTAATCCAATTCTTTCATCATTCCTTAGGATTTCACTAATGTTAAAATATTCAATAATGTTCCATTACATTCATATAGAATGGTTTGTACAATTATTCCCCAGCTTATAGTCACTCCAACAAAAAACCTGTACTTTTGAAAATACGGGTCTTTTCCTTTTTCTTCTGTTTTCTTTGGAATATAAGCCTAGCAGTGGTATCTCTATGTCAAAGAGTATGAATAATGTAGTAACTTTATGGTATTAGTTCCAAATTGCTTTCCAAAAGAGTCGGACAAATTCACATCTTATTCAATAGTAAATTAATGTCTGTCCTTTACATCCTTCTCAATAATTTTCTTCTGTCATCTTTGCCATTTTGATGGATGAGATGGAACCCCAGAATGTTTTTGTTTGAACTTTCTTTTATTATTGGTGATTGGCAACATTTTTGTTATGATTATTGAGTGCTTTCTTTTCTTTTTAAAAATTTCCTGTTCAAATTCTTTGGCTATTTATCAATTAGAAAATGACTCTTTCTTACAGATTTAAATAAATCTGTTATAACCTTGTTCTTAATGTCAAAGGTGCCACCATACCCTGTCACTCAGGCTTGAACCTTAGTGTCATTCTTACCTCCTCACTCTCATTCCCCCTAATTATCACTCAATTTTCAAATCTTGGTCTTTTCACATTTATAATATCTTTCCATTCACATAGATATCACTCTAAGTCAGACCTTCATCATTTCTCACTTAGTTTATGTCAATATTCTGTTAATGAATTTATTGCCCTTAATTCCCCCTTTCAAATCTGTCTTCTATTCAGTTACTACAGACATTTTCTTAACACACATGACTGACCATGTCATTGACCTGCTCAATAAACTCCAGTGACTTCCTATCTCCTCAGGAGCAAATATAAATTTTTTCACATGGTATACAAAGTTTTTTATGAATTCATCCTTTTCTACTTTTGTAGTCTTTTTATACTTTACTTTCCTTCATGTTGTTCAGACATTCTTGCTATTCCTTTCATCAAATGTCTCATCTCCCATCTCTGTGTCTTTTCACTGACTGTCCCCATGATTGACATGCTGTCCTTTCTCACCTATGTCTTGTAGTTTGCTTAGCTTCTACAAGACTCAATTCAAACTCTAACTGCCAGTGCTTTCCATACAGAGCTTATTATCTATCTATTTTGTTGATACCCTGTATGTATTTAGTTATTTGAATATTCTCTACACACACACACACACACACACACTCAAATGTGAGCTCAAGATAAAGGAATTTTGTCTTATTTATATCACTGGATTTAGCACATTGCCTGGCCCATAGTGAATACTTAATACATACTCATCAGCTAACTGACTATATCTTAGATATGTGAGATTATTAAAGAAACTTAGTTCAGTTAACCCCCATTTAGCCATTTCTCTTCTAACTGTTTTTTGCTGCATTGAATATATTTTGTTCACAGACTTTTCTGTCATTTGGTATTGGGAATATTTCCTCAATGGTTGTTTCTCATGATGATAGCTTTGGTAGCCCAACTGAAAACAAAACTGGCAGTCTAGAGTATACTACTATTCCTGGGGTTCTTGGCCTTGCCTAGTCCTCTGCCATTGGCAGAGGAAGAAATAGTTCTCAAAAGAAAAAGATGCAAACTATTAATAAACTCTAAATAACCAAAAGAGAAATGCATATCAATTTGTTTCACACAGAAAATTGATAGATATAAAAAATGGAAAAATAAATGTTAAAGAATCTTCAGGAAAAAAGAAACACTAATATATTGTTGGTGAAACTCATTCAAATCTTCTGGAATATATTTTGAAATTATGTTTTTAAAAAGCGAATCCATATTCTTTAATCTAGAGATTCCATTGCAAGATTTGTATTCCCAAGGAAATCAAATACAAAAGGAAGATTCCATATAAAGTACAATATTCATAGCAGTATTTATTAATGTAATACAACATTATTGTTCCACTAAAATTGTAACTAAGAAGAATTTAGAAAAGAGCAGAAGACTGAATATAATGATGTGGAGTAAATAGGACCAGAGAATATGGACAATGCCTAAAACTATAAACAGAAAGAGAGTACTACATGATTATAATGATGTATGAAGCCCCAGAGAACAGATGAGAAAGTATACCTCTCTGTGTTCTTCACAAAAATGGGGGACTAAAGGTATAGAAAATATATATACTTCAGATGCAATTGATATTTTGGTTAATTTTGCTAATGTTATCTTTCTCTTTCTCTCTCTCTCTCTCTCTCTCTCTCTCTCTTTCTCTGCCCTCTGTCTTCCTCTTTTCCCATCCTCTCCTTCTCCTCCTCCTCCTCCTCCTCCTCCTCCTTTTCCTCCTCTTCCTCCTCCTCCTTCTTCTTTTTCTTCTTCTTCTTCTTCTTCTGTTTCTTCTTCTTCTACTACTGCTGCTGGTGCTGCTGCTTTTCATTTCTTCTTCTCCTTTTTTTCTTCATCTCCTGCTTTTCTTCTTCTCTTCTTCTCCTTTCGTCTTCTCTAATCTCTATCTATCTGTCTATCTGTCTCTCTGTGTGTGTCTCTCTTCTTCTTCTTCTTCTTCTTCTTCTTCTTCTTCTTCTTCTTCTTCTTCTTCCTCTCTCTCTCTCTCTCTCTCTCTCTCTCTCTCTTCTTCTGTCTGTCTTTCTCTGTCCTTGTATTTCTTTCTGTCTCTCTTTTTCTTGTCAGCTCTATAGGGGAATGTAGGCGAGACATATTCCAAATTGAAAGTTGGCAATGAGATGACAAAGACTTGGGACAATAAGATGAAAGTGGGGAAATGATTCTTGTGAATGATCCATTAGCTTCCTCCCACCCATGCCTATAGAGCCATTTTTCACCTTCATTTTCACCTTGCTGAGACCAAATTCCCTTTGTCCTTGCTCTGATTATAATGCTGTTTTTACCCACATCAGGATTGCTTTCAGCTATTACATTTGCATAGAAAGAAGCAATGTTATTATTGCTGTTCAATATCATATCTTTTCTAAACAACTTATATCCTTTCAGAAGAACTGAACCATATTCCTATTGACCTTTTCCCAATAAATGAAAGCCTAAGATAGTTGAATAGAATAAAATAAGCAACAATATTGTTGGTACTTGTTTTGGCTGATATCATAAATTCTGCTGACATAGAGCAATTTATAGTCAGAAGAAGAACTGAAAGAGCTGGTTGGGTCTTTTCAATAGTGGGACAGTACTATTTTGGTTATCTGGCATCCGTCAGGATTTTCTTTTTATATGTCCCATTGGTATACCTCATTTCTCAGGAAGGGGAAATGGAAAACATGTCACCTGGGTGAATCTAGATGGATTTTCCTATGCCTGAAGTCATGGTATCAAGTTTACTCAAAGTCCAGATATGAATTATATCACTTTTACCTTATAGGACATGCACAGTAGGGCTTTGAAGCCTTACAATAAACTACATTTCATGAGATTGTTTACAAATTATATTAAGTTAAAAGCAAAAGTAAGGACTGCATTTTTAAATGTGTGCTAACCCTAAAAGAAAACGAAAGTTTGCATTTGACTTGAAAAGGGCAAGCGCAAAGAAATAGTATAGATAAATATGATATCAGTTTATTGATCCTTTATTTTATTAAGAATAAAATGCTGTTCCAATTTTGAGTCAACTGAAACTGCTAAGCAGTGTCTTAGAGGCTAAATCAGAGTCTTATGGCTAAATCAGAGTACCAAGACTATTTTATGTGAGTACCGCTGGGAGAAAAGATCAAAGCTGTCCTTTTTTTTTCCTGTCCCACTGCTCATTGAAAAGGCTAAACCAAAAGGGCCATCATGAATGATGTTCAAAGACTTATAGTTCTGTAAGAAGCCCCTCCCCCATCACAGTTCTTGAAATGCTCCTCCTTTATATCCCATGAACATATTTATTACTATTGAGATACAAGGAGGTTCCTATGAGATAATAATTTGAATGGCACTGACAAGTCACAGTGCTGGCTACAGTAAAGATGATTTTCTGGAAGGTAAGAAAACCACCTGGGAAAAGGCTGTTTCTGCCTTCGAGTCACTAATTAACTTTGCAGGAAGGCAGCCCTGTTACACTGCCCAGGAGGTCATGTAGTGGCACATGCTTCATTTCACTTTGAAGTAAAAAAGACAAAGGAACAAAAAGCAACCCAATATGAGAAAATTTTTCAAGAAAGAAAGTGCCAGAGCAACTGCCGGGGGTCAGTGACCATTCAGTCCAAAGTCTTATACTAACAGCATTTGCACCTGCCTTCAAATGCTTTCAAAGCATCACAAGTCACCAAAAGGTTAAATTATGTTCCATATATTCCCTTTAAGAAAGGATTGTTTACTCCACCCAACTCACATTCTATTCTGACTACAAGATAGACCAGAGATATATTTGAAAGTATGCTTTTATATTTCTTAAATATCATATTCTCCATTCTTTCAATTCTTAATTGTAAATTCAGGTGATTGAACTATTTTTGTGCCTCAAAAACAGAAAACTAAATTAAACTGTTTTATAGCTCTGATTACAGCTCAATTGTTTTTCTTCTCTGTGCTTGAATAACCTTTGATAGAAGAATAGTATTCCTCAGATGGACCTATAAGGGCAATACAAAAGCATTTTTGTTTGCTATTCATTAATTTGATCCTACTTTGTTGAATATGCATTTTATCTTGGTATTTTTATTTTGACTTTTTTTATTGATGGTTTTTGCTTACAAGATATAAATTTTGATAAATTTTAAAAAGTTACACATTCCAGATTGGGTCTTTATGATGAATTTGTAAAACATAAAATATGATATAAAAAGAGGTGTCAAACTCAATGTCAAAGCCTGAAAAACTCCCATCTGAGGCCCCGACTAGATTAAAATGTAAATAGGGAATATTTAATAAGATAAATAAAAATAGAATAACAATAGCTGAACTTTATCTAGTGCTTGCTATATACCAGGAATTGTAATAAGAACTTTAGAATTATTTTTTTATTTGATACAACATGCAACATAGATAATGTTAATGCATGGTTTTCTAAGTCAATACACAGTTTACAGAAATCGGTTTCTTTTTTAGTTTGATATACTAGAAAGAAAATAAAGGAAATACAATTTTGAGAAAGCTCTTAGGAAGAATTTTTTTTTTGTTCAAGTCTATGATGCCATTGGTGTGGGAACTCACTTCATTGATACAGATATGCAATTTACATGTGAAAAAGTGACTTGTTCTGAATTACACAGCCTGTATTCACTATAGGCAAGACTTGAATGCAGATCCTTCTGACTGCAAAGTTAATTCTCTGGCTATTGTGCCATATTGCTTCTTAGTGGTTAGAATGCTGTCATCTTTTTTTTTTTTTTGATGTCCTGCTTAGGGACTTGGAAGTGATCCTAGAATCTTCCAGGAATGTTTAAGAGAGCATAAATTCTCATAGATCTTACTAAAAAATATGGGCTTCCCAAGCACAGAGAAGCTCATTTCCAAAAGTTAAGTTAATAAATCCTTTGACCCTGGGATCCATGAAACAAATAAAAATAAAAATGTTCTTTTGTCTTCTTTTGTGGTGGGACAAGAACAGACAAATGAGATAGAGTGGACATAAACTTAATTTGATGGTTGGTATTTAATATCATGTCTTTATCCAATAATTTATACTCTAATGGAAGAAATGAAACACATTCATACTGTTATAAATAAAAGCAGAAGAGAGTTGAATACAATTACTCAACAAGCACTTACTGTCTTCGAGGTAGTATGTTAGCCATTGAAGATACAAACACAGAAGTGAGACAAGCTCCACCCCTGAGGAGCTTGCAATCAAATCAGGGATATGTCAAGTTCATACATAAATATGTACAGAAATTGATAAAAGATCATTTTAAGCAGCTGGCACTAGTTGGGCAGTGTGGGAGGAGGATTCATAAAGGCTTCATATACAAAGCAACATTTTGCCTCTGCCTTGAAAGAAATTAAGTATTCTAAGGGAATAGGGACAACATTACAGGAGGACAGTCTTTGCAAAGGCACCAGGATAGGAGGTAGAATGCTGTGTATAAGGAACAGAAAGAAGGCTGTTTTGGCCATACTATAGTATGACTGAAGGGGTATATCTTACAATATGACTTAAAATTATGAAGGACTTTAGATGACAAAGTTTAGGTTTTATTCTAGAACTATTAGGGAGCCACAAAAGTTTGTTGAGAAGAGGAAAGATCAGGGTTAGGTCTATGTTTTAGGAAAATCATTTTGTTAGTTGATTAGAGGAAAATGGATTGAAATAGAAAGAAATTTGAGGTGGGATTGTGAAAAAAACAAATTAGTGTCAAAACCAGGTCTCAAAACCTTGATCCTTCAGTTCATTGTTCTTTCCAATATGCCATACTGTGTCCTATATAGGGGAGTTCATTTTGAGTTTTGTTTAATGCCAAAATAGCATGAATGTTGCCTATGAACATCTTGTGATTCTTCTCACGTGGAGGAAGACCTTCAGGTGCAAAGTAATTGTGTTGGCCACCAGCTAAGAGAGGTAATGATAACACACTGAAATTCCGTTCTGTGTCTGCCAGAATGGCCATATGAATCACACAGGGCCAGTCTTTGCACACAATGTGCAACATACTTCATGTCAGTTCATTCATTCATTCAATTAATATTTATTGAGCAACTCACAGGGGGCTTGGCTAAGATACAGCACTTCTTATAAACAAACAAACCATAAAGAGCAAAGATTCTGGGACTCCTTTGGTGCCCTCAGTTGGAACTTATTGATGCCTCCTAAATGAGGATATGATGGTATAGAGAATAACAACTTTGTTGAAAGCCATGGAGCCAAAGGAATTACTACTTAACTAGTAGCTTCTATCTTCTATCTTGCTTTAGAGGTGTGGCTACTTACAATTACTAACATTTAACTTTAAGACTTTAATGTTTGCAGAGCACTTTGTATTATTATTTCATTTTAGTTTCACAACAAACATTTGGTGATGGTGCTATTATTATTCTCATTTTGATATGAAGAAACTGAGACTAAGAGAAATTAAGGGACTTGCCTAGAACTATATAACTATTAAATATTTGATGTAAGATTCAAACTTAATTCTTCTTAATTTAAAGCCCATCATTTTCTACAATGCCATCTGTATAACCCATGTTCTCTTTTGTTCTGGGGGAAAAAAGGACATGTGACATTACTGATTAAACAGGGCAGGGATGATGTTTTTGGCATAGTGCTTTATACACAGCAGGTTCTTAAGAGGTGTTGAATTAAGTGCCACCCAAGAGGCACTGTAAGTGAATGTTTCTAAAATGTTCTGGGAGTCTTAACAGTAAATACACATAAGACAAACTTGAATGTGGTGTTTGAGTTGATTTTTTTGTTTGTTTTGTTTTTGTTTTTGAAGAGGCAATATGGCGTATTGGATAGGAAGCTAGAACTGGAGGCTGGAAGACTTGGATTCAAATCCTGATTCTAATAAAAGCTGTATGACTCTTGCCAAGTTATTTGACTTCCATTTCTAGCATGCTGCAATATGAACTATTTCCTTGCCTCTTTCCTTCACATCCAAGCTAAAATACCAGCTTGTAGAAGCCTTTCCTGCTCTCTCTTAATTCCAGTCCCTTCCCTCTGCTGATCATTTGTTTGTGCATAGTTGTCTCTCCTCTATCAGATTGTGAGTTCCTTAAGCATAGGGACTACTTTTGCTTGTTGTTTGTTCTTGTTTATTTTTTGCCTTTCTTTGTATCTTCAATGTTTAGCACTGACTGCAGAGTAGATAAATAAATAATATTATTAGTAAAGATTATTTATTACTAACAGTAAATAATAATCATAGCAATGAATAATAGCTTAAATAAATGTTTATTGACTGAAAAATCATGGGACAAATTTTTGTATGTGTATTGAGTAAATGAATGAATCAATTAAAGGAAAAGCATTTACTAGGTATCAAGCTCTGGGAATATACATTTTTAAAATGAGACATTCCCTGCCTTTACAGAATTTATATTATAATAAGGAAACAATACAAATAGGGAAATGGTCTCATGAGAGGTCAAAAAGAGATATTTTGCCTTGGAAAGTTTTAGGGCTGATGAGAAGGGTCTAGAGAAGTAGAATGGATCAACATATTTTGAAAAGTGAAATGAGCACAACTAGGAGAATAGTTTATATGATAAACCTACAATGTAAAGAGAAACAACTTTGAAATGTATATGTACTAGGATCAGCTTGAGATCAGACAATATACTGAGCTTAGACAAGATCAGATACATTTACATCAGTAAAAACAAAACATTGATTAAAAAATTATAAGTAATAAACTATACTTAATAAGGGGAAAATATTTTGCAGTGGTTTATATCTAAAAAGGGGAGGGGAGGGAAGGAAAGAAGAAGATGAGGGGTAAAGAAGAAAGCATGTCTGTGACAGCAAACAAGATTTCTAGGAATTCGAGTAAAGCACATCTGGGACCAGCTCTATAAAGTGTACTAGGTGTTTTACATACAAGAAAATTGTAATGTTCCAAGAGTTCCAAAAAGGGTTGTTTCCCATAGCATGGTATCTAGTCTAAAGAGATCAGTAGGAGAACTTGAGGTAAGAAGAAGGTTGTACACAGATATACACACACAAATGTAGATATTAAAACATAAATACATATATAATTATAAATATATATGTATATATAATGTATACAAAGCTATAGCTTATGTATATTATATGTATATATGTCTGTATGTGAGTATATCTATATGTGTTTATAGTGGTATATATATATTTGTAAATAGTGTATATATACATATACCACTATATATATATAGTGGTATATGTATATTTGAAAGAATGCTAATTTTCTTCAAATTTCAAGAGATTAAAAGCCCCTGTAAAATAGAAGATACCAGTTTAATAAGGATTAAAAAGCTTTCATAATGTTGTGGTATGAATGTATTTTAATTCAATTCTAACATTATCTTCAAGTCTTAGACTGAGCCTCAGCCTATTTCATAGGGGAATTTGTACAATATATGACATTGTCAGTATAGCATTTAGAGCTGTTTTGAGAAAGGAACTGTGTAAATGAGAGTTATTATTATTAATATATGGATTTTTATATATTCTGCCTGGCCTTGAGGTCTTTACATTAATGAATGTTTCATTATTCTACCTATTTGTCACATGTGTTCCATAATGTGTGAAATATAGATTAAATATACATTTTCAAGCAAAGCTACAAGAATGCCTCATATTTAATATCTTCAGAAAAATATCTTGATGTAAATTGGAATTACTCTGAGCAAGTGTGACTGGGTTATGAGAAACTAGGACAACTATTTCTATCAAACTAGTTCTACTGACCATGTATATTTGTCTCAAACAAGCAATTCAGAAATATAAATTGATTTATCTTCATGTGAGTCTTGCAATTCTCTTTCAGTCACTTAATGTTATTTCTCAAGAGAAATACTGATGTTAAAATTACCAAATACTTACCAAATGTACATCTGGTAGTCTCCATATGCTAGGGATAGAAAACCCTCATTGGAGCTTGATTTGTAGTCTAAAGATGTTTCCCTGACAGGTACTCATTAAAGAAGGCATCATAGTGTAGTGAAAAGATAGAATTGGTTGGCTTAAGACCTGGTTTTAAGTCTTAATGCTTCTTCTTTTTTCCATTTACATCCACATACCACCATTCAAGGCCAATATTTTGCCTTCCTGATATGTTACTGATTTCCTTGCTTCTGTAATCAATTTTCTGCTCATTTCAATTCTTTGGGCTTTAATATTCTAAAGATACTCTGCTATCAACCCTGTCTAGCTTTTGAGATTACATTTGCTTTCCTCCCAACCAGAGGTCTGCATGTTTAACCATAAGGCCTGTTAACTTAAGGAAAGGTCTCCTTTTTTCACAACCTGGGAATTTACCCCATCTCAGTTGGGAACCAATTGTCCATTATAAGAGTAAACACAATAGGCAGCCACCAATGAAGTAAAAAATGAGGGATTGCAAAAGGATCACATTGGGGAACAATTCCAATAATCTGCCAAAGAACTTGAATTTACATCATTCAACTTATCCTTTTGACTTAGGTTCCTAAGTCCAAAAATTTGTCTTAAAATAAAAATGTATTATTCAAAAGCAATCTTCATAAAATAATCGTAAATAAGAAGTGACTACAAAAGAATTTGAGGGAAGACAGATCTTGGTCTTCTGACGTCCAGCTTTAAAAGAGAAATCATGTAGTTTCAGAGTTTCTTCAAGTCTTTGAAGGGAAAGAAAGACTGTAGAAAAAAGCAGACATGTGGAAGAGATAGAAAACTCCATCTAGTACCATATCATGGTACTAGAGACTTTGAGGAATTTTTCTTTGGGTGAGATTTGGGACTCCCTTTCTTGGTTGAGCTGAGTTATCTTACTCTCAATAAGAAAATTCATTGTTGGTCATATACTCTTCTGCGTATGCTTTCTCTAATTTCCATTTAGCTACTGACTTGGATAAATGAATTTATTTGCAAGTACCAAAACATTTTAAAGATAAATCTAGTTTAACAATCATTTAACAAATGAGGAAACCAAGGCTCAGAGAAGTTGAGGTCATATAGCCACTGTATTCAAATTCAGACTTTCTGACTCCAAATCCAGAGCTCTCTCTACCCCATATTGGCACAATGCGTTAGCAGGCACTTATTTGTTAGATGAATTAATGGGATCATAGATATAGAACTTCAAGGGAATTTAGAGATCATATATTTCTCTCTTCATTTTATAGAAGAAACTGAGTCGCAAAAAAATTATGTGACCTGCCTAAGTTAATACCAGATCCTCTGACTTTAAATGCAATATTATTTCCCTTGTGTCATGTATCCCCTAGAAATCATCAGTAGGCTAGGTCTGTCTTCCAAAGAGATCATAAAAAAGGAAAAAGGACCCACATATGCAAAAGTATTTGTAGCAGCCTTTTCTGGTGGTGGCAAGGAACTGGAAATTGAGAATGCCCATCAGTAGGGAAATGGCTGAATAAGTTATGGTGTATGAATGTAATAGAATACTATTGCTCTATGAGAAAAGATGAACTGGCTGATTTCAGAAAAGCTGGAAAAGACTTACATATACTGATGCTAAAAGAAGTGAGTAGAACCAAAAGAACATTGTACATAGCAACAAATTGTAAAAAAAAAAAATTCCCTCCTGGTACTATTTATTTTAAAATATAAATTTTGTTCACCAAGAACATTGGTCTTGTGATACATTGGAATGAGCACTTTATTCATAGTGAAAAGACTACTTTAAAAATTATCTTTGCTATACCTCTGTTGTTTTAGGTAGCACAGTAAATAGAGTACTAGGCTTCAATCCAGGAAAACACAAGTTCAAATACAGCCTCCGATACTAGCTTTGTAACCCTAACCAAGTCACTTAAACTCTATTTGTTTCAATTTCCTTTACTATGAAATAGGGATAAACACCCACTCCCCAGGGTTGTTCTGAGGATCAAATGAGATGATATTTATAAAGCTCTTAGCATGATACCTGGTACTTAGTAAATATATAATAAATGCTTATTTCTTTCATTCTTTCTAAGAGAAGTCACTTAATCTTTCCAGACCACAGTTTTCTTATTTGCAAAATAATTAGAAGGCCAGTAAAAATTCATTCTAACTTTCAATATGTGATCTTCTATAACTTATAACCATCTCCTAGAATCCTCATGTTTCAGCAGAACAGTGAGTCTTATAGAAACATCCTGCCATCAGTATAATTCTGTATGCCTTTGTAAGTCACAAGATGGAAAGGACAGCTTTGTCAAAAGAAAATAAACACACAGACAAGACAAATCTCCAGCGGAAAAAAACATGGGACAAAACATGACAGCATTTGTATATGACAAAACATGACTAGCAAAGTAGGCAAAGGGGACCTGCCCAACTTGCTGCCAGACCTGGTAGGCCTAGAATTTGAAAGAAGGATAGTTACAACCAGTAATTTATGCAGTTCTTATAACTTCCAGACACTAATGCAAATGTCCTGCTTTAAGAATGCTGACCTTCAAAGACCCAGATTGTGACCCTAGCAAACAGAAAAGTTTCTCTAATTTTGCACACAGAAGCCACAGCTTAGAATAACTAAATTCAGCCTGTCATTTTGCATATTGAGCTGCCATTTAACTGGCTTGCTTTAGCTCTTAATATTTAAATGGAAAAGTGTATAAAATTACTGTAGATTGTGACTAATTATGGTACATCATTCCTGCCCTCCTTCAAATCCTACATTGCAGAATTCTGAACTTTCTAAAAAGATGTCTATTTTATACAATAATCCTCCCCTCTCGCAAGTATCAGGAAAGAAGAATTTAAAGGCAACTTAAGATTAACTCTGTCGGTGCTGACTTTTTATTTTAATAACTTTATGGAAATTGTTCTAAATTGTATTATGTTCTTCTCTATCTTAGTAAATGAATCATAATATGATACTGTCTTAATGATTCAATGTCATATGTTGTATTGGCTCCCAATTGATGCTCCTTCCTCAAGTTTCTTCCCTTTCTAATGCATCTTCCACATAACTACCACGGTGTCAGTTTCATTCTCACCATGCTACTCCTTCACCCAAGAATCTTCATTAGCTCCCCATTATCTCAAGAATAAAACATGAACTTTCTTGGCTTAAGCCTTTTACCTTCTGGAGTCCTACCTATCTTTTCTTACTGGTTTCACAGAACTTCTTCTCAAGTATCCTATTTTTCATTTCTTGTAGATGTCATTCCATTTCCTGCCTCTGTGATTTTGCATAAGCTGTCCTTTAGGCTCTCTTTCCATTACTTGGTAGAGTGGAATTCTGAGCTTCTCCCAAAATTTAGTTCAGTTGCCGTCTCTTGTGTTAGGTATTTCCCAATCCCAGGTTTTGGTGTGATTTCCATGCCACCCACCCTAAAATTCCTTTGTATAGTTTGTATTTACTTATTTTTGTCTTCTCCAGGGCTCTTAATTGTGTCATGAGCCCTTTTGACAGGGACAATAGATCCCTTCTCAGAATAAGATTTTTAAATGCATAAAACAAGATACATAGGATTTTAAAGGAAATATGCTATTTAATATTTGTATTAAAATATAGTCATCAAAAAATATTAAATTTGGTTTCATTCCCTCATCTTCAATTTTTGCATTCTGATTCTGTATTGTATATATTAACTATTGTTATTATATATATTAATGTTATATGTTGTTATATAACCAATTGTTTTACCTATCTGGCTCAGTGTTGTAATATCTGCATATTTGATAAACATGGCTTGTGTGCCTTTTTTTCTAAGATCTTAATATTTAAAAAATTAAACAGCAGTGGAACATTCAATTCAATTTAATAAGCATTAAATATTGCAAAGCATTATAATTGGTGCTTGAAATAAAAAAGACAAAAAGAAAAAGAAAACATCAAAATTAATATAATTTTTTTAAATCCCTGTCTTCCAAAAACTTACCTTCTGAGAGGGGAGGAGCATGAGGACAGGAGAGGATACAACATATTCACAGATGATTGAAAATAGAGTATATGAAGCCCAGGGTTTAATCATAAAATAGGAAACTTCAAAACTGTTTTAATAATAATAGTGAGCATTTATATAGTGCCTTAAGGCTTGTTTGGTACTAGAAGACAGATTTAAATATATAGATCTCCAACATTTCTATCGATCTATAATATATCTATATTTACTCATTTGATGCAATGCTCACCATCACTCTGCAAGAGAAATGCTTTAATACCTCCATTTTGTAGAGATAGAACCTGAAAATGAGAGAGATTAAGTAACTTTCTCAGAGTCACACAGTTTAGGAAGCACCTAAGGTAAATTTTAAACAAGGTGTTTTCAAGGCCCAAGTCTAGCACTCCATCTACTAGGTCACCTAGCTACTTCATTGGAAGAGTAAGGACCAAGTACTTTTTATTCATTATTCATTTAGATGAATTCCTTGGCAGGAATTCCTTTAATGTTCACTCTTTGGTTCATTTGCCTTTTCCTAGAGTTTTCCCAGGTTGATCTCAGAATCTGGCCCATGTTTTAATTTTCATATAGTTGGGTACAGAAACTCTCAATATTTGTTTATTAAAGCTTTTATTTTCAAAACATATGGATGGATAATTTTTCAACTTGACCTTTGCATAGCCTTGTATTCCAAATTTTCCTTTCCTTGCCCCTACCCCCTTCCCTAGATGGCAAGCAATCCAATATATGTTATACATGTTAAAATATATGTTGAATACAATATGTGTAAATTTATTTATACAATTATCTTGTTGCACAAGAAAAATCAGATCAAAAAGGAAATGAATAAAAAACAAAATGCAAGCAAATAATAACAAAAAGAGTGAAAATGTTATGTTATGATCCATACTCAGTTCTCACAGTCCTCTCTCCAGATGCAGATGGCTCTCTTCATGATAAGATCATTGAAACTGGCCTCAATTATCTCATTATTGGAATGTGTCATGTCCATCAGATTTGATTGTTGTTGCCATGTACAATGATCTCCTGGTTCAGCTCATTTCACTTAGTATTCGTTCATATAAGTCTCTCCAGGTCTCTCTAAAATCATCCTGCTGATCATTTCTTGTAGAACAACAATATTCTATAACATTCATATATCATAATTTATTCAGCCATTCTCCAACTGATGGGCATCCACTCAGTTTCCAGTTTCTTGCTACTATGAAAAGTACTGCCACAAACATTTTTGCACATGTGGGGTCTTTTCCATCTTTTAAGATCTCTTTGGGAGAAACATTACTGGATCAAAGAATATTCACAGTTTGATAATTTTTTGAGCATAATTCCAAATTGCTCTCCAGAATGGCTGAATCTGTTCACAATTCCATCAACAATGTATTAGTATCCCAATTTTCCCACATCCCCTCTAACATTCATGATTATTTTTTCCTGTCATTTTAGCCAGTCTGAGAGGTGTGTAGTGGTATCTCAGAATTGTTTTAATTTGCATTTCTCTGATCAATAGTGATTTAGAGCACCTTTTCATATGACTAGAAATGGTTTTAATTTCTTCATCTGAAAATTGTCTGTTCATGTCCTTTGACCATTTATCAATTGGAGAATGGCTTAAATTCTTACAAATTTGAGTCAATTCTCTATATATTTTAGAAATAAGACTTTTATCAAAACCCTAAAATGTAAAAATGTTTTCCCAATTTAGTGTTTCCCTTCTAATATTGTCTGCATTAGTTTTGTTTGTATAAAAGCTTTTTAGCTTAATACAATCAAAATTATCTATTTGGTGTTCAGTTATGAGTTCCAGTTCTTCTATGATCACAAATTCCTTCTTTCTCCAGAACTGAGAGGTAAATTATCCTATGTTCTTCTAATTTGCCCATAATATCACTATGTTTAAATTGTGAAGCCCTTTCATCCTTATCTTGGTATATGGTGTTAGGTGTGGGTCAATGTCTACTTCCTGCCATACTAGTTTCCAAATTTTCCCAGTAGTTTTTGTCAAATAGAGTTCTTATCCCAAAAGTTGGAATCTTTGGGTTTGTCTAACACTATATTGCTAGAGAAACTTTCAATATTTTTCAAGAAACCTGGAGGTCAAGAACTTCTGCCACTCAGCCACATGGTTTCCTGTTCAATGAATATTGTCTTTCAAACTTGGAGGTTATACCTCACCTCTGTAAAGATAGAGCCAGGAGCTTTTCTGTAGTTACAGACTGAAAATTTTGCCTACCACTGTCTCCTTTTTTTTTTAAAAAGGTCTTTCAAAGTGGACTTCCCACCCTTAATAAATATTAATGTGTCTAACTATTGCAGCAGTTTTGATCCAACTACTATAGTTTAGTCAAATATTTTTAGCTTTCCCACAAAAATAGCAAGAAAAACTATCAAATGTTCTTCTAAAATATCCAATCATATCTATAGCCTATCAATCTGGTAACTCTGTCAAAAAGGGAAATGAGTATAACATAATATTGTACTTGTTACCTGATATTTTATTTAGTATTTTTGAATTTGTATAAATCAAAGGAATGTGTCTGCAATTTCTTTTAATGATTGTTCTTTTGTGGGTTTTTAAATCAACATCATATTTTCTTATAAAAGTTACTGAGTAGACTTCTATCTTTTTCTGCATGTAGGAGTAATGAATATAATATAGGAATGATTACTTTTTTAGTTCTTTTATAACTATTTGGGTTCAGACTCTTTAGTTACTTCTAGGTGCAGTTGCTCAAGGAAATCAAGAGCAATTTTTAGTCACCAAAAAATTCAATTCAGTTCAACAATAAGTTTTTACTATTTTCAAACATACACAGAAAATCTTTTCTGATGCTTCATAGTGGTTTAAGGTGACCTTCATTTTTTAAAGACTAAACCAGCAGTGCATAATTCTAAATTTTGCTGAGTTGTAAAAGCTTTGAGGATGGTCGCAGTGATTAAAAAAATATTAGCCCAACCAAGTATAGAAAGTTATATTGCTAAGAGGTTAGCCTCCAGGTAAAGAATCCTTTGGGTATACTCACATGTGAAATGAAGGCACAAAATGATCTTTAGTACTATGTGGTCAACTTTTGCTTCTTCAGTGATGGTGAGTGGGCATGGAAGAATGGTAGAAAATGGTGAAGAGAATGCTAAAATTGTACAATTTTATATTTTTAAATATAAATTTAACAGGAAGATAAATTTCATTAGTTTCTCAATAAACTTGATGGGATGGCAGGAGTAGAGTCCTTGTTCAGAGGCAACTGAAAGGCACCTCCTCCCAAAATGTATGCATGCCCAAAGGCATTATACTGAGGAGGGTTAGGGGATTAGGGTTGCTTGCAAATGATGGGTTGACTAAAAATCAGTTGACCCTTACTAAAAAGGTAGAGAAAATTGATCAGGATATTCATAAATTGATTTGCTCCTATTCCAATATATGAGCTCATCAAAGATAAAAAGAGACAATGAGATATTAAGATCTCAAAGTGTAAAGGTATACATACCCTGTTGCCCTTTAATGAGGTATGAACAAGTTCTTTGATCAAAATTGTTAGAATTGAAGGGTAATTAGTAATTCATTGCAAAGGATAGGTCATGCCTATACAGAATGGAACATATTTTTTAGGAAATAAGTTGATAGTCAAAATAAGAAATAGCTTTGAGGAATATGACTCCTAGTCAATAAGAGAGAGAGCTTTGGCCATAGGAAACTGATCTGGGGAGAGGAAAAAAATTCAGTGAACCCTCCTTAGTGATTTATCCATTGGAGATACTCTGGCCAGGAGGAGGGAAGACATGAAAAAGGAAAGGATATTAGAGTCCTACACTATTAGAGGTATTCTTTTTTTGACTATATGTATTATCTCTACTAGTGTACTTTAAGTGTGTGTCCACTCTTCCCATTCACTTATGTAATTATGTTAGATAGTACCTAGGTTTATAGAGAAAAATGCTTTGTTACTATTATTTTTATAATGCAAATTGCACCCACCAACTGAATGTTAAAGTGAAACATCTTAATGAATGAGATATAATTTTAGGATTGTGGACCTACAGATTCACCCAATCTGTAATCTAAAGTTGATGAATTAGAAGAATGAACCATAAATGAAATAACAGGAAAGAAGATCAAATATTCTTTTCTCTTCAGGATTTCTTTGTTACCTTTTTTGTCACCTTGTTACCTATATGGGGTCAGAAGATAAGATTTCTTCCTACACTCCAATTCTGGTATAGTTAATGGTGACTCACAAAAGAAAGTCACAAGAGAAAAAGTGAAGGAGGAATCCTAATGGATAAAGAGGGATTAGTTCCCTATTATAGACCTCAGGGAGGGGCAGCTGCTTCTCAATCAGCCTGTCAACAATAGGCAGCTTCAGTCTCTGAAATTTAATTATTATAGCACTAGTAAGCATGTTCATATTCCCTGAGGAGATAGTCCTCCATCATTCCAAAGACTATTTCATGCTCTGTAAGTTCAATAGGTTGATTGTGGGACTCCTTTAAAAAACTCCCTGATAAAAGATTTGTAAAAAGAAACAGAAAAAGGAATAACATAATATAGAATCTCATATAAAAATATATAGTGAAGACAAGATGTGTTATAGGAATTTAGAAAAGTAACTGACAAGTATAAGATGGAATTTTTGTATGAGACATTATGAGGGAGGTGATAATTATCTGAGCTTTGAAAAAAGGGTAAGACTGAATTGAGTGGAGGGAAAGAAGGGGGAATTTAGAAAAAGAAAATTTTGTCAAAGACATAGGGTCTGGCATGAGTATTTTGTGCAGGCTAGACTAATTTGGAGTTGGGGTTGGGGAAGGATGTGAATGTAAAAATTTTAGACAAGGCATTATGAGTCCAAATTAATAGTGGGCCTTGTAAACCAACCATTGGAGTCTATTCAATGCAATAAGAAATAAGTAAATGAATTTTTTTTATTTTTAAGCAAAGGAATAATATGATAAAAGTAGCTACATAAGAAAATTAATATGAAATTAGCTAGGAGTTATAGTAGGAACTTGCTTTAGTATTCATTTCATTCTATGTGTACTCCTCTAGACTTACTTTTTTTGTAACTTCATTCAATTTACCTTGACCTTTTCATCATCTTCTCAAGGCTTTTTAAAGGTCTAATAACTCCATTAAGTTCTTGTTCTTGTTCAGTTGCGTCCTGCTCTTTGTGACCCCATGGACATCAATAATGTCCATGGAGTTTTCTTACTAAACATACTAGTATGGTCTGGCATTCCCTTCTCCAGTGGATTAAGGTAACAGAGATTATCTTAGACTTCTCTGAGGTCATACATCTAGTAAGTATCTGAGGCTGGATTTGAACTCAGGTCTTCCTGACTCCAGACCCAGTGCTCTATACACTCTATCCACTATCCAACCTTCCAAGGGCTTAATAACACTATAAACAATGTCTTAGCTCATTAGCAAATGCTCTTTAACAAATAAAGTAAAGGGTTTTGACTCACTCATTGGATAAAGGCAAATATGAGGTAGATCATAGATCAAATTTAAAAGAGTCCTCAACCCCCTTTGCCTATCACTTTGCTGTGTTCAAAGCTGAAACTCATATCATTTTTCACTTGGAAAAAAGTCTGTGTTGAAGAGTGTCACAGAATCCAGAATCCAGTATTCTACTTATCATCCTACCACTTATGGTAATTCAGCACCAGCTATTCACCCCATATTTATAATTTCATCTTTTTTCTAGTTTGTGGAATAGAGAAACACAGTTATTATTTGGACTTTTGGTACATGAAATATATATTGTCTAGTTTTCTTCAGTCCCACATCTTCCACTCTTACAGATTTAGAATAACTATTGGTACAGTGAGCTAATGTTAGTGGTGGTTACTTGAAGGGTAAGCAGATAAAGATGAGAAAGAATGTAACTATCAGCTTTTACAAATCCCTAGGATTCAAAATGGAAAGTTAAAGAACTAACACTGGGTGGCTCACTGATTACAAATTCATACAACGAGATGGAACAGAGTGGATAAAGCAACAATCCTCAAATCAGGAAGACTCATCTTCCTGTGTGCAAATCCAGTCTCAGACATTTATTAGATATGTAACCCTGTTTGCCTCAGTTCCTTATATGTAAAATGATCTGGAGGAGGAAATGGTAAACCTATGTAGTATCTCTGCCAAGAAAACCCCAAATGGGGTCACAAAGAGTCAGATATGACTGAAATAACTGAAGAACAACAGCATATATCATGCAACAGCTCCACATTTACTATCCTGCCTTCAGCACCATGGCTAGCAGCCATTTCTTCCTTCTCTCAAGAACTCAATCTTTCTTCCAGTAATGATCCTCAGAAAAAAATTTTTTAAAGTGCTCTACTTTCAGATTCATTTATAATATGTATTATATGAATATAATAATTCTATTTATAAATTACTCCCAGGATCTATGGTCAAGAACTTTTTTTTATTTCTTACAGGCTTAATTAGTACGCAGTAGAGGCATACCAAACTGACATTTGATTTCAGTGTGCCAGATAACCTTATATTGTTCTTTTCCTCTCTCAGTGAACTGAAGACTACAATCTGCAAAAGCACAAAGGAATGGTGGTATTTTCTTTTTCTTTTTTAGTACATTATCTCTGGATATGCTAAAAGAATTATGCGCCTGTTAACTTTTCAGTTAGAGTTATGTTCTTTTTCTTTTTCATAGAAATCATATGTGAAGGGACATTCCTAATGTAAAAGACACTTACAAATATGGGTAATCATAGGATTATCTCAATGTCTAAAAGAACAGAAGAGTTTAAATGAGTGAAAAAGAAATGGGGCTGATTGCATTACCTTGACAACAAAAAACAAACAAAAAAAATGGAAAGCACTATAGATACTTATAAGTAAGAAGAAAGAGGGAAAACCAATATAAATGGAGGAGGATGGATGGAAGGAATTTCTCATTGATTATAATTGGGGAATAGGATTTTGTTATGGCATTTTGATAAATGAGGAGAATTAGTAGTTAGAAAGCTACTGCATGTCAAGTAGAAATGTTTTTCAGTTATCATTGTGTCATGCATTATCAAATTCCTTTCTGAACAACCTATGCCATTGTGAAAATTTTAGCCTATTATAATAAACTTCTAAATGACTCTTTGCTCACAGTTTCTCACTTTTACCACCCATTCTTTTTGTAGCAGTCAAAATAATCTTCTTAAACCTGAAAACTCACCATATCTCAAAAATCCTTCAATGACTCCCTATAGTAGGGCAAACTGTGGCCTCAGAGCCAAATCTAATGGCAGTCTGATTTTGTATATCCCTAAGAGAAGAATGGCTTTTAAATTTAAAAAAAATCTTAGCTTACAGAGCTATATAAACATAAATTTCCAAATAGAAATTTAGGCCTTAGTTGCCTATCTCTGATGCAAAATTCTCACATTAGAGTTCACAATCTAACTCTAACCTACTTTTCTAGTCTTTTTCCACATTCCTCTCCTTCATGCATCCTGCGTTCTAGCCAAATTGGACCATTGCCTATTTCTAAATTATATTCTTATATCTCTTTCTACCTTGCATTTTCATAGATTGTTCTTTATTCCCTGGATCATAGTCTCTTTCACCTCCACTTTTTCAAATTCTTCTAGAACATACTAGATATTTAATAGATGCTTGTTCCCTTCTTTTCCCCTTCAAAGAATACCCTATATATTACTTCCTGTATGGAGTCTTCTCTGTATCTCTAATTTCTCTCATTCCCTATATCAAAATGACTTTCTTAGGAGTACCTTTCACTTTGTGCCAAGCTGATAGTGGTCATTATTTGGGTTCTTATTGCCTCAGAATAAATGCAAATAGCAGTCATTTCTGTTTTGGCCAGAAAACTTGAGGGTCTTCCCCTCCCAGTTATTTACTTATTTATTTAGATTTTTTTAATAGGTGAAAGAGACCATTCTTTGTTTCAATTTCTACCCAGCCTTAATCACTGAATGGGTGTGGCCCCAGTCAAATTGAGTCCTATTGAAGACCTTAGTTTAAACAGGCCAAGGTCTTCCAGGGTCCATCTCCAAAAGCCATCTCCAGTCATTCTAAATTATATCTGGCAACTGGACACAGATGGCTCTGGGGAAAGACAATGTGCAAACGAATACATAACAAATGAAACTGGATACAGGATAAATAGGAAATAATTGAAGGAGAGAAGGCACTATAATTGAAGGTTAGAGAAATCTTTCCCAGAAAGTGAGATTTTACTTGAGACTTAAAAGAAGCCAAAGGCAGCTAGATGTGCCAGATTTGGAATGAGGAGGACTCATCTTCTTGAGTTCAAATTTGACCTCAGACACTTACTAGCAGTGTGGCCCTGGCCAAGTCACTTATCTCTGTTTGCCTCACTTCTTTAATTGCAAAATAAACTGGAATAAATGGCAAAATAATTGCAAGAAAATCCTAAATGGAGTCATGAAGAATCAGACATAACTGAAATGACAGAACAGTAAAAATAAGTCAGAGAGCTTAATAGTCAGAATGGATGAGGAAGAACATTCTAGACTTAGTGATAATTGGAGAGAATGCCTGGAGCCAAGAGATAGAGGGACTTGTTTGTGGAATAGATAGGAAGAATAAGGTATAAGAAGACCAAAAAGGTAGGAAGGGAATGAATTATGGTTGGCTTTGAATGCCAGATGGATGGCTTTTAATTTTCTCCTTCAGGCAATAGGAAGCCACTGGAGTTTAGTGAGTAAAGAGTTGACATAATCAGACACATTTTTAGGGTCTATTTTGGAAGTGCTCCCATGGTGCAGATCAATATCTTGTCTTTAATTCATACTATGACTTAGACTCTGTGCTTGAAGGCATTGAGAGGTTGACTTGTTCTTGGTGACATCACAAGTATATTTCAAAGATAAGTCATGAGCACAAGCTTTTCTGATTGCTTTACTAGCCTTCTATTCACTATGTCATATCATCTTCATATAATTGCATTTTAAAATACAACAACAATGAGGTTAGCACAATGGCTTTGTAGAACTTCAGTTTGGTAGTCAGTCCTCTCTTCTCCTACACTTTCCTTCAGAGTCTCCCAAACACTGAGTTAACAAAGCTTGTGTCAATCTCATTATCAGTTTGGACTTTCCTGAAAATGACAAGGTAAGTGATTTTATCCACAGGATTCAAAATTTCATCATTTGCTGTGACTGATGGTTCCACATATGGATGGTGTGGTACTGGCTGATGTAGTAACTGTTTTCTTGGTGTTAATTTTTAGACCAAAATTACCACAAGCAGTAGAGAATTGATCAATACTTTGTGGCAGCTCAGCTTTGGAGGCTTCATTGAGTGTACAATCATCTACAAACAAAAAAATCAAGCACTAACAGTTCTTCAGCTTTAGTTCTATCTTATTGCCTTTCCAAGTTGAAGAATTTACCATCAGTGCAGTAGCTGACTTTGATTCCATATTTGTCCTCATTAAAGCATTTGACAAGAAGACTGAAAACACCATGACAAAAAAAGAATGGGAGCAAGCAAACAGCCTTGTTTAACTCCATTGGTGACTAGGAAAACTTACTGTCCACTGTTCAGATCCCAGGCAATCATGCCATCATCAAATTGACATACTGCACTGATGAAATTCTCTGGACAATCAAATTTTGACATAATTTTCTATAAGATCTCATGACTGACAGTATCAAAGAACTTGCTCAGTTCTACAAATATTATATACAGATCTCTGTTCTGCTCCTGGCATTTCTCATGGAGTTGTTGGACATCAAATCTATTGCTTTTTGGCCCCTTCTGAAGCCATTTAAATTGTCTTAGGAAGATTCTGAATGTTACCTGGCAGTTTAAGATACCAGATACTGAGATCCTTTTTTGAATTATACTGTCAAGCATTTCAACCCTACTGAAGAAAGGACAACTCCATTGGGCTGACCACATTATCTGAATGCCAAATGTATGCTTGTCAAGAAGATTATTTTATAAATAACTCACCCATGGCAAGTGCTCCCAAGGTGATCAAAGCAATACAAGGATAATCTCAAGATTTCTCCCAAGAATTTTAGAATTGATTTTATGACTTGGGAGACACTGGCACAGGACTACCCAGCATGGCATGCCCTCATAAAATAAGGTACAGTGCTCTATGAGCAAAGCAGAATTGAATTAGCTCAGAAGAAATGCGAGATGCATAAAGTTGGAGAGTTCATCTCAAATATTCATTGTGACCAAACTGTGACAGAGAATTCTGAGATTGTATTGGTCTAATCAAAATTGTTTGTCTTTTTGACTCTTTACACTTTCAATCAGCTATTTTTCAGGGGGTGGGGGAGTTTGAAGAGGACAAAACATGATGAGGATCTAGTATGTGGGCACTTCAAAAGATAAAAATCTCATCCACTTGAATCTGGAAGTAGCTCACACAGAGGTGACAAGGCTGAGGGAATTGATTTGCTCTCACCTATTAAACACATAGCATCTAAAACTAGCATCCTTAAGGCTAGAGGATTTGGACAAGTACCTGAGTACACCAGCTGAGGCTCAGTTTGTGGCGTTAGTTTGGATGGTAGTTAGAAAGTCTTTCTGTATCAACAAGTGAAGTTAATGATTGGTAACTTTCAAAAGGACTTACCCTTGAGGACTTGTCACCTTGAAAAACACTCTTAAATTATATTTCCATGAATGCTTTGAAAACATATGCAGCTCTACAAGGTCTTAATCTACCTTACCCACAAACTATGGGGTTTTACAGACAATTTCTTGATTAGAAGGGCAGTGTGGTGCAGTAGAAAGAACTAGTATTAGAAGTAAGGAAACCTGGACCCTAGTCATGGCTCCACTAGTTCCAAGTCATGTAACCTTAGGCAAATAAATAATTTAGTGGTCTTGGCTAACTTTCTAAGTTATTTTGGACTGGAAAATTATTTTGCCCAGTTCTTTTGTGGGTTCTATCACTACAGGATTTTTGTAGCATTATTTAAAGTTATTTGGAGGAGAATTTGGGGTCACCCAGATGAGTCTCTCTCTTTTCTCTACCATCTTGGCACTTTCTTCCACAATTTTTAAAGTAGATACAAGTCTCTTAATTTTGAAATGAAAGCAACTATTTGAGACTAATACTTTGCTGATGATAGCTTTTCTAAACTGCAGAGTTCACATATGTGCCTGACAGCTAAGCAAACAAAGTAAGCAACTCCTGGATAAGAAAGTATTTCTTTACATTGCCATTAACATATCTAAAGGTAAAAAAAAAGCTCAGTGTCATAGGGAGCCCTTCATCAATAAAGGAACAATAATAATAGTTAACTATGAAAAAAGGTTTGCAAAGAAATTTATATTAATTTGGTAAATGGATAGGAGAGAGTATTTGTCCATATATGTATGTGTTTATGTAAGATTGCACACTTGTTCTGCTTAAGAACAAGTAGCATACAGAGACATAATTCTACAGTATCTGTATATGTGCAACCATAAGGTCATTTGTGGTCTAAGGGTCACAGATTGAAGTCCTTTAATGTTCACCACATATCATTAATTCTGTGGCTTATCTTGAACCTGTCAAAACAAAGAAATAATAAAATATTCAGATATAATGATAAGAATTCCACATACCACAGGGCCTTCTGGTTCAATGGAGCTTTGAATCTGGGTTCAAATCTTTATACTGCTATTTACCTAACCTGAGTGATGTTAGATCAGTCAAGAGGTTAACTCTTTATATTTCAATTTGCTCATCTACAAAATAAAGGTGGTAGCTAGATGACCTCAAAGAACGTTTCCTGTTCTTAGTTTTGGTCTTATGATCCTATCAGATCACATAAAAAGTACAGGGCTGCCCCCACAAGTTGGTGAGGAGTTCTCTTTCCTAACTGTATTTAATAGTGGAATTCTCTTGAGTCTTGCAAGGTACTCAAGTGATTATATAACACATTTTGCATGGAGGTGAGGGACATTTTTTTTAAAAGATGGTAGTTATTTCTTTATATGTAAAATAACTTTCCCCTAAATAATCACAATGAGTTGAACATACCTGAGAAAATTTCAAAGTAAGAAATTTGAAATTGAGTTCATATTAAAAAATTAGAAGCTTCGAGGGCCACAGATAGTGAGGGAACTCTGGGTAAGATATAAGACCCTTTAGCCCAGAGGAAACCTGCTAACAATATCTTGTTTGGCTCCCCATTTTCCTTTGGATTATCCACAAGGAGTAAATTAGTTAAAGTAATGGAATAAGTTTTGTTGTCTGGTGGGTACCAACTGCTTTCCAGTTTTCTGTACCATGTTAATTCAATCTGTCTGGGAGGGGAAGACCCTCAAGATTTCTGACCAAAACAAAAACATTTGCTATTTATATTCACTTTGAACCAATCAGGACCCAAACAATGACCAAGTGGGGCTTGCCTGGAACCTATTGCTGGTCAATTAATGAGAACCAAAGTGATTTGTGTTATTGGTCCTAGCCAGTAAACCCCAAGATACTTTGAAAGGTTTCAGTGATCAAAATTTACATTCCTTTGGGGAGAGCCCTTGCAGGTAAGGGTATGATACTTTATGTGGACAGAAGGAAGGAAAGAAAGGGAAAAAAAGGAAGAAAAGAGCTATTGTTGTCCCACTTGTCTTTCTCCCCCCAAAAAGGAGAACCTTAAATTTTTCATTCTTCCCTGTTAAATATCACTTTAACTTGTCTGGGGTTAATTCCTAATTTTTTTTATTCCCTGTCTATTTCATTTCTTAGAAACAAATATTATTGATTGATACCCTATAGCTTCAATAGCAAAAAGGTGTACTTTAACACTTTACTACCTTAAGAGAGAGACAGAAAGAGACATTCAGACAGAGAGAAAAAGAGAGAAACAGAGATAGAAAAAAGAGCTTTAAAGTTTTTTTCCACTAGTAGTAATTGTACCTTTTATTTTAGAAATCGCATATAATTTTGATTCTCAAGTAGTTTTCCATTCAATTTTTATTCAATAGTGAACTCCAAATGGAGACTGAAAGGACTACTATAATATATATGCACAGAACTTGGCTTTTATTAGTGATTTTAGAGGGTAACAGAAAATGTGTTCAATAGAGAATATGATTTAGAAAGTACATAAGTATGGAAAATTAGGCTATCTGGGTAAAAGTTTTCATTGACTTGCCTACTGCTGAGTCTAGTTGCTTTACTTTAATGATTTCTCAATATCCAAGGTCAAGAACTCTTTGGTCACACTGAGACAATGACTGACTTTTGTACATCTAACATCCCTACAGTATAAAGGGATCTCAGGCAAAATCAGGCAACTTCCTTGAAGAAAGACAGATTTTTACATTTCAGGAACTTCCATTTCTCACTGTTATATTCCCCAAGTTATTAATAAAACAACAAACCAACAAACAAACAAAAATACCTTACTACCATATGGGGCAATTCAAAAGAAAGACTTCAAGGTTCCCCAGATCCTCTTCTTCCCAAAGTCAACATAGCAAAAATAATTTGTAATTAGAAGCTCTTACATAACATAAAGGTCCTGGGGACTGTTTTAGTCATTTCTAATATTTCTAGATTGATGCTGCTATCCAAACGATTCACTATTTGACAAAGTTTAACATGTTATAACCAACTGTCCTTGCTTGCAAGTATGTGGTTCACAAAAATCAAAGAATGCAACTTCCATTATAGGTCAAAGAAAACAAATCAGGCTCATGGTAGAATTCATGAGAAATAGTAACCTTAAACTATAATAAATCATTCCTCCCAGAGACCTTTCCAGTCATTTATAGTTAAGTACTGTGTAAGGACTTGAAGTAGCTATTATTTTTAATTTAGCTTCTCAGTACATATCCCTTTTTGAAGTATTCTGACTATTCTCAATATTTCTTCCCTATCTTATAGAACATTGTTCTGCTTGTAGTTCTTTGGGCTTCTCCATTCTTCTGTCTCCATTGTGATTTCTTTAGCTTCCATAATAGAAAAGCTCTTCAAGAAAATTCTACATTCAGAAACTTGTCCCATTGATGTTGGAAATAGGGATGGAGTAAATACTTAAGAATTTCCTTGAATCAATTAGAGACACTGGGCATCCCTGAATTAAACAGACCCAGAAAAGGGACGCCGTTCTGCATCATTCCTTTGAACTATGACTCGTTCTGACCTCTGGCCTCTCATGAGTTTGTCTACTAATCAGGATCAGTTTCTCTTTCTTGTTCCAAGTGGATCTTTCCCCAATACAAGGTTGGAACAGAATAATAGTGAGTTCCAATGTCCTTTCTTCATCCATAATACCCTTTGAGTTAGATCTGCACCTCTTACTTGTCTTGAGGATCAGTACACATAGCTCCCCATCTAATTTCCCAAAAGTCCATCAGCCCCAAGCTTTACTTGGGAACCAACTAGGTGCAATTTTTCAAATTACCTGAATCTGTTTCCTAAAATACTAAGAGTAGAGCAAAAAGAAGTGCAGGTGGGAGGAGGAGATTAACCATTCTAAGCATTGCCAGGAACCAGAAGAAAAGTTTACAGATATGCTAGTTATTTGTCATGTTGCTTTTCTTCTATAAATTTTATGCCTATTCTTGTTCTTAGTAAATTTCATTTTATTTCTTTTTCCATAAATATTTGCATTTCAAACACTTTTTCAAAGTACATTATATATTTTCTCACACAGTATAATGTATCTATGAACTTAATATGCATGTCATGTGTTCTATCTTATAAATCAGTGATAAAATTTTCTATGACACAGAGCAAGAACTATCAGTCTGCAACATGTAAGACAATCAAGATAATAAGTCTGGGTAACCTTCACATTGCTGTTCCAATTAACAGCACACAAAAAAATCCTAGAGTAATGGCTATTTCATCATTCATAAAATATATTGGTCATATTAATAGCAAGCAATGAATTTTATTCATCATTAGGAAAAATATTCTTTTACTTCTTTCTTTCACTCCCCTCCCCTCACAGTTTAATTCTCTGACATTCAGAGAGACGTAATGATGCCAAATTCCAGCTCTCAAACTTCCAAACCCCAAGAGCAGTGTAAAAATCGATTTACCAGGGCCTTCTTAAGAGGGTCAAGAACCACACTGATCAGTAGTGGTTGTGGGAATTCTTGTGAGTCCCAAGTAGAATGTAAAGTCTCTTGAGAATAAAGTCACTTTTCATTTTATTCAGTGTCCCCAGTGCCTAGCACAGTGGTTTATATATACAAGTACTTTTTAAAAATATTTATTGGATAAGATTGTCATAGGGACTGAGAGGATAGAGATACACTTCATCTAAGGGATATCTCTGCATGGTTTAAAGCATCTAACTATATGCCAGACATTGAAGAACTCAGCAAGGAAAAGAAAGGACAAAGATGACATTAATTGAGTAATTCTGCATTTTAATTTTATTTGAAACTTCTTAAATATTAAAGACATTCACTTTATATAAAGCAATAATTTAGATAACACCAATTACTAGCATTTGTGTAGTGCTTAAGGCTTACAAAGTGCCTCACAAATATTGTCTTATTTTAAGCTCAACACAACTGTAGGAGAAAGGTGCTATATTATTCCAGATTAAGAAAGTGAAACTAAGAAATGTTAAATGGATTGTCTAAGTTTATACAGCTAGCAGTTTTCTGAGACAAGATTTGAACTTAGGTTTTCCTGACTCTAAGTTCAGTACTTTTTTCCTTTGTGCCACTTGCTAGTCCCACTTCTCATTTTGCCCAAAGACTAGCATAATCCACAGAAGCAGAATTCAAGGTAACCATAGGGGAAGGATGAGTGGGGATGATCCCCTGTTGTCATTCCTGCCTGCTTTCCTCCTTCCTTACCCACTGGTATAGATTTTATCAACCAAATGTTGAAGTTCTCTACTGTCCCATCTCAAGTCCCATCCAATCTTCTCTTCACTGAAATCAATCTATCAGTCAATCAACAAATATTTATTAAGCATTTTCTGAGAATGTAATAGAAAATATAAAATATTTTTGCTGTCAAGAAGTTTACATTCTAGGGGAGATGAGGCTTGCTACATAAACAAAAAGCCAAAGTGTATACAAAATAAGTCCAAATAATTTAGAGTAGGAGACACTTAGAAACTGAGGAATTAGGAATGGCCATAAATAGCAGAGGACATTTGATCTGAGCTTTTAAGGATACTGGAGATTCTATGAGAATGAATCTATTCATTCCAGTCTTGAGGTACAGTCCATATAAAGATATTGAGATAGAAGATGAAAGTGAAAGATAGCAAGGAAATCAGTTTGATTCCTGCTCCTATGATAAAAAGTCCAGGTTAATGTCTATTTCCTAATGATCTAGAAAAGAAAACTGGATAGAAACAAATGAAGGCACTAGTAGAAGGAAAAGAGAAGGGACTGAATCAAGCACTGGTTGAAAACCAAAAAGCAAAGGAAAATTTGCCAATCTTGTTGTTGATTTTTGGTTTGATTCCAAAATGGTCCAAATACTTGACTGATTCTTTTAATTTTTATTCATAGCCTCTACTTCTGTCTTCTGGGATCAAGCAGGAGCACTCTAATCCTTTGATTCAACCAGACAACCCTTTGTGACCTTATAAAATAGGATCTCTGGAGTCACTCTCCCAATCACCCAAACCCATTGGCTGGCCAGATCCCCAAAGGGCAACTGCTACTTCTTTACTCAGTATTCTAGTGGGTGAGAGAAAGTGAAGTTGTTTTCTTATATTATGGCTCACAAGCCACTGCTGGTGTGTTTCTGTGCATGATTATCTACTAATATCAATTAGTTACTCAGCTACTTAAGTAGCTTTCAGAATTATGCCTTTATTAATGTAATCCAGGTTTCTATCAGCTATCTTGACTGCCACACCCCTTATATACCTTTTACCAATCCTGAATTGACCTTTTCTTTTTTTCACTCTCATTGGACTTAGTTTTTCAAAATACCCACATCTTTTTTTTCAAATTAATATTTATTTGCTTATATCTTCCCTCCCTCATAATCATAAAGATTATTTTTTTACCCTATGTAAGAGTTATATTTGGTCATTTTAAGTTTTATATCATTTCATTTGACCCAATGTCCTACCTCAGCAAGATATTTTGACCCCTGACTTCATCATTCAGTGTGTTCCTTTATTCCCTCAGTTTTCTGCTATCTGCAAATTTGATAAGCATGTCATCTATGTCTTTATCTAAGACACTGATAAATTTGTTAAACAGCACACAGCCAAGCCAACATCCCTGGAGCATATAACTAAAGATCTTTAATTTGACACTAAACCATTAATTTCGTTCCAACCACCAGTTCTGAACCCATCAAATTATGCCAAATCTATCTCTTTGAAGATTAATGATTGTACTAGTAGTGATGGTGGTGATGGTGGTGAGAATAACGATGATAGTGATGTGGTAGTGGTGAATGCTTTCTTTTTGTTTGTTTTTTTCATAAGTTGAAACATAGTGAGAAATCTGGCACTTTATGGTGTATGTCTCAAAAAAAAGTTTTATAGCATCCAGACTGAATTGGCACCCTAGTTGGAAACAAATGCTCCAAATACTTGACAGTATTTCTGCACATTATTGAGAGATAGGAAAACTGCTGCTTTGCTTGACATTCAGGTGTTGTATCTAAGTATAAAACCTCAGCACACGGGTGGGTACACAAAGAAAAAGTACAGCAAATGTCAAAAATCATTGCTTATTCTCACCCAGATATTACATTTTGTCAAAAACTGTAATCCCAAATCTCCTTGGGATAAGGTTATGTTTGCGCTCCAGCCAAAATCCATAAAAGGTGAAAATTTAATGTTCAAGTTCCCATTCTTTTCAATTTTCTCCATTGTGTTTCAATGTTTCAGAAGAACTGCATCTAGTTTATATTAACACAGCATGTTCAGTCAGAAGTATTAGACAAAAACCCATTTTGAATAGAAGACTTGGAATTCTTTGATATGGTGTTTGGGGATAAGATTATTTTTACTGAACCATAACTTTTTGCTTAAAAGCAGACAGAGGGGAATGGAAGATGTTCTAGAATGAGCTTTAAAAAGGCAGTAAATTTACCATTACCTGGTATGACGTTGATCTTACAAAAAGCAAACACTGTTATGAGAAAAACTACTCTGGACCTAACATACAATGGGGATAGTTAGCAGACAGTATTAACCTAAAGACAGAAAAAATACAAAAGAAGAATTATGTGTCTAAGATTCTAGACACTATTTCCAATGCAAAGGAAAATGTTAACAGGAACAATACTGAGTAATTACTCCACTGTATCATGCCTTCCATCTTCATAATGCTTTATTTTTTTCAATAGCTAATTATCAGCAAAGACATTCTATTTTTTTTTTTTTCTTCTCCTGTGACTACCAGTGATAAAGTCCTCTTAGTATTTTACTTTAGGGAAGTATTGTGAGTTAGAAACTATTGAAAAACTGTTATTATTTGCATCATGATATACCTATCATTGATCAATTTAGAGCAGAAGGAGCCTTAGAATTCCTTTAATCAATCTTTCTCATCCTAGAGATGAGGAAACCAAGGCTTAGACAGGTTTAAACGATTTACCCAACATCCTACAGGTAATAAGTATCAGGATTGGAATTTAAATATAGTCTGGGAGTTGAACCAAATTAAGCATCTTTTCTATGGCACCACACAGCATCATTATTAATGAGATGAAAAAAAGCTTAAGCAGCAGAGTTTCTGGGTAATTAATAATCAATTTATTAATTGGGCTAGCAAATAATCAATTGATGGTCAGCTATTTCTCCAGGTAACCAAAAACAAAACCATGGAAGTCCCCGAATACTTAAATACCTTTGGAAAAGGAGGTGCTCCTGACAGGTAAGAATCAACTTTGATTACTAACAATTAATGAGGGGATGGAAATATTAATGAGGAAGTGGACTAAAAGTCTTCAGCTAATCCTGCTGAGAAGATTACTTGATCATGAGATTCCGCTGCCTCTAGCAATGTGGACAAACAAATCCATCTCTACTCAGAACACTCTAGTTGGTTTTCTCTTTGATAAGCTGGATTCTTAGATCACAATAGAGAGACTGCGAGGGCATAGACATATTTCCTAAGGGCAAGAATTCACCTAGATTAGATTCTGTTTTTTTGGATAGAGTCCACCCCAAAATCACAGAGCATATACCCAGAGGATTTGGGCAATCTAATCAATCAGCAATGTGATCAGAGCCTGGCTGAATGACCTGCAAGAGCTGGTTCCTAAATGAGGAAATAGAAAGAAAAAACCTCAATCCTAATTTAATAACTAGTCATTAATAGAAAAATAATCAATTCTCTCACTAATATACATTTACCTACATATTATAGAGAGAGTAGAGGGTAAAGATGGAGCGATATCTGAGAGGGAAAATATGGGGAACAGAAAGGGGAGGAGAGAAGCCTATACTCCTGCCCACTTGCTTTCCTTTATGTTCCTCATCACATATGACAATTGGTCTCTCTTTAACAATAATCTCCCACAGGGCTTCTGTCCATCATGTGTTACTTTTCCTAAAGGTTTTGCTCTCAGTTCTCCATCTTGGAATCTCCCCTCAATTTCCTTCATCCTGTAACATTCTGACTATTCCCATTAAGTGTTATGCAGACCCATGGGTCCAAGCACCAGACAGGTCCCAAATAGGCTTCTCCTTGTCAAACAGGCTCTAAATTGGCCCAGCCTTCCTGCAGAGTCTTTTTTCCCCATGAGTGCCTCTATGAGTTTGGAAAAAGCCATAAGTGAAGGCAGGGCTCAGGTTCTGCCAATATACAGAAGCAGCACAATTATTCAGAGAACATGTGTCACTTCACTGCACTGTGTGAATTCCTGATGTTGTTTCATTGTCTCATGTGGCATATTACTGTCCTCAGGGTGGAAAAAGCTAGGAGAATATTAAGCCAAGAATATGAAAGATGGACTTTCACAGTATGCCATGCAATCTGGAATTATTATGTAATATTGATTTCTTAGATGATGACTGAGACCCACTAATCATGTGAGTAAAAAAGACATTACCCATTATGAAAATATTCAGTTATGGACATAGTGCCCCAACACTTATTAACTCCAACGTGAATACCAAATGGCCCAAGTTGGAGAACAAATATGTTCCCATAAATGTACTTTATCACAAAGAAGCTAATTCATTCAGTGAGTAGTACATTGTGTCCCCCAATCGGAAGTATGTGCTCTCATTGGAATACTAAAGGTTCATGTGGGAACAAGTGGGTGTTGGGAGGTGAGGCCATGGGTACTGGTAAAGAGTCTTTTATTACCACCTGGGAAACCATAAATTACTCATGATTTATCCTTGTTTTTAGCCAGTCCCATAAACTAGCAATTTGGAGGCAATATAAAGTGGTGTAAAGAAAAGTAATAAACAAGTCTTACATTCTTTTCAGTGATTTAGGGGGTCAATTGCTTTCTTACTGAGTATGGCCACCAGTAGGTTTACTTTCAGGGAGTTTGTGGATTGATTTGCTTACCTCATGACCTCTGACAGTATACTTGTTTACTAGACAGTGAATCTTTGGTCTTAGTCCAAAATATTTTGCAGTCATAGGAGCCTCTCCGCTGAAAAATGCTACACAGAAATCATTTACCCTAACACTGGGTTGAGAATAAAGAAACCTGGGTTTTTATCTCTGAATCTGCCACCTATATGCTCAATGTGCCTGGATTCAAGTAACTGAATTAATTTTTTTTTTTAGCCTTAGTTTCTCAGTTTATCAAACTTGTTCCTCTAAAGCCTCTCCCAGCCTTTGTATTTTGTGGCATTCTATTTCTGTGAATATTGCAGGTGGCTATAGGAAGTACATCTCTAGAATATAAATGCTGCTTGTAATACGCAAAGCACCGAATGTCCTTTTAGCTCCCTATTCACAATGCTCATCTTTTTCTGATGTCAGAAGTACACTATGTTTTCTGTGCAGTCTGACTGCTTATGTTGAAAAATTGAGAAGTTTGATCTTTTCCGGCATCCCATATGCTTAGAATTACTTCACAATAAAAGCAAATGAGAACTATTTTGTCCTTATGACCAGGCCTTCCATGACGGAATGGAATGTTATAGGACAGTGCTCTGAGGACCTTTCTTTAGTTAGATTAAGGCTTACAGAAATGGGGTTTGAGGATTAATACTTGGCAGCCTTCCTTCTTTTTCTCCTTCCTTCGTTTCTTCTTCCTTCCTTCTTTCCTTCCTTCCTTTCTTCTTCCTTCCTTCCTTCCTTCCTTCCTTCCTTCCTTCCTTCCTTCCTTCCTTCCTTCCTTTCTAAATCAATTGTTTATATCTAAAATCAAGAGAGTACTATCAGCAAGGGAAAAAATACCCCCTGGATTTAAGTACTGTTATAAAGTATATGTTCTATCTCTTAAAAACAAAACAAAACAAAATTGAACATGTGATTTCATCAGTAATAATAATAACTGACATTTATATGACACTGTTACAATTGTTATCTTATTTGATCTTCATAATAACCCTAGGAGGTAGATATTATACTTATCCCTGTTTACAGATGAGGAAACAAAGCCAAGCAAAAGTTACCAATAAGTATGTGTCAGAGATTTGAAAATTTAAAATCAAATCTGAAGTCAAGTCTTCCTGATTCTAAGTCTGGTGCTCTATATAATGTGCCACCTAGCTAGGAGTCCTCAAAGACAAACTTCTACTGATAAAGAGATGCTGGGAATATTGAGAGATCATATATTTTGCCAAGGAAAAGAGCTGGAATGTAAGAGAGCAGACTGGAACAAAGGTCTTTTTGATTATAAGGCCAGATCTCTAGCTACTATGCCCAATACAAAACCAGCACTCTGACTACTATCTGCAATACTCTTCTTTTCTTTCTTTTTAAATTTTAATATTTGAAATCACACAAGTATTCCCATAACATAGTAAAATAAAAAAGACATTTGCAAATGAAACTGCAAATCTATTATGTACAATGTATTATTCCTTTTAAATATATAATAAAATTATCGTGTATCTCTCTTTTCTTTTCCTTTTTTCTTTCCTCCCCTCCTCACCCTAGACATGACTACCATTAGATACAAATCTTGATCTATCTATCTAGCATTGTCATCTATTAAAAACATTCTCTACATATTCGTAATTATCAGTTCTTTCTGTGGATGCAGATAATGTATTCTTTCATTTTTCTTAAATGTTTGTTCTAAAAAAATGCCACTATCATCATAAGGCAAGAGAAAAATTAAAGATATAAACAATGACAAGGAGATAAAATTATCACTATTTGCAGAAAGCATGAAGTTTGACTAAGAAAACCCCCAAGAATCAGGGAAGAAACAAATTGAGATGGTTACTAGTTTTCTAAATTAACAGAGTATAAAATAATCCATAGAAATAATTTATATTTCTAAGCATTGCTATCAGGAGTTAGTAAGAAATGAGAGAAAGGGGAATCTCATTCAAAAAGAACTTTAAAATGTACAAATGCTTGGAAGTTAATTTTCTAAGACACATTTGGTTCTTAGACAACTACAAAACACTATTTATGGAAATAAAGGAAGATTAAATTCTAAAATAGCTTTTACTTTCTGAAATAATATGGCCCCTAGAATTAGAGAAAAACTTTCCTATTTGTCAGATGTAAAAACACACATACTTATATATACAGGGATTGCTTAAAATTTAGTCTTTCTTCTTTTATGTGGGAAAATTATGTTTTCTCAACCAAAAAACTGGCTATCTGACCCTGGAACAAGGTGGCTCAGTTTCCTTGACTCTCTGTTTCCTCACTTGTAAAATGTAGATAATACATTTAGGCTATTCTCCTTCACTGGTAAAATGGAAGAAGCATGGTGGAAGGAAGAGAAGTCTGGATTTTAAATTTAAGAAGCTATCTTCAATTTCAGGTATGCTACTTATTATTTTCATGTCTTGGGCAAGTAATTCAAACTCTTTTGACTTCACTTCATCTGTAGGATGAGGGATGGGAGTTAGACTGAATGAGATATATCCCAATTCTATCTCTATGATAATAAAAAAGAGGAACATTATGGAATGCAAAAAGGATAATTTTTATTATATTAAGTTAAAAAGGTTTTGTACAAACAAAACCAATGCAGAGAAAATTAGAAAGGAAACAATAAACTGGAAAAAAATTTACATCCAAGGGTTCTGATAAAAGCCTCATTTCTAAAATATATAGAGAAATGGCTCAAATTTATAAGAATTAAAGCCATTCTCCAATTGATAAATGATCAAAGCATACAAAGAGACAATTTTCAGATGAAGAAAGTAAAACCATTTCTAGTCATATGAAAAAGGTTCTAAATTTTTATTAATCAGAGAAATGCAAATTAAGACAACTCTGAGATACCACTATATACCATTCAGATTGGCTAAGATGACAGAAAAAGATAATGATGAATGTTGAATGGGATATGGAAAAACTAGGACATTAATACATTGTTGGTGGAATTGTGAACTAATCCACCCATTTTGGAAAGCAGTTTGGAACTATGTCCAAAGGGCTATCAAACTGTGCATATCCTTTGATCCAGCAGTGTCTTCACTGAGCCTGTATCCCAAAGAGATCATTTTTAAAAGGCAAAAGTATCTATGTGTACAAAAATGTTTGTAGCATTTGTAGCAGCATTTTTGTAGTAGCAAGAAACTGAAAACTGAGTGGATGCTCATCAGTTAGAGAATGGCTGAACAAGTATATGAATATTATGATATATAATTGTTCTATAAGAAATAATCAGCAAAATGATTTCTGAGAGGCTTGGAGAGACTTACATAAACTAAGTGAAGTGAATAGAACCAGGAGAACATTGTGCACAATAACAAGATTATACAATGATCAATTCTGATGGATGTGGCTCTTTTGATTCAGGCCATTTCCAATGGTCTTGTGATGAAGAGAGCCACCTGCACCCACAGAAGACTGTATGATCACATCATAGTATTTTCACCTTTTTATTGTTGTTTGCTTGCATGTTGTTTTCTTTTCTAATTTTTTTTTCCTTTTTGATCTGATTTTTCTTGTGCAGCATGATAGTTGTGGAAATATGTATACAAGAATTGCACATACTTAGTATAATGGATTGCTTGCTGTCTAGGGGATTGAATTGGGAGGAAGAGAAGGAAAAGCAATTTGGAACATGAGGTTTTGCAAGGGTGAATATTGGAAATCATCTCTGTATATGTTTTAAAAATAAAAAGCTTTTTTTTAAAAAGTGGCATTATTGCTGGCTAAGTTTCCATTGAGTTGGATCCCAAGGGTCACTTGTTCTCCAGAACACTGAGGCTGAACTGTCTGCTGACCCTATTCGGGGCCTCTGAGTCTAAGAATCTTGAAAGTTTTGATCCATCCAAATTAATATTCTTTATCTAAAATGGAAAAACAAATTCAAAGGCAAGGGATTGAAGGCTATTTCACAAGGTTACATGTCAGCCTCTGAGGAAATAATGCCAAGTTTTCTGCCCATAAATCATTTTCTCTTACTGGATGCCATCATCCAGTAAGTAAATGTCAAAGAGATACACCAAGAGTGAGCAGCCTAAGATGTCAGGGACAAGACTCTAGTTTCAAGTGTCTCTTGAAAGCTTCCCCTTAAAGGTTTCTCTTAATCACAAGTAGGCCAAAAACCATTAAAGAATATGTACACATGCTCCATAATCTCAAAAACACTTCCCTGGCATCAAATGTTGTTGTTGTTATTCATCCTTTATTTTCAAAGAGGATCAATGACATTCCTGGGTGATATCTAAACTTGTACATGAATTTGACTTAAATGAGACAGAATTGTGCAAAATTATCAGCCTTACATCCTTCCAAAGTCATCAAAGTTCCTTGGCAAGACAAAAAGGTAGGACTGCTGGCACTGGCCCAGGATACAGTGGATGATCTTGTCACATTTGATGTTTGACCAAGTTTTTAAGCATTCCAAAGTATTTGTTTCAGCTGCCTTCATAGTTACTTAACAAATTTGCCCATCTTGCTGGGGGAAGGTTGTAGGATAGGTGAGTGGAATCTTCATGTGCTTGAAGTAGACGTCCCTATAATTCCCAGGAGGGTTTGAGGGCTGTCAGTTATCCTTACCCTGCTTTGACTCATTGCTGAGATAATTTTATCAGGGTGTGGCTGCTGCACATGCTGTGTAGTTTTGGAGCCACAAGATGAGAGTTAGGTGACAAGATGACACCACAGTTCAAAAAAAAAGGGCTAAGCAAGCCCTCATACCAGAGGTGCTAGCCTTCCTTAACCACCACACCATATACCTTAATAGATTGGCATCTTTTATATTGGCATAGTAGCAGTTACCCTACCAAGCATCTTTCCCATAAGCAGACACTATACATGGGTCATTATATAATAATCACAAGGATATTAAAACAGGTTACATTATGTAACAATAATAATATCTATTAAAATACCTTGCATTTTGATAGGGTATACCATAAGCATTAAATACAGAATAAATGTAAAGATAATTGATTCAAAGAAGTTGAATATAAAATAGTTTGGGAAAGAGAACACTAGCAATTTGGAAGGATCAAAAAGAACTTTGTGTAGTAGCTTGAAGGAAGAGAGAGACTCAGTGAGGTAAAGAGAGGAGGGAAACCATTTCAGGCATAGGGGTTGATCATGGCAAAGACAAAGAAATGAGGGGTGGGTTGTTTTAGCCAAGGAGCAGAGAGACCAGTTTAACTGGACTGCAAAGAAGGAGAATAATGCATGATGATTCTTATAAAATAGATCAGGGAGAGATTTTGAAAGACTTTGAAAGCTAAACAACAGAATTTGTATTTTGTCCTGGAGACAATAAAGAGCCACAGCAGTATATTGAGGAGAGTGACATGTTTAGATCTTTAAGGAAAAGCACTTGGAAAGCAGTTTGTAACATACTATAATATGACCTAGAGTGGAAAGAGGTTTTAGTATGCCATTGAAATAATGCAGATGAGAGATGATTAAAATCTGAACTAGAATGGCATCTAATTGAAGACAGAAAAGGAAAAACTGTGGCTGAATAAGTTATGGTTTATGAATGTAATGGAATATTATTGTTCTATAAGAAATGATGAGCAGGCTGATTTCAAAAAGTCTAGAAAGACCTATGTGAACTGATGCTGAGTGAAGTAACCAGAACCAAAAGCACATTGTACACTGCAATAATAAAATTATATGTTGATCAGCTGTGATGAACTTGGCTCTCTCAACAATGTGGTGATTGAAGGCAATTCAAATAGACTTGGAAGGAAAAAGCCACCTGCATCCAGAGAGAGAACTATGAAGATTGAATGTGGATCAAAGCAGAGTATTTTCACCTTTTTTGTTTGTTTTCTTTCTCAGGGTTTTTTACCTTTTTTCTAATTTTTATTTTTGTGCAACATGACAAATATAGAAATTTGTTTTCAAAGATTACACATATTTAACCTCTATCAGATAGCTTACCATCTTAGGGAGGGAGAAAACTTTGGAACAGAAAGTTTTACAAAGATGAATGTTGAAAACTATTTTACATGTATTTGGAAAAATAAAATACTATTGAGAAAAGAGAAAACTGAAAACAAAGTGAGTGCCCAACAACTGAGGAATGACCAGAAAGAAATTTTGGCATCTGAATGTAATGGAATAAGATTTTGTAATAATAACTAGAAGTATGAAGAATTCAGAATACCATGGAGAGATATGTATTAAATGATGCTGAATGAAATAAGTAGAGCACAGAAAGTAATAGATACAATGAATCAATATTATATAAGCAATGTAATGAAGTAATCGCTAAAAGGAAGTAGAACTCTAAGTAACTGGAAAATGTAGGAAGATGTAGAAGAAGAATAAATTATAAAAATAAACAATGAAATGATAAATAATGAAAACATGCATTCTCACCTACTCTTCTTTTGAACCTCCCCCCCAGTAGAGAGGCAAGGGATTGCTATGAAAGAATAGGCTATCTATTTGTCTATCTATCTATATATCTATTCATATATATATATATATATATATATATATATATATATATATATGCACACACACACACACACACACACACACATATATATACACAGAGAGAGAGAGAAAGGGGGGCTAGTCCCTCTATCAAATGTTTTTGTCTTAATTGTTTTTGTTTGTCATAAGGGATGTCATTTTGGAGGATAAGGGGAAGACTGAAATGATTGTGACACAGACAAAAGATGTATTTTTTAAAAGAAAAAACCACTTAGAAGCAGGTTGGCTTGTCCAAATTTTGATTCACTACTTAATTTTGTGGAAAGTCAACTGTATTACAGTGGCCAGAAGGTCATATAGTAGCAGAGTCAAGCCTGATGACTCTGCCTGTATGAAAAAAGAACAAATAAACAAACACAGACCAACATTTGAGACTTTTTTTTTAAAGAAAGAAAATGCAAGGGCCATTTCTAAGGCCAGGGCCAGTTTGTCCTTGAGTCTCATACTCCAGTCCATAACAATCTGGTGAATCATCACCCCCATTTGAAAAAGGAAATTGAGACAGTTCAGAAAGATGGAGGGAACTAACTGAGGTCACAGACATTCAAAGCTAAAACTTAAATCCAGATCATCAGACTTCTAGACTAGTGATATTTCAAAGCTACAGCACACCAAAGTCCATGATGGTAATTTTGAATTATCAAGAAAAGATTCAATTATGATAAAGTACATGGTTCCCTATATTCTGCTTAAAAATTCAGGGAAGTTTATGGTACCTTTTGAGAAGAATGGTTCTGCCAGTAACTAAGTATATAACTTTATTACGTCTCTTCAATATTTTTTCCAAGAAAATCTCAAATGCAGAGATGGTCATGACAGAACAATAAAACAACAGTAAATATTGAAAAAGAGGTCAGTGACCATCTTGCCCAACCCATATCAGAAAAAGAATCTTGATAAATAATCGCCCTGCCTTTAATTGAACACCTGCACTATTGGGAGGCTCCCACTACCTGCCAAATTAACTCATTCCACCACTAAATAGTTCTGATAATTAGAACATTTTTCTAACCTCAAGCTTAATTTTTCTTCTTTGCAACTTGCACTCACTGTTTCTACTTTGTTCTACTGGGGCTAATCTCCATTCTGTAAGACAGCTTTAGTGATTTATAGATCATTATCATTCACCCTGGGATTCTTCTCTATTATTCCCTCATCTGAAAACTTGAAAAAAAAATTTCTGGTTGCTCTCTTCAGTCTATTTTCTTGATAATCAGTGTCTTCCTTCTTGATCTCTTGTTCTTCCAGATGAACTTTGTTTATATATATATATTTATATTTTACAAAGCTAGATAAAATAATTTCTTGGCAGTTTGATTGGTATGGCACTGAATAATTAGATTAATTTGTGTAGAATTGTCATTTTTATTGTATTAGCTTGGCCCATCCATGAGCATTTGATATTCTTCCAATTGATTAGATCTGACTTTGCATGGAAAGTATTTTGCAATTGTGTTCATATAGTTCCCGACGTTGTCTTGGCAAATAGATTTTCAAATATTTTATATTATCTATGGTTATTTTGAATGGAGTTTCTCTATATCTCCTGCTATTGGACTTTGTTGGCAACATATAGAAACGCTGATGGTTTGTATGGATTTATTTTGTATTCTGCAACTTTGCTGAGGTTGTGAACTGTTTCTAGTAGTTTTTTTAGTTGATTCTCTAAGTATACCATCATATCATTTGCAAAGAGTGATAATTTGCTTTCCTCATTACCTACTTCTTATTGTTAAAGCTAACATTTCTAGAACAATATTGAATAGTAATGATGATAACGGGCAACCTTATTTAACCTGTGATCTTATTGGGAATGCTTCTAGTTTATCCTCATTATATATGTTTGCTGATGGTTTTAAATAGTTGCTACTGATCATTTTAAAGAAAACTCCATTTATTCCTACATTCTCTAATCAAAATCTTTCTTAAAAAATATGGTAGCCAGAACTGAACATGATTCTTCAGGAGTTGTCTGTCCAGAGCAGGTAAGTGAGGCTAGCAACACTCCAATACACAGACACACACACACAGCCACAGACAAACACACACACACACACACACACACAAACAAACATCCCTCTATATTCTTGCAAGATCTGCCTCTGTTTGTGTAGGTCATGTTTTCATTAATTTTCTAGCAGTCATGTCATACTATTGATTCTAATTGAATTTGTTGTAGCTAAAACTCACAGACCTTTATCAAATAAAATACCATGAAACCACCCCTCCTGCATCTTTTCTTTATGAAGATGATTTCTTGAATCCAAGAGCAAGTAACATCTTGTGTTTAAATTTCCTCTTGTTGAATTTCATCTAATATTTGATCTGCCAAGAGTTTTCTGGATCCACTGTGCTTGTGATGCCTTTCATGCTATCATCTATACATTTAGTAAAATATAATCTACCCATTCATTATCTGAATAACTGCCAAAAATATTAAACAGCATAAGGTCAAGCACAGATCTCTGATGCACTTCATAAGGGATCTTCAAGGTTGACATCAAACTATTAATGACTACCATCCAAGTCAGTGCATTCAACCATTTCCAAGTGCATCCAAATGATTGATCCCAAATCTAGCCATTTCTTCTGGGGGGAAAGCATGTGATTATTTATTAAACACTTTCCTAAAATCTAGGTAAAACATTTATCTATAGCAATCCTGAAAGCTACCAAGTCAGAAATCTAATCAAAAAAGGAAACATGGTTAGTCTAGATGATCTATTCTTGATAATGCTATTCTGGCTTTTTGTAATCACATCCTCCCTCATCATCTCTTTAATATTACATTCTGGTATTTTTCCAGGTATCAAAGTTCAAGTCTATTCATCTATAGACAAGTTGAAGTCTTTTCATCTAAAGACAATTTTCATTTTTTAAAAATGACCTTCTTCAGTCCTACAGTATCACTGCCATTTTTATGACCTTTCAAATATCACATTGACTGAACAATTACATAGCAAAAATGAAGCTGCAAGTTATCATTTTGCTTTATTTTTTAAAAAGAACTGCAACTTTGGTTAAAACTTACAAACCTCTTACTTGAGTAATTTGCCACAAAATTAGTTCCTTATAATTTTTATTTTAGGCTTTTAATTTAAAAATTAATTACTCTCTCTTTATGTACACTGGAACAAAGTTGTTTTTATTTTATGTCTCCAATAATTCTGGTAAGCAGGAGAATAGGTTATAATTGTAAAAGATGTTAAAATGCCTGTGTGGGAAATTGGGTACAAACATTGACATACCCAGAGATAATGCATTTGATCTCAAGAAGAATTGTTCATTTCAATTTAATTGTATTTTAATTCCTCATGCTTCAAAACAAATTTCCATTGTTTTGCTTAATGTATTTTAAAGGTTGGCATATTTCTAGTTAACCAGATAAGTCTCTTATTAAAAACTTGAAATTAATTTTAATACTTAGATGAACTTATTTTCTGACAAATCCATATTTTTATCTCTTCTTCTTCAATCATTCCATAAAAAAAGCATGGCAACATATTCAGACAAGAAACTTATTTAATAAACATAAAATGGACATCTTCTATAGATTAATTAGAGTGAGCTTCAAAATCTGAAAGTTGTTATCATTTGATAATTATATAAAGACAAAATAAGTGTATTTTTATGGAAACCTAACCTTGGAGTATGTTTTTACAAGAAGCTAGGTCATTAATTTTTCTAGGTTATCTTTTCAATTGGATACTTGTAAGAAAGTTTGCAATGTTCTCAAAAGGCTTTTTATCTGCTCTGTGCTTTGCAGTATTTTGTTACTGATTAATTCACTATATACTATAAAATCCTCTTTACAAGATGTATGTTTGTATGTTTATGTATATCTGCAATAGTAGTAGAATAGGCCTGGCACATAGTAGGACTTTTATCTATGTTCCTTGATTAACTGATGGTATGCTTCTGCCAGTGTATGCTAGGGCTGATGGTTGCCTCTGGAGAACTATTATTCCCTCTTGACTGACCTCTATCCATTCTTTATATATCTGCCCTTAAATCTAATTTTCTACTTTAATCTGTGCCTTTGATCCCACCTTGTAGCTTTTCCTTTTAAGAAAAAAACTTTTAAATTATTTTTTAAGATGTACAGTGTGAAATAATGGGAAAGGGGGAAAGTATCAGACTCAGCCCACACCAAGCTGCTTGGCTTAAACTCCTTGTGTCTATGGAAATTGGAGTGCACCTGTTTTCTCCTTTGGGGAAGCTATATAACATGAATTAGCAATATTTCCTTATGTTTATGTTGAGCCCCCAGCTGGCAATCCCAAAGAAAAATGGTTCCCTTTATGTACCTGATCAACCACAGTCTCCTTTTTAGCAGCCTTTGAGCAAATGAATACATTCAAATCAATAGCAGATTGGTTAACCATAATTTTATCTTAATACTGTTTTTTAGAATGTATATAAAATAAGTATAAAAGAAACTTTAAAGAAATACATGAAATACTTTGGAAAAAATATATGCTTTTCTGAGGAGAAAAATGGAAAGGGAAGAGAGAAATGAAAATACCATCTTGAATCTGTCCCTCTGGCAAGTTCAGCAAAACCAGATTCTGCCCAGACACTCCTCTCAGCCTCAGCATCCCATCTTTTTCTCATCTCTGCATCTCTCTCCCTGCATCCATGGCAACTGCTCACCACAGCTTCTGCAGCTCTCATTTGGAAAGACCATTAGGTCTCAGTGAGGTTGTTGGACCCTGCCCTCAACCAGAATGCTCTCATGGGCAACCCCCTTAGTAGCTGTGTTTTCACTAAATGTCTCTGCCTCAACAAACACTGGCTGTGTAGCTTGGCAAACAAAATGTCATTCTGGGGTCACCATCTCTTTGCCTCTCACATCATGTAACCAAGAGGAAGGACTGAGTTTTTTTTAAATTATCGTCTCATTGGTCTCCCAAGGTCTCTCAAGTACATAAGTATTGGTGAATCACTCAATTATATCTATATATACATATATACATTTTTGTAGTATATATGTATATATACAGACAAATATATATACATATAATCATGTATATATAATATATACAAATGCATGTCTACCACATATGCTTTGATATATGTGTAATGCACATAATATATGCATATGTGATAAATACATTATATAATATATTACTTTTTATAGATGTAAAACTCAGAATCTATTCACTCTATAAGGGTATTGTTTTATTTCATTTTCTAGAATTTTTTAATGGTAAAATAAAAGCAGTAATGGTTAGATTTCCAATTTTCCATTTCAGACAGGGGGTTTTATTGCTGAGTGAATGTATTATGCTGCTTCCAAAGGTGTTGAGAAACTGTCACATTGTAGATGCATTTCCTACTGACTTACTCTGCCGTTGGAAACTCCAGAATATGCTGTAAGCGATGCCATTTCAAAACACAGAATCAATTGTCTGGAGAGGGAAATTGAGATCGGAGACAAGTCAAAGAAAGAACACCTACTGTATAGAAATTCAAATAGCCACCAAGATTCCACAATGCAATTGCTCAAATTGGACTCCCAATTCACAAACAGAAAGATGGTAAATTATATTCTTGGTTCACAAAGGAAAATCAATCGAGAGAAGATGTGCTTATTTACATAGTTGATATGGCATTAAAAAAAGCATGGAGAGAACATAGTTTTTTGACACAAAAAGTCAGGTGGATAAAAAGATTTGTACCAGACATATAATGGACAAAGAGTTGCTCAAAATGAGAATTGATAGTGAAGGAAATGGCCCTTTTGAGAAGGAGGAAGGTTGCCAATATTCCATCTGTGTGATAGGCTGAAAATGGCCTCCACAAAAATTCCAGGGGGACAAATGCTTAAAGGGATTCATTAAGCTCAGTAATGACATCCAGAGGTGACCATAAACTTATGAAGAGAGTCTATCACTTAGTGCTGTCTTATTACAAGCTGGATCCTCAGTGTTATGCAATTTTCTATTCCTTTAACAGATTGGACAAGCATGCTTTGATGTGCCTTTTATTAATTTTACCAGGTTTTAAACTGTCTGAACTATAGTGAACTGCTGTAATGTATCAACCTGTTCATTATAGATCTTGTCTCCTCACAGTTTCTAGGGAATGAATGAAATAGCTAAGAAATTGAAATCTGTGCTATTGTTACATTCTCCAAATAGAAAAGATGTGTGTGTGATGGTGGGGGGAGAGGGCGGAGGGGGGGGGGGAGAAGGGAGGAACCATCTTGAGCACATCTTTTGAAAGCCTAAATCTATCCCCCTCCACTTTTGCTCAGACCTAAGGAGGGGCAGGAGGGAATAAGCATTTATAGTACCTACTATATACCAGGTGCTGTGCTAAATGCTTTTTGTAACTACTAACTCATTTGAATCTAAATAATCCTGTGAGGTAATAAAAATATTCTTCATTCTTTTTTTATTTTATTCTCTCAAATTGTTGACAGAGAAGTTTTGCTGAAAGTAGTGATTCTTCCCATTTGTGATTTCTGTGTTGGATTTTTTCCTCTCCCACTGAAATAGTGCTGTGTGATAGAGTATGGAGTGAATGATGAGAATTGTGTGACCACAGACAAATTATCTTTTTCTTTTGTCTTTTTTATTTTTTAAAATTATAGCTTTTTATTTTCAAGATACATGCAAAGATAGTTTTCAACATTCACCCTTGCAAAACTTTGTATTCCAAGATTTTCTCCCTTCTTCCTTCTCCTAAGTAGCAGGTAATTTAATATATGTTAATTGTGTACAATTCTTCTATACATATTTCTACATTTATTATACTGCCCAAGAAAAATCTGATCAATAAGAAAAAATGAGAAAGAAAACAAAAAAAAACAAGCAAACAACAACAAAAAGGTGAAAATACTAAGTTGTGATGCATATTCAGTCTCCTATCTGGATGCAGATGGCTCACTACATCACAAGTCTATTGGAATTGACCTGAATTATCTCATTGTTGAAAAGAGCCATGGAGCTAAGATGGCGGAGAAGGCACACACGACTCTCTAAGCTCCTCTCATTCCCCTCATAACCAACTATTTAATTCAGGCTCAAAAACAACTCTTCACTGCTTAAATTCATGAAGATTAGAAGCACTAGTACTTACCAGCCAAAGTCAATCTGGAAGTTCACCAGGAAAGGTTTGTCCTGAGGGGCCAGGAACAGACTAGTATAGGCAGCAAGAGACTAGTGTCCTGAGCAGACTGGGGCGGGGGTGATTTCTGTGACTAGAGAAGTTATAGAGGTGACTCTGCTATAGGCTAACTGCTCTGCCTTGACTACAAAGCAGTAAATTGGCAGAGAAATTAAAGCCTGAAACAGAGAGTCCTCTAAAAAACCCCGCCAGAACCTAACAAGATCTGGCTGTAACCACCCAAACCCAGAAGTGACTCAGGCAGACTGTAATGCAGCCCTGCAGCCACATCCTGTAGTTTGGGGCTTTTGCAGGGGCAGTTACTAATCTGCATGGCAGGGGGGTACAGCCTGGGCAGCCTCTGATCGGCAGAGTGGGGGCCTTGGCCTGGGGCAATAGAACTTCCCCAGCAGACTGGGCTTCCCGGGCAGACACTTCCAGTCCCTGCAAAGCCATTCACTGCTCAACTGCTAATACCCACAGCCCCAGGGCGGGATCTGGCTTGGGAAGTGAAACTCTCACTGCTCAGCGTCTAGTCCCAGGGCAGTCGTTATCTCACACAGCTGGGGTTCTTTGCAGGGCACTTTCCCAGCTGTACTCTGCAGGCCTGAGTTACTCCCGGGTGGGGAACTCTTTCCCAGAGCACTCCAGTACCTCACTGCTTTTTGTAGCTGGCTGGCAGGACAGCTACTGGTCCATACACCTTTCACTGCTCTGCAGAGAAAGCTGGTAACCTCCTGGCCCTGAAGGCAGACTCTACAAGCTTTAACAAAATGAGTAAAAAAATCAAAAGGACAATTGATAGTTTCTATACAGAAAGAGAACAGCTTTTCAACCCTGAAGAAACTAAGAGCAGGCAGTCTCCAGACAATTATTGCAAAAGGCTCTCCTAGAGAAGACCTTAAAAGAGAGCTAGAAGAGAAATGGGGAAAGGAAAGAGAAGCTATGCAAGAGAGTACAGAAAAGGCACATAACTCACTAAAAGAAAAAATTTAATAAAGTGGAAAAAGAAAACAACTTCCCGAAATGTGAATTGGAAAAGGTAAAAAACTCCCAAGAAGTGCAGGGAAACAGAATTTATGAACTGGAAAAAGAAAATAACTCACTAAATAAAAAAAAAATTAGTGAAATGGGAAAAAATTCCATAGAGCAAAACAACTCAACTGGACATATACAAAAAGAAGTAAAAAAGCTAATGAAGAAAATAACTCACTAAAAATCAGAACTGAACAAATAAAAATGACTGATTCATTGAGACATCAAGAATCAGTCAAGCAAAACCAAAACAATGAAAGACTGGGAAAAAAGGTCAAATATTTACTTGGAAAAACAACAGACCTGGAAAATAGATCTAGGAGAGATAACCTGAGGATCATTGGATTACCCGAAAATTATGATGGAAAAAAGAGCCTAGATACTATTTTATAGGAAATCATCAAAGAGAACTGCCCAGAAGTAATAGAACTGGAAGGTAAAATAGGCATTAAAAGAATTCATCGAAGACCTTCAGACCCTAAAATAAAGATTCCGAGGAATATTGTGGCCAAACTTAAGAATTTTCAGACTAAAGAAAAAATTTTACAAGCAGCCAGGAAAAAACAGTTCAAATACCAAGATGCCACAATAAGGATCACACAAGATCTGGCTGCCTCAACATTAAAGGATCAAAGGGCGTAGAATCAGATATTCCGAAAGGCAAAAGAGCTTGGAATGCAGCCAAGAATAAACTACCCAGCTAAGCTGAGAATTTTTTTTTTCATGGAAGAAGATGGACATTTAATGAAACAGAAGAATTCCATTTGTTTCTAAGGAAAAAACCAGACTGAAACAAAAAATTTGATCTCCAACAACAGGATTCAAGAGAAGTAGAAAAAGATAAAAGGAACTCTTGAGAACTGGATTTCTGTTGTGGATATACATAAAAACCATATGTATAATTTGATTTTACCTATATAATATAAAAAAGGAAGTAGAAAAGGGATAGTGTCAGAAAAAGGGAAAAGGGGAGATAAAAAGAGGAAACTATATGCAACAATGAGGCAAAGGAAACCTATCATATCTGAGGGAACTTAGAGAGGGAGAGGAACGTTGTGCGAATCCTACTCTCATCAGAGTTGGCTCAAAGAGGAAATAATTGACATAATTATTTTACAGAGATTCTTCTTTCACTTCATTAAAAAGTGGGAGAGGAAAAGGGAAAGGAAAAAGAGTAATAAGGGAAGGGTACAAGAAAGGGGAAGGGATTCAAAGGGAGGAGGAAGGGATACAAAAGAGGGAGAGCTGCGTAACACAAGTGGGACCAATAAGTTTAATACTAAGGAAGAAGGGAAGGAGGGCAAGAAAAAGAAAAGTATAATTTGGGGATATTAGGATGGCAGGAAATACAGAATTAGTCATTTTAACTGTAAATGTGAATGGGATGAACTCTCCCATAAAGAGGAGACAGATAGCAGACTGGATCAAAAGTCAGAACCCTACAATATGTTGTTTACAGGAAACACATTTAAAACAGGGAGATACATACAGAGTAAAGGTAAAAGGCTGGAGCAGAACCTATAATGCTTCAGGTGAAGTCAAAAAAGCAGGGATAGCCATCCTTATCTCAGATCAAGCAAAAGCAAAAATTGATCTAATTAAGAGAAGGAAGGAAACTATATCTTGCTAAAAGGTACTATAGACAATGAAGCAATATCAGTATTAAACATATATGTACCAAGTGGTATAGCATCTAACTTACTAAAGAAGAAGTTAAGAGAGTTGCGAGAAGAAATAGACAGCAAAACTATAATAGTGGGAGATCTCAATCTTGCACTCTCAGATTTAGATAAATCAAATCACAAAACAAATAACAAAGAAATTAAACAGGTAAATAGAATATTAGAAAAATTAGGTATGATAGATCTCTGGAGAAAACTGAATGGTGACAGAAAGGAATATACTTTCTTCTCAGCAGTTCATGGAACCTACACAAAAATTGACCATATATTAGGACATAAAGACCTCAAAATTAAATGCAGGAAGGCAGAAATAGTAAATGCTTTCTTTTCAGATCACAATGCAATAAAAACTACCTTCAGCAAAAAGTTAGGTGTAAATAGACCAAAAAGTAATTGGAAACTAAATAATCTTATCTTAAAGAATGATTGGGTGAAACAGCAAATTATAGACACAATTAATAATTTCACTCAAGATAATGACAATGGTGAGACATCATACCAAAATTTATGGGATGCAGCCAAAGCGGTAATAAGGGAGAATTTTATATCTTTAGAGGCTTACTTGAATAAAATAGAGAAAGAGAAGATCAATGAATTGGGCCTGCAACTTAAAAAGTTAGAAAAAGACCAAATTAAAAACCCCCAATCAATTACTAAACTTGAAATTCTAAAATTAAAAGGAGAAATTAATAATATAGAAAGTAAAAAAAAAAAACTATTGAACTAATAAATAAAACTAAGAGTTGGTTTTATGAAAAAACCAATAAAATTGATAAACCTTTGGTAAATCTGATTAGAAAAAGGAGAGAAGGAAATCAAATTAGTAGTCTTGAAAATGAAAAGGGAGAACTTTCCACCAATGAAGAGGAAATTAAAGAAATAATAAGGGGTTACTTTGCCCAACTTTATGCCAATAAATTTGATAACCTAATTGAAATGGATGACTACCTCCAAAAATATAGGCTTCCCAGATTATCAGAGGAGGAAGTAAATTGCTTAAATAGTCCCATTTCAGAAAAAGAAATAGAAGAAGCTATTAATCAACTCCCTAAAAAAAAATCCCCGGGACCAGATGGATTTATATGTGAATTCTAAAGAACAATTAGCCCAATGCTATATAAACTATTTGAAAAAATGGGGAATGAAGGAATCCTACCAAATTCCTTTTATGACACAGACATGGTACTGATACCTAAACCAGGTAGGTTGAAAACAGAGAAAGAAAATTATAGACCAATCTCCCTAATGAATATTGATGCTAAAATCTTAAATAAGATATTAACAAAAAGACTCCAGAAAATCATCCCCAGGATAATACACCACAATCAAGTAGGATTTATACCAGGAATGCAGGGCTGGTTCAATATTAGGAAAACTATCAGTGTAACTGGCCATATTAATAATCAAATTAACAAAAACCATGTGATCATCTCAATAGATGCATAAAAAGCATTTGATAAAATCCAACATCCATTCCTATTAAAAATTCTTGAGAGTATAGGAATAAATGGACTTTTCCTTAAAATAATCAGGAGCATCTATTTAAAACCATCAGTAAGCATCATATGTAATGGGGACAAACTGCAACCATTCCCAATAAGATCAGGAGTGAAACAAGGTTGCCCACTATCACTGTTACTATTTAATATTGTATTAGAAATGCTAGCTTTGGCAATAAGAGTTGAGAAAGAGATTAAAGGAATAAGAATAGGCAATGAGGAAACCAAATTACCACTCTTTGCTGATGATATGATGGTATACTTAGAGAACCCCAGAGACTCTACTAAAAAGTTATTAGAAACAATCCACACCTTTAGCAAAGTTGCAGGATGCAAAATAAACCCACATAAGTCATCAGCATTCTTATACATCACTAAAAAAACCCAACAGTTAGAGTTACAAAGAGAAATTCCATTTAAAGTAACTACTGATTGTATAAAATATTTAGGAATCTATCTGCCAAGGGAAAATCAGAAACTTTATGAGCAAAACTACAAAACACTTTCCACACAAATTAAGTCTGATCTAACCAACTGGAAAAACATTAAATGCTCTTGGATTGGGTGAGCAAATATAATAAAGATGATCATACTACCTAAACTAATCTATTTATTTAGCTCTATACCAATCAGACTCCCAAAAAACTATTTTGATGATCTAGAAAAAATAACAACAAAGTTCATATGGAAAAACAAAAGGTCAAGAATTTCAAGAGAATTAATGAAAAAAAAATCAAATGAGGGTGGCCTAGCTGTACCAGATCTAAAATTATATTATAAAGCAGCAGTTACTAAAACCATCTGGTATTGGCTAAGAAATAGACTAGTTGATCAATGGAATAGGTTAGGTTCAAAGGACAAAACAGCCAATAACTTTAATAATCTAGTGTTTGACAAACCCAAGACCCCAGTTTTTGGGATAAGAACGCAGTATTTGACAAAAATTGCTAGGAAAATTGGAAATTAGTATGGCAGAAACTAGGCATTGACCCACACTTAACACTGTACACCAAGATAAGGTCAAAATGGGTTCATGACCTAGGCATAAAGAATGAGATTATAAATACATCGGAAGAGCATAGGATAGTTTATCTCTCAGACCTGTGGAAGAGGGAAGAATTTATGACCAAAGAAGAACTAGAAATTACTATTGACCACAAAATAGAAAATTTTGATTATATCAAATTGAAAAGTTTTTGTACAAACAAAACAAATGCAGACAAGATTAGAAAGGAAACAGTAAACTGGGAAAACATTTTTACAGACAAAGGTTCTGATAAAGGCCTCATTTCCAAAATATATAGAGAACTGACTCTAATTTACAAGAAATCAAGCCATTCTCCAATTGATAAATGGTCAAAGGATATAAACAGACAATCCTCAGACGAAGAAATTGAAACTATTTATAGCCATATGAAAATATGCTCCAAATCATGATTAATCAGAGAAATGCAAATTAAGAGAACTCTGAGATACCACTACACACCTGTCAGATGACAGGGAATGACAATGCGGAATGTTGGAGGGGATGTGGGAAAACAGGGACACTGATACATTGTTGGTGGAATTGTGAACACATCCAGCCATTCTGGAGAGCAATTTGGAACTATGCTCAAAAAGTTATCAAACTGTGCGTACTCTTTGATCCAGCAGTGTTTCTACTGGGCTTATACCCCAAAGAGATACTAAAGAAGGGAAAGGGACCTGTATGTGCCAAAATGTTTGTGGCAGCCCTGTTTGTAGTGGCTAGAAGCTGGAAAATGAATAGATGCCCATCAATTGGAGAATGGTTGAGTAAATTGTGGTATATGAACGTTATGGAATATTATTGTTCTGTAAGAAATGACTAGCAGGATGAATACAGAGAGACTGGTGAGACTTACATGAACTGATGCTAAGTGAAATGAGCAGAACCAGGAGATCATTATATACCTCAACAACGATACTGTTTGAGGATGTATTCTGATGGAAGTGGATCTCTTCGATAAAGAGAGCTAATTCAGTTTCAATTGATCAAGGATGGACAGAAGCAGCTACACTCAAAGAAAGAACACTGGGAAATAAATATAAACTGCTTGCATTTCTGTTTTTCTTCTTGGGTTATTTATACCTTCTGAATCCAATTCTCTCTGTGCAACAAGAGAACTGTTTGGTTCTGCACACATATATAGTATCTAGGATATACTGTAACCTATTTAACATATAAAAGACTGCTTGCCATCTGGGGGAGAGGGTAGAGGGAGGGAGGTGAAAAATCGGAACAGAAGTGAGTGCAAGGGATAATGCTGTAAAAAATTACCCTGGCATGGGTTCTGTCAATAAAAAGTTTAAAAATAAATAAATAAATAAAATTTTAAAAAAGAAAAAGAAAAAGAGCTATGTTCATCAGAATTGATCATTGCATAATCTTGTTGTACCATAGACAAATTATTTAATCTCTCTGGGGCTCAATTTCCTCATCTATAAAATAGAAACTAATACTCCTAGCACTAGCTCTCTTACAGGATTTCTTGTAAATCTACAAAAATTTATGAGTTATATGTCAGCTGATAAAAACTTAAAAATAAAAGTGTGATGCCAACCTTTGGTTTCAGTATCTTGCTGGAATGATATTGTTATTGTTAATTGTCCTAATTTCTTGCTCCTCTTTCCTACTTCTCTATTCCATATTCCTTCATCCTTATTAATTTAGAAAATGTGCTCAGTTTACTATTGTTCCGTCATTTTCAATTGAATCCAGCTTTCATGACCCTATTGAGATTTTCTTGGCAAACATATTAGAGTGGTCTACCATTTCCTTCTCTAATTCATTTTACAGAAGGAAACTGAAGCAAAGAGTTGAGTCATACAGTTAATGTCTGATGCTAGATTTGAACTCAGGAGAATGAGCCATCCTGACTCCAGATTCAGTTCTCTATCTACTGCACTATAGTCCTATAGGATATTCTCCTATTGATATAATTCTGGTTCTTTGTCTCAAATAATATCTAAGCAGTAAAAGGCTCCAAGCCTTAAACAGGAGGGTGAACACCCTTTGCCCCATATTCTGTCCACTGTGGACATAGAGTCTACAAACTGTGACTGTCCCTGAAAGCAGCTGTTTTCCTCATATTGTTAGTAGAAGGAAAGCTATTTCTATGAGGGATGATGTTTCCCTCTGGAGTTCCCTGTATACTATGTTAAAATTTTCAAGGAAAAAAAAAACTCATACTGGCCTTGTGGATGTATGGCTATATAATAATCAGTAATCATAAAATCATAGACTCAAAAAGTAAAAACCCCACTCCAAAATATCTGTGCTTAAGGTCAGGGACTGATGTCCTGAGAAAAGAGTTAATAAGAATCTATACATCTAAAATGGAGGTCCTTAGCCACTTGATTACTATTTAATAGTTCATTTTTAAATCCTGCCAAGGGAAAAAACTCTAAGCTATTTGTAGCTGCCACATCTCTCCTAGAGATCCACAGGGATTGTCAGTGCAGAGAAAAAACAGCAAATAACTCTCAGCATCTCCCTTCTACCTTATGGTGGGTGATCCCAAGATGTCAAGAAAGTTAAAAGTAGTTCTTTATGAAGAAAAAGTTGGGGGTACAGACTTTGGAGGCAATTTCTTCAGAAGTAGTCTATAACTAAGATGGGACAATCAGGGTTTTGCACCAGAATACTCATTTAGAATGTAAAAACTATTTGGTTGAGCAATTAGCCAAAACAATTAGCTAAAATAGAAGCTACCAGATGTTATTCTTCCCAGTGACTAAATCCCAGATGACTCTTAGTCTAAATCCTTCCATGGACCTTGTGTTCTGTGGTCCACTGTATCTCACTGAGATCTTCTTACCAACCAGTCCAATTGAAACTAAATCTGTCTTACTAATTGCCCTATGGACACTTTTATGGAATTTTCTGTGTCTACCAAAAATATTACTATCAACTTTATTCATCTTACATTGTAATTAGAAGTTGGTTAAATTATTGTATAGCTTTAGGAAGCAGCCAACCTAAAAATCTAACTAATGAATAGTAATCCATAAATTTGAGATTTGTACATATTATGAAAGAACAGTTAGGTGGTGCAATGGACATAAGTCAGGCCTGCAATCAAAAAGACTAATTATCCAGAGTTAAAATGTGGACTCTGACACTTATTAGTTGTGTGACCTTGAGCAAGTTGTTTAATCCTACTTGCCCCAGTTTCCTCATCTGTAAAATGAACTGGAGAAGGAAAAGGCAAATCATTCCAGTATCTTTGCAAAAAAAACAAACAAACAAGCAAACAAACAAACAAAAACAACCCTAAATTTAGTAACAAAGAGTCAGACATGACTGAAAAACAGCTGAAAAATAACAACATATTATGAATGTTTATTTGATTGAAGAAAGGCAATGAATGGTGTAATAATAGAAACAGAAAGGAGGTGTAGAATAAGGAAAGCTTCACATTTATCAGGATTTAACCAATGTAATAAACAAAACTGGGTACTCTGATTCTGTACTGGCCGCTATTATTTTAGACAAAAATAGCCATAGAACACAGTTTATCACAACTTGATGGAAATATTCTTTCAGAATATCTAACTCCCCTTGGCCTCAGGCAATCAGCCAGTAAGCATTTTTTAAGTACCAGCTATGTGCCCAGCACTAAACCAAATGAAGGGGATACAAAGAAAGGCAAAAGACAGACTAACCTCTGGAAGTTTATAATCTAATGGGGGGAGACAACATGTAGACTTTTATGTGCAAATAAATTATTTTCAAAATAAATAACCTGTGGAGAAGGAAGGAATTTGTGACCAAAGAAGAGCTAGAGATCATTATTGATCACAAAACAGAAAATTTTGATTATATCAAATTAAAAAGTTTTTGTACAAACAAAACTAATTCAAAGAAGATTAGAAGGGAAGCAATAAACTGGGAAAACATTTTTACACTCAAAGTTTCTGATAAAGGCCTTATTTCCAAAATATATAGAGAATTAAATCTAATTTATAAGAAATCAAGCCATTCTCCAATTGATAAATGGTCAAAGGATATGAACAGACAATTCTCAGGCAAAGAAATTGAAACTATTTCTAGCCATATGAAAAGATGCTCCAAGTCATTATTAATCAGAGAAATGCAAATTAAGACAACTCTGAGATACCACTACACACCTGTCAGATTTGTTAGAATGACAGGGAAAGATAATGCTGTGGAGGGAATGTGGGAAAACTGGGACACTGATACATTGTTGATGGAATTGTGAATATAACCAGCCATTCTGGAGAGCAATTTGGAACTATGTTCAAAAAGCTATCACACTGTGCATACCCTTTGATCCAGCAGTGTTACTACTGGCCTTATATCCCAAAGAGATCTTAAAGAAGGGAAAGGGACCTGTATATGCAAGAATGTTTATGGCAGCCCTCTTTGTAGTGGCCAGAAACTGGAAGCTGAGTGGATGACCATCAGTTGGAGAATGGCTGAATAAATTGTGATATGTGAATGTTATGAAATATTATTGTTCTGTAAGAAGTGACCAGCAGGATGATTTCAGAAAGGCCTAGAGAGACTTACATGAACTGATGCAGAGTGAAATGAGCAGGACAGGAGATCATTATATACTTCTACAACAATACTATATGATGATCAATTCTGATGGACATGGCTCTCTTCAACAATGAGATGAACTAAATCAGTTCCAACTGTGCAGTAATGAATAGAACCAACTACACCCAACGAAAGAACTCTGGGAAATGAGTATGAACCACTACATAGAATTCCCAATCCCTCTATTTTTGTCCACCTGCATTTTTATATCCTTCACAGGTTAATTGTATATTATTTCAAAGTCTGATTCTTCTTGTGCAGCAAAATAACTGTGTGTGTGTGTGTGTATAATTTAACATATACTTTAACATTTTTAACATTATTGGTGTACCTGCCATTTGGGGAGGGGTTGGGAGGAAAGAGGGGAAAAATTGGAATAAAAGGTTTTGTAATTGTCAATGTTGAAAATTTACCCATGCATATATTTTGTAAATAAAAAGCTATAATTAAAAAATAAAATAAATAAATAGGAAACTATCATCAGGGGAAGAATACTAGAATGAAGAGGGATTGGAAAACACTTCCTTTAGAAGGATTTTAGCTAGAACTTTAAGGAAGCCAGGGAAACTAGGAATTAACCTGATCTAATTCTATGTTCATCAATCCTCCTTTAATAAATCACTCAAAAAAAAAAAAATGTATTACATGTCTTCTACATGCCAGGCACTCTGCCATCTAGAGCTCATGAAAAGATTTATCCAGAAAAGTGCTCACTGTAAGAAAATCAATTGACTTTCTAGCTTATAGTCTTGCATGGGTTTTAAATTCATGTTTGTTAATTGATTGATTGTTTAATATGTTGTTTGTTTAGTTGATAAAGTGGGTCAATTTCCCAGATCCTGATCATGAAAATTCTAGAAAAAAAAATTAGGAATTATAAGAGTCAGAAAAGCATTGATATATTGCAGGTTGGCATAAGAATTTTCTGTAAATAGGATTTTTGGATGAGTTTTGCAAAAACCACAGTATTTTTCCTTAAAATTGACCTACATATAGTCTATGACCAAATACTTAACCCTAATTTTACAATAAGGTACTATAAACACCCCATAAAAGAAAAAGAAAAAATTCTGACTTCCCTGTTACAGAGGAAGAGCCAAAAGATTTTATGTGGCTTTTCCATATCACAAGGGTTATATGGAACCCCCTTGATATGGAAAGGATCATTGCGAAGGGCTTAAAAACAGAAAAGCTTATATTCCATTAGAGGAAAGAAGGAATTTCTAAAACTTCTTGAACAGAAGTCAGACCTGTGCTTTAGGAACCCCAATTTGGTAGCTGAGTGGAAAATGCATCTGGGGAGGGAAGATACATAAGGAAGAGAAACCATTATCAAAATAATTCAGATCAAAGGTGTTGAAGTCTAAAATTTGGGTAGTGTGAAGAGATAGACGTGAGATATATTGTAGAGCTGTAAGATATCTTGTTATATACTGACAAGTCTTGCCAATTTACTGGCTAGGAAAGGTGAGTAAGAGTCAGGGAATCAAGTGATTCAGAAGACAATGGTCCCTTCAATAAAAATTGGGAACACAGAGGAATGTGGTTATATGTAAAGATGGTAAGTTCCATTTTGGATTTGTTGGGATATCTATAGAACATTCATTTGGTCTTTCCTATAAGTAATAGGAGATTTATGGTTAGAGTTCAGGAGACACTAGGGCTAAATATAAAGATCCCAAAGCATTCTACATAATCAATATTAATTGGGTCAGTAGAAACTGATTAGATAACCAAGAAAGAGATCCTAGAAAGAGAACAGAGCAGATGTCAAGTTCTTAGAGACTCAGTGGGCCCAAGTCCTGATGCATGTCCTTCATTCTTTGGTCAGAGGACCTCTGCTAATAGGAAAGGAAAACAAATCTTTATAGAGAGCCTACTACAGGCAGGTGCTATGCTAGCATTTTGCAAATATCATCTAATGTGATTATCACAACAAGCCTGCATGATAGATACTATTATAATAGTATATTTTATAATTGGGTAAACTGAGGCAACCCAAACTGACTTGTCCAAATTAATACAACTAGTAAGTGTCTCAGGTCAGATATGAACTCAGAACTTTCTGGTTCTAGGCTGAGGGATCCATCTTCTGTATAAACTAACAGCCCTCTACTCAGAAAAGCAAGGATTAAAAAACTCTAGAGGATCTCTACTACTGTGACAATGTTTCAAGACAAATGTTTCAAGAGGAGCAAGTCCCTAGAGACTGTATGAGCCTGAGTGCTGAGATCTAGCTATTCCCTGACAAAATTTAAGTTATTCACCCAAGTAAACAAATAGATTCCTAAGCAGAGTAAATAACTTGTCCACATGACTTGTCTACATTCATATAGTCACAATACAAGTTCCTCGATTCTCAGATGCAAAATCTAGGGCTTTTTTCCACTGTCAATTAGCCTAAAATGATCTTTGATTATTGGATACTTTAGAGTAAAACTAAGATAAAATATAGGTGAGGTAAGAGCAAGATAACTCATTTCTTTTGCATTATCAATAGCTGATTTATTTATTTTTTCTCATAAGTTACTCTGCCTGCTCTGATTTTTATGACTTTCTTTGGAGATGGGGGAAGACCTGTAATTTCATCTGTATAGGAAACTCAAATTGCCCCCACTGATAAAAATCAGCAACTGCTCTTGTCTTATATAGGTATGTGAAAAATAAATAAATGCTAGATGATAGAAAGAAAGAGACCAATAAAAGATAGAACAAGTGAGTATTTATTATTAAACTTATTAAGCAAGTACTGTGCTAAGACTTGGAGATATAAATATAAGAAAACAATAAATCCCAACTCTTAAAGATCATACATTCTCACTAGGGAAGACAAAAATTAAAGGGAAGCTAGAAAGTAAGGATTGTGCAAGGGTAGTGAGAGATAATAGGCAAATCTGCTGGTGAGGAAGTAAAGTCCAGAAAAATAAAGTTGGGAGTGAAATGAATATTTCCAGTTAGGGACTTACAAATCAGTGGATTAGGCACTATGGCTGGGGGCAACTCAAAGGCAACTTGGAAAATTGTCTTGGGCACTGAGTGCCAGTTGATTAATAACATTTATTAAGTGTCTACTTTGTGGGAGGAATGGAATAAACACTGGGATCACAAAAGTAAAAATGAAATGGTCCCTGCCCTCAAGGAATTTATAGCTGTTGTTTGTTCTTCATTTGTATTCTCTTAGGGGAGAGAATGTGTATATGTATAAACATGTAAATAATAACTACTTTGTTCATGGTCATGCAAGTAATATATACCAAAGACAGGATTTGTATATGGGCTCCTGACTAAAACCAGTATGCTATTCATTATGCCTTGTTATATTTCATTTCCTAAATTTCTTCTTCTTCTTCTTCTTCTTCTTCTTCTTCTTCTTCTTCTTCTTCTTCTTCTTCTTCTTCTTCTTCTTCTTCTTCTTCTTCTTCTTCTTCTTCTTCTTCTTCTTCTCTCTCTCTCTCTCTCTCTCTCTCTCTCTCTCTCTCTCTCTCTCTCTCTCTCTCTCTTTTGAAGCAATTAGGGTTAAGTGATTTGTCCAGGATCACATAGCTAGAAAGTATCTGAAGCGATATTTGAACTCATGTCCTGCTGACTCTAGTGCCACTGCTCTACCCACTGTATGATGTAGCTGCTCCCATTTCTGAGAATCCTTATAATAAATTGAAGAGGCTCTTTTACCTTCAAAGTTTATTCCAGAAGTTATAAGAAAATCTTTTCTGCCAAAAGTAGGAGGAAAACCCTCTCTAAATTTTTGTGGTATACTTTATATGTAACATTTAATTCTCTAATTATGGTAAATTTCCCATGGTATTATAAAGATCTTCTAGGCTACTTATCTTTCATTCTCTATAAACAAAGTTACTGATAAATTATAGCTATATTAGATAGATGGTCTCTAAGTTGCGACTTTTTATTATCATCCTTCGTAGGTATTTGATCTCTTTTGAAAGATCCAAAGGGAAAGAGATCCCATGAATATCTTTGATATTTTCTGGAATCTAATTTATCTAATCAAAATTAAGGATTTGTTCATTTGATTCCAAGTATTAGAACCTTTAGATCACAATAATTAGCTAAAATCCCAGTAAAGATACTAAAAATAAGACTCCCTAATAGATTCTTCTAAATTTGAATACAACCTAAAATTAATCATTTATAATTACCAAAACTAATTTAATTAAAACTAGCTGTTCACCATCTGCTCTTATTTGTATAAATTTGAGAATCTCCTATTTCACATAAAATTCCTCTATTTAACAAATTATATCAAGCATAATTATTATGTAATTAATCTCTGTTCAAATTACATTTGTTGTCACTTGACAGAAAAGTAATTTATTTGATGAAAAAAAGCAGTTGACCAACTAATTACTCTGTCAAATTGGGGTCTTTAGCTTCAGTGTCTCAACATTTAAAGAACAAAAAAGTTATTTTTAGTAGAGAAGAATTTCATTTGAAATGCAATATCAAATGAGCGACAGAGCAGAACTAAGCCTGAATAGTGATATTTGAAAGAATTATTTCTATGGTTTATGAATTCAAGGCCTTACCTGGATCAATGGGCAAGTAAATTTATAGGAAAAAACATCCCATGAATCATTTTTTAAAATTCATCAATTCAAGAATTATTCACCCCAAGAAAGTGTGGGAAAATGCAAATACTGACAAAGCCATGCTTTCTATAATATGCTTAATCATCATTTTACTTTCCAATTTTTTATTCCTTTTTAACTGATAAATTTATCAGTTGTATAATAGAACTGAGCTCAAATAGGGAAAAAATAATTTTGCTAGTTCCTCTGTAAAGATAAAGCAGTTAGTGTAAAATATTGTACCAAAATTTCAATTTGATGCCTCCTAGAAATCATAGGATTATGCAATTTAAAACAATAACAATTTAAAATGAAGCTAAGATACAAGAAACTTGTCAATTTAAAAAATTGCATATCTCTTTTAAGAATATGATGTATTGTATTGGTCAACCTGCCATCTGGGGGAGAGGGTGGGTGGAAGGAGGGGAAAAATTGGAACAAAAGATTTTACAATTGTCCATGCTGAAAAATTACCCATGCATATATCTTGTAAATAAAAAGCTATAAAAAAAGAATATGATGTATGTGTGTGTGTTTATGTATGACTCAGAGCCAATATCCCAAATAGATAAATGAAAAGAGATGAACAATTTTCAGAATAAGAAATGTAAACGATCAAATAGCCATGTGAAAAAAAACTTCTAAGTCACTAATAATTAAAGAAATATAAATTAAAACAATTCTAAGATTTCCTTTCATATTCCTCAAAATGGCAAGGATGTAATAAAATGGAAATAGTTAATATTGAAGAAGCTATAGACAGATAGACTGATAGTCTAATAAACTGTTAGTAGAATAGAGAATTGATCTAACCATTCTAGAAAACAATTTGGTAAATACAGAAGAAAAGTCACTAACATCTTGACCTAATGATCCTGCTACAAGGCATATACCCCAATGAGGGCAAAGAAAAATTCCATATATAGCAACATATTCTTAACAGACCTCTTTGTGGTAGCAATAACTGGAACAAAATTGATTTATTTGGGTCAGGGTTTCATCTTCAACATAAGAAATTATTTTAGAAAAATACTAAAATTAATTCCCCCAACAGATTACTTCTAATTTGAAATTAACCTAAAACTAGACATCTATAATTACCAAACTTAATTTAAACTAGTATTGAAATGTTATTGAGCTAAAGATAGTTGCATCTCTGTAGATCAGGTCCCCATATAGGATCAGAAGATTTAGACTGAGATAAGTCCTTACAGGTGATCTTATCTAGGTTTAACATGATTTAGTTAATTTTATTTCCCATTGGTCAGTGAAAGATCAAACAAATTGTGATATACTAATAATGGAATAATATTGCATTGTAAAGAAGGAGAAGAGAACAAGCACTTTTTGAGCACTTACTATATGCTAGTTACCATGCTAAGTGCCTGACAAATATTATTTCACTTGAATGGGAAAAATTAGAAGTTTTAGAATAATTATATGAATAAGCATCAAATGTGATATGTGAAGCACTCTGGAAACCTTAAAACACTGTAGTAATTCTAAGTATTATTATTATAAACAGAAACAAGAAAACAACATGACAACCGAGAAAAGAACCACCAAGAAAAAAATAATGACCATAATCATTTTGAGTTTTTTTGGTGGGGGGAGACAACAATGAAATACATCTGAAGGCAGATAGGTGGGGCAGTGGATAGCTTGAAATCAGGATGACCTGAGTTCAAATCCAGCCTTAGACAATTAACTTAGCAGTATGATACTGGCCAAGTCACTTAATTCTATTTGCCTCAGTTTTATTATTTGAAAAATAAACTAGACAAGGAAATGACAAGTCACACTCTAGTATCTTTGTCAAAAAAAAAAAATCCCAAAAATGGAGTCACAAAGAGTTGGACACTTCTGAAATGACTTAACAACAAAATACATCAGATTTCAACAACAAGATACATCAAAACTTAAATTGGTTCAGTGACCAACATTGATTCCAGATGATGTAATACATCTCTTTTCTTGATTTCTTTTCTTTAAGGTACAAAAAGAAAGCAAATGTTTAATGTTTTGGTTTGTTTAATTTCATTGTGTTTTTTTTATATGAGGGAAAGGTCCCAACAGGGTAGAAAATAGAAAATGACAAAATAAATTAATTAACTCAATAAAATAAATTTTTAAACAAAGGAAAGGTTTTTTTTTTAGATTTTTGGGTTTGGGGAGTGTTTTTTTAAAAAAATCTTTCTTAAGGATAATGGATGTCAGTGTTTGCCTAAAATGCTCAGAATTGTTTTGATTTCGAGAATTAAATTGATGAAAAGTTAAGTGTATTTAAGGGAATGCTGCTTAGAATGCTAAGAGATAGAACAATCACAGAATAAATCAAAAAGACTCAAGTTATGTCCCTGTTCTGACTGTGTCTCAGTAAGACACAACTGGCATTATAAAACAAAAACAAACTTGGTAAAGAATAGAAGTGAGAGATTGGCACCTATCCAAATTCTGGGGAAAACTTAAATAAAGTGAGAATAAAAAACTGCTTGGTCATAAAAGAAAAATCTTGTAAGTTCTCCAGTCGTCAAGGATTTAGTCACTCTCAGCTGTGTGATCAGCACTACAAGAAATACAAAAGATGTACAGCAGGTTCAGAGGTAAAATTTCTCAAATATTAGAAGAAACTCTTTCACTTTTGTATTTGTAAACTCTAGCACTTAGCATAATGTTTAGAATTTAGCAAACACTAAATAAATATATTTCCATTCATTCATCCATCCAGTCAACCATTCATTTTTTCCTAGGGAGCTCAGTAATAAGACATTGTATATGGAATCATTAAGACTAGAAACGGTATTCAGAATTTCTGAGATCATAACAAAGATGGATTCATGTCTCAGTCATTGAAAATTAAATCCAGTCCACAGTCTTACAAAATATTTAAGGTTTTTTTTTTTTAATCATCAAATTGTTTTTTCTATTTCTCTCCTAAAAGAATGCAGGAGGCTTAACATCCCTGCAGTAACTGATGACTAAGATACATGAGGTCAGAGACAAAAAAAAAGTTAAAGTTTATGTCCTTTTCTTGGGCTGAAGCAGAAAAGGTTTTGATTTAAAATATTGCAATTAATTTTTAATGCGATCATATATATTCATAACAAAACCCAGAACCCTTCTCAATAACTCCTCCCCTTACACACACACACACACACACACACACACACACACACACACTTTTTTTCCCCTCACTGGCTTAAGAAAAGTCCAGATGGCAGATCTCAGAGAGAACACTCATGGTTGCAAAGGTAGATCTTGGGTCAATGCCAAGATTATCACTTACATGATATCTGCAGATGGTGATTCACCCAATCCAGAAGGAATAATGAGTGTAGCATCCACTTTAGCATAATCTGAATATCCATATGAACCCAAGGGGAAAAGAAGTTAATGAAAACAGGAGTTGGGCATGTCCCCAGAGGGGAGGGTTGACTCCATAACTGAAGATAAGATTAGAACTATATCAAAACATATGTACTATGTTGATCTTTGCTATTTGGAAGCAAGGGGGTATTTAATCTGATCAGTGAGCCTGAAAAATGTGCTGTTGGAATTCTGGAAATTACTTCTCCCCCTCCTCATTTTGTTTTTTAAATAGGGGAAAGATAATGAATGAAATGCATACCCAAGAATTGGCAAGATCATTTACAAAATTTTTATTTTGCTGCTGACTTACATGTTCAGAGGAAGAACTGATTGCCACTTTTTTTTTTGCTTTGAGTCCAAATCTTTTATTTAGTTTTTGGTTTGGGGGTTTATGCTATGCGTTTTTTTTTTTTTGTTTGTTTCAAAGTTCAATTTTCAAAATTTGTCCAAGTAATACAAAATGGTAAACAGAACACTTAATGAAATTAGGCATGATAATTACAGCTGATTAATTTTAGCTCTGACTCACATTTCAAAATCTCCAAAGGCCATATGATAAATTATTGAAGTTACTTCTAACTGACTGACTTACAGGACCATGATCAATGATATTATGACCCATTTCTTTGCCCAGGATAATATAATACTTAACATTTGAGCAAATATCATTGATTGCCAGTAATGGTCTCACTCCACCTGCTAAGTTGGCAATGACTGAATATAAACTTCTGCTGGGTATAATGAATGGAGAGAAAGATGATCCAACTACCTTCTCAGAGATGGCTAGATGAATTTTCATACACCATTCTGTGGGTAAATGTTTAGGAATGAGACTTTGGAAAGTCAGAAGCATAGAACTATTTTTTTGTCTTAAGACCCTTTGCATTCTTTTAAAAATTTTAATTTATAGAAAATAAAACAAGCATTTCTATAAAATAGTACAAAAATTGTGATTACACATGAAATTGCAAATCTATTATGTACAACTTGCTATTCTTTTCAAATATACAACAAAATTATCATGCAGTCTTAAAAATTCTTGACATATATCCCCCAAGAGCTTTTGTTTGCATGATTTAGAAATTAAATGTCTTAACATTTTAATGGAAATAGCCCTAAGATTTCAGATCCCTGAATGTGTCTCAGGAATTCTGAAGAGTCGCCAGACCATATTTTATAAACTGCTGGTATAGAAGAAAGAATGTTGGTCCTGACATTAAAAAATTCAAAGTACTGCTTGTTGCTTATACAATCTTGAATGAATTATTGATTGTAGCTGGGCCCTAATATCCTTTATTGTAAAATAAGGTATTTGGATCCAATGATTACTATTGAAATTGATGATAATAATAATGATGATGATGATGATAAGCAACTTAGATCTATATAGTGCATAATGGTTTACTGTAGTGTTCTTTTCTTTTTCTAAAATATGATTGTTCTCTGGGAGCAGGTTTCCCAGGGAGGTTTCTGGAGGCAGCCTTCATTTCAGTTCAAATCAATAATCACCTCAAATGCAGTCAGGAGTTAAAATTCAATCTTTTCTATTTTCTTCCAAAATAGCCTGGTTAGTTTTCTTAGAAGCCTATCTCCCTCCTTGGTTCCAAGAGCTCTTACAGCTTGTCTTTTAGCTCTTCCAGCTTCTGTATCTAGCTCAACTCCGACTCCTGGCTTCTCAATCTCCTCCTCAATCTGGCTTTCAATATCTCCAACTGACTCTCAATGAGACTGAGAGCTTCTTATATATGATCTCTTAAAAGTGTGAACCCAAAGAACTCCTCTGAGAGAGTGGGATTGTGGGAGGTGTAAACTTGGATATCTCCCGACTTGTGAACTCCAATGTGTGAGCCAATATGTAAACTCTCTTAAATGTGTGAGCTCTAATGTGTGACCTCTAATGTGTGAATTCTCCCAAAGGTGTGAACTCCAAAGGTGTAAACCCAAGCACATAAGCACTGTTTCTATCAATTCCATTGAGTTAACACTAGGATTCTAACATCCCCCACTTTCTTTTGATTTAGAACATAGGTGGTCATGACCTCCCTGACTTCTCAAGGAGGTGAGAACCCCAAAAAGAAGGTGATCACACCTTCCCTGACTGCTCAAAAAAGAAGAGAAAACACCATTAAAAGAAGGTGGTCACACCCTCCCTGACATCTCAGCCCCATGTTGGGCGCCAAAATGTAGAATTCTTCTTTTTTGAAAATATAATGGTTCTCCAAGGAGCAGGTTTCTTGAGGGCCTTCTAGAAACAGCCTTAGTTTCAGTTCATATCAATAATCACCTCAAATATAGCCAGGAATTAAAATCCAATTTTTTATTGTCTCTTCTAAAATAGTCCAGTTAGCTTTCTTTGGTTCCGAGAGTTCTTGTTGCTAGTCCTTTGCCTTTAGCTCAACTCCGACTCTTCATTTCTCAATCTCCCAACTGACTCTCGCTGAGACTGAGAGCTTCTTATATATGATCTCTTAAAGGTGTGAACCCAAAAGTTGACTCCTCCTTTGAGAGAGTGGGATTGTGGGAGGTGTAAATTTTGTGAATCTCATACTGAATACTGACTTGTGAATCATCTAAACTTGTGAACTAATGTGTGAGCTAATGTGTGAACTCTCAAAGGTGTAAACATAAACATTGTTTTTATCAATTCTATTGAGTTAACACCTTGTTTCAAGTTCTGGCTCATAACAGTTTACAAAACCCCTTTTTTTGTATGAAGTGGATTAGATAAAAAATTATAAAAAAAAGAAAATTGAGAAGTTGTTAAAGCAGTTGGAATGAGCATTATTGTCCTCATTTTAAGAGTTAGGAACCCATGGCTCAGAGAGCTTTACATACCCATAGTCATACAGCTTGTAAATTTCATTGCTATCTCTTGAATCAGTCTTGCATTTCTATCCAGTACTCTTTTCCCAAGACTTTATAATATTTATTTACTTTACAAAATTGATTTATTTACTTTATTCACAATGTATATTTATTATAATAGTTATTAATATTTATTTATATACTTTATTCAGAAGACTGTCTTTGACTTTATAAAGTTTCTAAGAGATCCTACCTGAGATAGTAAAGGGTAATTATCATATTAGTTTAAAAGGCTACATATCTTGGTTTCCCCAGGTTTTATGTAACATTATGATGTCTTCAAAAACTTCATGGTCATTCAGGCATCTTAAAGTAACATAGTTTATATACTCTTAAATTCTGCATCTCTGTAAAATAAAATATCAGTCAGATAGATTAGGTCAGTCCTCAGTCAGCTAGCAATTGTTAATTACTTATTAAGTGTCCAAAAATGCGCTAGGCATACTAAAAATAAAAGAAAGGCAAAATATAGTTCCTCGTCTCATGGAGCTCATAGACAACTTGTAAACAACTCTACACAAACAAGCTTTATACAAGACTAGGCAAATGTTTTCAAGAAATGTTCCACAAAGACTATACTGATGATAGTCTTAAAATTTATTGTACTCATTTCTTTAAAAGTTTGACCAATGAATATGAAGTGACCTGCTTCCTATTTAGATTCCATCTGTTTCCATATAATAATTAGGTCATTAGCTGTCCTGTCTTCCCTAACTCTTTCTGACCTTTCTAGCAATACTTTCTCTTCTCTAAAAATGTTTACAAAATAGAAAGCCTTATATAGAATCCTGTTACTTTTCTCTCCCTTTGAGATAGTCCTGGGCTTGCTTTTCAGTCAAGACGTATAAATTTTCAAGGTCCATTTAAAATTTTTCAAGCCATGTTAAGAATATTTTCCTATTTATTTTTTAAATGCTTCAAAGACTATTTTCTTCCTAGTTTCATTCAGAGCTCAGCTAGTATCTGAAAACTTACTGCCAAATTATTTCCCACTTCTCTAGTCTCCCATCCCACCCCACCAAAATGTCTACTATATGGTAGACTTGGACTTCCATCTATTGCTGACTGCTTTTTTCCCTGGTATTCTGAAATGGGCCTTGAACTAGAAATCTGGAGACCTGGATTCTAGTACTGACATTTTCATTAACATAGTGTTAGTACCATATATCTTATCTAACTTCTAGGGCTATTGAGAAGACCAAATGGAAATATATGTGAAAATCCTATACAAATGTAAATTATTCACATTTAATCATTAAAATTAATTTTGGTAATTGTATCAAAGTATAATAATATGTTACATTAAAATGACAGAATAAATTACATTAATTTATCATTTAATTATAAAATATATAAGTATAACATTTAATATACTTTAAATTATATTAAGACATAATTTTATTATAAAAGCAATGTGAAGTCTAGAGAATTTGCCTCATAACCAGGAGAATTTGTGTTCAAGTTCTGCCTTTGACATATGCTGGCTAGGGGCAACTAGGTGGTACACTAGATAGAGTACTAGATCTGGACAGGAAAATTGGAGTTCAAATTCAGCCTCAGACACTTAATAGATGTATAACTCCAGGCAAATCATTTAACTTCTGCCCCACCCTCCCATCTGTATAATCAGAGATAATCAAAAAACTTACCTCCCAATATTGTTGTGAGAACAAAATGAAATATTTGTGAAGTGTTCAGCATTTAGTAAGTGATTCTTTTCTTCTCCTTCCTTCTCTCCTATGTGACCCTAGAAAAGTTTGGCCTCTCAGTGCTCTAGACATTCTACGGAATGTCTGTAAGCCTATAAATTTCAGAAAAAAATGGCAATTTGCAGGGACTTTACTCACCAGGGAGATCCCCCATACCAATGAAATTCCTAATCTAGGCCATAATCCAAGTCCTTCTAATATTTATTATAATGGCTGCCTTTCTCTTTCCTTCCCATTGTCATTACCATTTTGATCACCATGCTTCAGTAGTTGAAAACTTACAGTATAGAAGAGATAGGTCTGTACCATTGTTGCCCTTCATAGTACTATGGTCATGACTGCTTTCAGGAGAAAGCATCATTGTCAAAGCCCAAGTGAAGGGAAATTTCTAAATTAACCAATTCTGTCAACATCCACATATCCTAAAGTCTCAATGATCATTTTGTAACTTTAGATACTTTTATTATGCATTTAATCTTCCCACAAATCCCTTTTAATTCCACCTTCTTAGAATCATACACATTCAGAGATATCTTTGTTCCTTTTTTCTTTCTTTTTAAAACTTTTCTTTTTTTTCTAAACACTCAGTGATTCTAGTTGATTTTCATGGCTTATGAATATGAGAAGCTAATGCATTTATCATTAACAAACAACAACCATCTTAGAGACCTTCTTCCTAAGAAAATCTATGCTAATTCTCTCTTGTCTGTTTTTCCCTCCAATTGGTGAAATATTTCTCCTTTAAAAATCTTGGGTCTGAAAGAGCCCTCAAGCTGTCCCCAGTGAGACCTTAAACCTTTAAACTGAAAAGTTGTTGCATATGGTTCAACAAAACCATTAGATTCCCGTCTATTCCATTTGTCCCACAGAAATTTGCACTGACCCAGAAAATATTTAGCAAAGCCATCTGCGACATTATTGTCATTACTTTATACGTTTGCAAACTCAGCTCTCCAGAGACTTTCATTTCCTTTCTGTCACTTTGCCTGCAATTAGGGTATTCTGCCACCACCTGAGCAGGGTTCCTTGGCTTTGTGGTATTGTGAGTCAGATTTCAACTATTGACATAATTAACTGAGAGATAAGTACAATTTTCCACTCAATTGTTCTTTTCAAGTAACAATGGAACTCTATTATAGCAATATGGAAAAGCAACATTAAAAATTAAAAGCAAAATAAAATAGATAATTGTGATTATATAAAAATGAAAAGATTCTGTAGGAATAAAAATCAGTGTAACTAGGAAAAAAGAGAAGCTGATTAACTGGGGAAAAATTATTGAATTACACCACTCTAATAAGGGTCTAATATTCAAAATGTGGAGAGAATTAACAGAAATATATTAAACTGAGCTATTCTCCAATGGGGAAAGAATAATAACAAGCAATTCTTGAAATATTTACTAATTATTTACAGCAATGTGAAAGATTGTTCCAAATCCACTAATATAAATTCAAAGTCATTTTAAAATTTCACCTTCTACTCTGTAAACTGGCAAAGATGACAAAAAGTAAAAATAAGTCAATAATGGAGGAGCTGCAGAAAGACAAGTATAGTATTTCATGTTGTTGGTGGAGTCATGACTTGAATCAACCATTCGGGAAAACAATTTGGAATTATGTTTTTTTTTAAATGACTACAAACTCCATGCACGTTGGCTCAGAAGCCTCATTGTTCAGTATATATTCCAAAGTGGTAAGATATATCATTCACATATTAAAATATTTGTAGTAGTATTTTTATGATAAGAAAGAATTGAGCACAAAGTAGAAGTTCATTGACTGAGGAATGGCTAGACAAAATGTGTGACCCAAAAATCTTAGTGCAATTGAGAGTTATTTAAAATAGCTTATTTAAAATATTTTAACATAACAGATAAATTTTAATTGCTTAAATGAATAAGTACTTTTAACTTCCACTAAGACTTTTGGGGCACTATATATAATGAATTCAAAGAAGTGTAACAAGATGAAAGGTGAAGTAAACAGAACCAGGAAAATAACATACACAGGGATGACAAGAATGTAAAAAGACCAAAACATTACATAGGCATCTCTTGAGTAATTATAATTTTAGGTGTCATTTTATGACTTACAAAGTAGTTACCACAACATCCTTTTAAATAGTTAGCATAAATATTATTATCCCTATTTTATAGATAAGGGAGCTGGAAACCAGAGTGTAAAGAAACTTTTCCCAAATCATTAAGTAAATACATGTTGGAGTGGGCATTCAAACTTAGTTCTGCTCATTTCAAATCAAAGGTCCTTTCATCTGTATCTATGCCATACTGCTCCTCTGAAAAACAAACTTTCATATTTCACACATCCACACATAAATGACTGTCCATTCAAGCTAGTTGTTGAACAGGTCTCTTGACAGAATTCTAAGAATAAAAATATTTCTTAACTCCTATGGTCTCTTCTTTCTAGATGCATTGACTCAAATTGTCTAAAGTTCTGGTTGAGAAGAGAAATACTTCCAATACTATATTTTCTTCTTGCTGATACTGTGGATCCAAGAACTGGGAGTAGCAAGCCATAAAATTGTTCTCAAATCCTCATGGTATACTTTCCCTATGTACCCAAAGGTCAGTGACTACAACAGAACTTTGAGTACAGGATCATTTGTTCAATCATTTTCAGTCCTGAATCTTCATGGCAAAGATACAGGACAGGTTTGCCATTTTCTTCTCCAGCTCTTTTTACATATAAGGAAACTGAGGCAAACTGAATTAAGCGATATGCCCAGGATTACACATTAAGTATTTACCAGGTCTGAACTCAGGAAAATGAATCTTCCTAACCTCAGGCCCAATCTATCCACTGTGCCACCTTGCTATTGCAAAACCCTAGTAAGGGTTTTCTTGAGAAAGATACTATAGTGGTATGCCAGCTCATTTTACAGATAAGGAAACTGAGACAAACAGGATTAAGTGATTTGCCCAGTCTGAGGCCAGCTTTGAACTCATGAAGACTAATCTCCCTGACTCCAGGGCTATCATTCTATTCACTGTGTCATCCATAGAACAAGTCTAGAATTTTGAAGGACCAGAAGAGACCATACAATTTAACCCCTTCACTTTACTGATGAGGAAACCTACAGCTCAAAGAAATTAAATGATAGCATGTATAGAGTACTTTAAAGCAAAGTGCTTTACATATGTCATCTCACCCTCACAGGATCCTCACAGGAACTCTGCAAAGTTGGTGCTATTATTACTTCCACTTTCTAAATGAAGAAATGAGCAAAGATAGGTAATTTGCCTAGAAGTGACTAGCTTGGGGTTACGGTATTGAGATATGATTTGAACTCAGTATTTCTTACTCCAATGGTAGCACTGCATTACTTAATTGCCACCCAAGATCACATACATAGTAAGTGATAGAAGTGAATTTGAATCCCTGGGCTTTAAGTCCAAAATCACTACACTTTCTACTGTACCTTATTTAGAAAGTAGAAAAGAAGTTTAATGAAATAGGAAATCATACATTTGACACAATTCAATTCAGCAAACAGCCTCAAGTACTTTCTTATATACCAAGTTTGCAACTCCAGTGTTTTTGCATGTTTTTCTCAATATATAGTGGATAATGAGACTAACATAACTGCAGATAGTAGCATAAAGTTGCCATAAACAACCATGTCCTCTTCTTACATATACCAGGATCTTGTGGCAAAAAAGCAATTATATCTAGAGCACAAGCATCATGGAACAGCTATGTTCTCCTGTTACCATATGTTAAAGAAAGGCAATTAATGGAACTAAGGTTGGGACATAAACATCTCCCATTCACTATATGCCAAAGGGTGCATATTGCATTAGAAAAGATACTAAGCTAAAGGATGATCTAGTTCTCACTTAAGTTCACTAATACCTGCAATTTTGAATAATGATGTAGATAATAAAGGTTTGTTGAGTGGAAAGGGGATTAAAAAGCAAAGAATTTAGTTGCCCCTTGGAATGTGATCTATTCCCTCTATGACAAGGAGTCTTTAATTGTGTGTGTGTGTGTGTGTGTGTGTGTGTGTGTGTGTGTGTGTGTGTATTGCGGACTCTTTTGAAGCCTACTGAAATCTATGAATCCTTTCTGAGAATAATGTTCTTAAATTCATAAAATAAAATACATGTTATTACAAAGAAAACCTACCATATTGAAATAAAAATATACTTTTTCTCATCTTCTGAAATCTACTTAAGGATCCACAAATCCCAAGTTAAGAAAGCCACAATCCTATAAGAATATGTAGTACACTTGTGCCTTTTGAAATGTGACTCATTTATACCTTAGGAAATGACTGTATTTTTTTTTGCAAGGCAATTAGGGTTAAGTGACTTGCCAGGGTCACACAGCTAGTAAGAGTTGTGTCTCAGGCTCAGTTTGAATTCAGGCTCTCCAGACTTCAGGACCAGTGTTCTATCTATCCACTGAACCATCTAGCTGTCCCAATAACTATATTATTTGGTTGATAACTAGTGAGAATAAGACTAAAGAAATAAATACTTGGGCACAATTCTGTGAGTTTTTATATTCTCTATTTCCCATCAAGCAGTACTGCTTTAATTGGACTCCATGTTTGGGTACATCCTAGTAAGCAAACTCCCTCCCTCATTTTTCTTTTTTTTTCTTCTTATTCCATTAGATTATAAATTCCTTGAGGGCAAAGACTGTCTCTTGTTTTCTTATTTGTATTCCCCAGTACTTAGTACAGTGAGGGGCACAAAGTAGGTGCTTAATAAATGTTTACTCAATTGAATTGAATTGCTTTTACTAAATAATTAACCTATTCCAAAACTCATTTTAGACACAGAATTTATTAGATTATTCTCCTTTAAATCAGCCCATTTTTCTTGATTAAGTAAAAAATCCTTTCAGAGTATATGTACAGACTTGGCATTTCTACTGCTCCATATGGTTTCAAGATACCTGCTGCCTTTTTTTTTCTTTTTCAGGCAGTGGTTTTAACTCCATTGTGGACAGTCTTTCCTATATCAGCCCCTAATTAATCAGCTGAAATACCATAGTCTTTCCAACTTATCCAGTCTCTCAGCTCTTTTTATTTCATGAAGCTTCTGCTGACAGGAAAGACAAAAGTCTTCTAGCCATATGACACCCAGCATGGCTCATCTGTGTAAAAATCTATGATCTCCTTTTTCCAATCAGAAGAAAGTATATCAGCTGCTCCTTCCCTCCCCCAAAAGGGAAGTGGTAATTTGCACTCAATTATTACCTTACCAACCAAAAACTTTTCTTTAATATGGGTTTTGAAATGTAAATAATCTCAGTTTTATTGTTTATTTAAATGTCAGATTATCTAAAATGATAAGTATCTCTTCCAGAACAAACCATTTCATAACATCATAAATGAAAGAAAATTTTTAAATAGTTTCACTGCCTCATCCCTTTCCCCTTCAAACCATATCCCACAACATTTCTCTTACTAGCAATAAAGAAAGCATTGGTCTTCAGAAAATACATTCAGATATTACTCAGACAACTTCTAATGGAAAGGCAAAACTAAAAGACAGAATAGAATATCTTTTTCAATAGGTATATGCCCCGACTCCTAGAAAGAACAGCCTGATTTCATTGTGTCCTGAACATGGTGCTTATTTCAAAACTGACCAGTTTCATTCTTAAAGATGTCATAAAAACCTCAGAATTGTAAAGGATCTAAAAGTCAAATATTTCCAATGATAGGGAGCTCATGACCACCTAAGTACCAGTTTTATTTTCTAACACTTCTAATTATAAGAAAATTCTAACATCCTTTGAACTTAAATCTGCCAATCTGAATTTTCTATTTGTCTTAGGGGATCCACATAGGAAATATCTACTTCCTCTCCAAAAAGTAGAAAATAATTCTTACATATTTCCTAAAGCTTTCCTTTTTCTGGCTAAATATCTCCACTTTCTTCAAATGACATGATTTTGAGTCCCCTCTCCATCCCTTGTCATTCTCCTCTGGAAAGGTTCCAATTTCTTAATGTCCTTCTTATGTGTGGTGCCTAGAACTGAACACTATACTCCCCATGTGGTTTCAGAGAAATTATTATTTTGCTATTAATAACAAATTATTAGATTAAGTTCCAATTTTTTCTCCTTTTATTTCCTCATTTAAAGACTCACCCTTGTTAAAAAAAAAAATCAATCTCTAAAGTACATGACTGATTGATGAGATGTCCCCTAATCTTTAGAGAACATTCTACTAAAACCTGGGCTGGAACCCACCCAAATAAGTGTAAACAGAATCCAGCTAAGGCAAGTTCTTGCCCCAAGAAATAAGCCTTTATATTTGTATACCTCCATTGAAATTTAAGAACACCCAACTTATGAAGGAGAAAACCATCCAGAGTGGTTTTATCCAAATTGTCTGAATTTCATGATCAAGGCACATTTTCAGCAGGGGAAACTAAAGTTTTCTAGCCTGTCTCCTCATTAAACACCCATCCGTCAAGATTGATTTTTACTTGTCAGTGGGCATTTCCTTTCCAAAAAAATATTTGTGGCTTTCAGGTCCTCTATTTTTTTTTTATTTTCTTTTCTCAGAGAAAACATTGATCATTAATTTATGTTTATTAAGTAGCCTAATTAATAAATTGATTACTAAATATTCAAAAACTCTTGTCTCTTGGGGTTTTTTAATTCATTATTTTTGTTTATCCTTCATTCTCTAAGAGGATCATGATAGCAGGGAAGTGATGTCATGACATGTAAGTGATTTGGATTTAAGTAAGAGAAGACTGTTCAAGGTCACCTGACTCACTTTCCCCTCCAGAGCCATCTGGGTTCAGGGGCCAGGTAGAGATCAGGAGGATTGGATATGGCCCTAGATGCAATGGGAAACCCTGGCCTTTTTTAAACTAATGTCTTCAACAGGACTCAGTTTGACTGAGGCTGCTCCCATTCAGTGATTAAGGTTAGAGTTAAAAGTTTTCTAAGAAAACAAAGCGTATTCTGAAACTGTCGATATCCCTTGTTTTTGATAGCTTATTGCTGTTAAAGCAATCTAAGAATGTATAGGGTTTGGGGATTCTGTTCAGTTTTCTTTTTATCTCTTATCACCCCTTTGACTCATACTAAGGACTCATTCTCTTTCACAAAAGACAGACTAACTACATCTTCCCTATTCAGTGCTTGTCAGCAAGTCACAAAGTTAAAAGGCATTTATTTAGCAAGTACTATGTAACAGTACTTTAGCAAGTACTATGTAACAAGTATTTAATAGACACTATACCAAGTGCTGGGAATATGAATACAAGCAGAAAGAAAATTCCCACCTTTAAGAATTTCTTTTCTACTGGGGAAAGATACCACAAAGAAGTAAGCTGAAAGGGGGAAGTAGTGGGAAATACCTGTTCAGAGGCATGATAGAGAAAATCTGGAGAATCAGAAGAACAACCTAAGGAGAAATAAGAACATGGATAACCTGAGCGTAGAAGTTCTGGAAAGAATTAACCAATTAGAAAAAAAAAGGGTAAAAGTTACTTCCAGTGTGTGAAATCTAAGGGTAATATATAGTTAATTTTTAAATACAAGATTTTGATTTACACCTATTAAATTTATTCTTCTTACATTGACCCATCATCTTAAGCCATTAAGATCACAAAATCTCTACAACCTGTCATCTAGGGTATTATCTATCTCTTTCAGATGTGATCATTATAGCAACTAAGTCTTGATTCAGGTCAATGACTTTAAAAAAAATAATAATAAAAGGTTCAACTCAATGAATCTGAGAAAAAAGTCCTGTAGCAGAGACCTTTTGTCAGATTGACATTATTCTTTGAGTATAATTGCTCAATCAGCTATGAATCTACCTATCTTATATTCTTATCCAATCTATATTTCTCTATCTCACCCACAAATATGTCAAGTGATTTTCTCAAAGTACATTCTGAAATTGAGGGTAGAACAATGTAGAAAATATTCAATTTGGACTCAGAGAACCCTAGTTCAAATGTAGGCTATGTCACTACATTGGTATGATAGGTCAGTGATTTCACATTTCTCGATATGTTTCCTCATCTGTGCAACGAAGTATTTGGTTTAGATGGCTTCCCAGATCCTTTTTAGCTCTAATTTTATGATTCTGCATACCTTATACCTACCCTTATATACCCACCCTTATATACCCCTTGGATTACATCCGCAGCATCCATATAACTATATAACTATATGTATGTGTGTGTATATATATATATATATATAGTACATATATACAGTAGCTAATATCTATATAGCACTTAGCATATGACAGACATTGTGCTAGGCATTTTTACAAATATGATCTCATTAGATCCTCACAACAACTTTAGGATGTAGGTGATATTATTATCCCCATTTTGCACATGAGAACACTGAGGCAAATAGGAGTAGGTGACAAGTCAAAGTCTTATTGACTCTAGACTTAGTGTTCTATCCATTGCACCATATAGTTATTCTAGTAGAAAATGAAATTTGTTTAAGCTCTTTTTTGTGACTGATGATCACCACTTTTCTTTCCCATAAACTATTCCTTTACATTCTTAGCGACAGAGTTGCTAGCAAAGCCAGTGAAGAATTTATTTGATGCAATTTTTCTTTAGAGGCAAAGTGAAACATCCAATAAATGCTCATATATTAAGAGCCTCTTATCACGATCACATGTTGTCTCTTAACTAATTTGATAATATAAATAAAGAAAATGTGGATATTCTTTAATTATCTAAGCAATAAATAACATTTTCATTCTGATACGGTTAATGTATCAAAGAGAGCTTCCTCACCCAAAAGATTTCTGCTATGTGTTCACCTTCAAGTTTATGGATGTCCATGCAAGTGTATGTCTTCTTGACATAAGATGCTTTTCTCTCATCACTTTTATTGCATTTGTTTCTTCTGAATAAAAGTTGCCATCCAATTGACCTATTATAATAAGTCAATCTCTCCCTTGATATCTAAATGCTTTTATTTCCTTGAGTCTCCCAGAAACCATGTGGACACAATGATCTCATAATAAATAAAATTATAAGTAACTTAAATAGTAATAGAGAGATGCATGGGAGGTATAACTGGACTTCAATTTCTTATTAGTCACTTTTGTGGGAGAGGTTGAATTAACAACATCATTAAGGATAAAGAAAAGGAGATAAGCTGATGATATAGTGAGAGAGCTGGCTCTGGAGTCAAAAGATTTGACTTCAAATGCCGCCTTTGGTACTTACCTGTGTGAACTTGGGAAATTCCCTTAATTTCCCTATATCCCCATTTTCTCATTTGTAAAAAGGGAAAGATAGACTAATAAAACCTTAAGCTTTCCTACTAGCTCTAATGCTGTCATCTTACTATCCCAAGTTGGACAAAACTAGTGCTATATTTAGAACCATATATATGAAATATCAAAATATTATAAGAACATGAGAAAGACTTTCTAGCATGATGGAGAAATAATCCATGGAGAATTTATGAGAAGACTTAGATGAAATTTGCTCAGGAAGAAAGAAAACAAGGATGGGCTGTGATTTACACTTTTTGTAAAGATTAGTTATGCTGATATAATCAAAGATCCATCAAAGAAATTTTCAAAGTTGGAATATTCCTACACTGTAATAAACAGTGAATATGATGGATACAGAGAAGAATGGGAACTGATGCAAAGTAAAGTGAACAGAAACAGGAAACAAAATACACACAAGGAAAACCTAATAGTGTAAAATTATAAATACCAAGATTAACTTCAAAGAAGACAAATAAGAAATAATCTTCTTATTCCCCTTCTTTGATAAGGTGTATTATGGATACAGAACATCAAATATCAGCTTTTTTGATGGATTGTTTATTTCTTTTGTTGTTGTGATTGTAGTGGTGATGATGAGGGATATTTTTCTGGAAAAAAGATAGGAAAGAAAAAATAAGCTGAAAAGTATAGGCAATCTAAAAAAATAAGTATATATCTCCTATATTTAAAAAGTTAGAGAGACAATTTGTGGGGAATTGATAGTTTTATTAATAATATTAACGTGTTATTAATAAAAGATATTAGTGTCACTGTCAAAAGTCAGAAATTCTTCATAGTGACGGAATATACCCTTGGAAAAATGGATGTTCCTGAGGGTATCAATAAAGTCTTTTTGGTTAACAATTAATGACAGAATGAATATTACAATGAGAAATGGGCTTGCTTCAGTGAGGGCCTGATTGATATTATGCCACGCCCAAATAAAGAGATTTATCTCTAAATTCAAGTTACCCCTAACCCTAGACAATCTAGACAAAGGATCTATCTCACCAAAACTTGCTTGAATGCAATACCATAGGCAGAAATTTACTTTAGATTACATTCCTTGTAAGACTGCATGGGATCTGATGACTATTTTGTAGAAAGTTAGTTTAGCCTTCAGAGAATAAGTTTTGAAATTTGGATTTTAGAAAAAGAGGATTTCCCCAAACCATTGGTTATTAATAATAATTTCTCTCTCTCCCAAAAGAAAAAGAAAGAAATTTCCATAACTTCTCATAGCATTCTGTTCTAGTCTTTCACAGTCTTTCCTGAAAATAAGTTTTCCTTTTGAAAATAATTGTGTGATTTACTGTCTCCATAGGCTGCCATCTGTATAGTTCTTATATAGAGGAAGACATAATCTGCCTTTGAAGAAGTTAAAATACTTCCTTTCTTTTCCTTCTTTTCCTGTTTTGCCCTTTTTCCTTATCTGTTCCTTTAATAACAATCTTATTCTTTAGAAATTATTTTCTTTCAGTTTCTCCTTTCTGCTTCTTTTCCCCCTCCACTTGCTGCTTTCTTTAACTTTTTTTGCTAAGTTCCTTCCTCTAACTTCTTTCCTCTGACATTGGACTTTTCACTTCATTATTCTTATAGACAGATATTTGCTTTTTAAAAATTATTACTTTCTCTTTAGTATTTCTAAAATTACTCCCTTTCTCTCCAATCTAACTGCCAAGATATTCATTGCTCTTATAACTTCCTGTCTTGATTATTGCAACCTCCTACTCTGTTATTGTTCCCTGCACTAGTCTATCTCCTATCACTGTCTACCCACCTCTTTTGTGGTGAATTCCTCTTAAAATGACACCCCTACTCACTCTATTCTGGTTTTGTATTTTTATCTTATGCTTGATCATTTATAGCTTCCTAGTCTAAAAACAACTCAGGAGAGTGACAAAATTACCTGGTGAGCCATTTTAACTTGCATAGATGCTACAGGGATTTTTTTTTAGATCTATATTAATAACTATTTAATAATAATAAAATTTAGAGGATGGGAAAAGGAGTAGTGAGAGCATGTAGCTGTGAATTAAGGCACGCAGTATATATAAAATGGTAAGTTTTTTTTAAAGAAGATTCAAGTTTGAATCCTAACTACCTTAGACACTTAATAATTAGTCATGGACCTTGGATAAATCTCTTAACCTATCAACTTAAGTTTCATCCTCTTTAAAATGAGGATAATAATAGCAGCTACTTCACTAAACTGACTTAAGGCTCAAATGAGCTAACATAATTAGAGCACTTTACTAAGTATTGTAGACATATTTGTCATTGTTGTTGCTATCATTTCACAGGTGCAGGAAATTACCCATATAAAAACTTCTCCCACCACTCATGTGTATTTATAATTCAATCTTAGATAGTTGGTTGGGGACATTTATAACTTGTTAAGGTTCACAGTCAATAGATGCTAGGGGAAACACCCAAATACAGATTTTCCTAACTCTAAATGTTGCTCTGCTAGTCTCTCTCTCAGATAAATAGAACCTCACAAAAGAGAGACAGTGTGGCCAGTAGAGAAAGGGCTGGGGATTTAATCCATGTCTCTGACACATAGTAGCTATGAGACTATAGACAAGTCACAGTTCTCAGGCAACTCTTTCCAAGAACTGTTAAGTTGCAGATCAGTATAATGGGAATACGGCAGGTAGGGTGAACAGGGTGAAACTATATCAGTAAAATTATATCTCAGAATCAAACTGCCATGCCCTGCAAAATTTATCTTACAAACATCAGTGTTGATCTTTGTGACAGAGAAAATTCTTGTCTAGATTTAGTTCTTCTGACTTTGGGTAGAAGTTAAAGCTCCTTTAGAACCATTACAAAAACTCTGCAAAAAAAAAAAAAAAACTAATGCATAATAAACACCTATGCATTCTTTGGGAATCAGAATGAAATTGACATTTTACTTAAGTCAATATTTAGTTTTGGACTGGACCTATGATTTCATTGATGTGAGAAACTCCCCGAGGAAAATCCCTCTGCTAATACAGATTGACAGCAACCCTATCACTGTACCATTTGTGAGAAATGCTTGAATATGAAGAGATTGAGCTATTTTTTCAAAGCCACAAAGCCAGCACATTTCATAGGCAGGACTTGAATGCTGCTCTTTTCTGTCTCCAAGGATAGTTCTTTAACTACTATGTCATGCTTCTTCTCTCAAGTAAAAATACCCATGATCATTTTTGTGAAATCTAGTACTCATCTTCCTTCCTTCCTTCTTTTTTTCCTTCCTCTTTTCTTCCCTTCCTTCCTCCTTCCTTTCCTTCTTTCTTCCCTTGCCTCCTTCCTTCCTTCCTTTTTTCTTTCCTTCCTTCAGGCAATTGGGATTGAGGGACTTGCCCAGGGTCACACAGCTAATTTGTGTCTGAGGGCAGATTTGAACTCAGGTCCTCCTGACTGACTCCAGGGCGAGTGCTCTATTCAATGTCCACCTAGCTGCCTCTTGCTATTCTTTTGTTAAAGAAGCATGTACATGTGCTGCATGCTACAGAAATATAAGAGTATGAGAAATATAAGTATGACAACAAGAGACTGCTCTTGTAGTCAATTTGTCCTCATAGTTTCTCCCTTAAATATACCTGGAGAGAGGCTGATATATGTGGGAGATTAATGCCTGATTAATAGATAAGGAATAATCAATAAACTTGGAATGAAGCAAAACACTCATGATCCAAGCCAGGGATCCCTATAAGCTTCTGGGAATTCAGTCCTAAAGTTAAAAACAGAAATGGGCAAGATACCATTTCTCAAAAGGTAGGCAGGATGATACAGCCTAAGTTCAGAAACAAAAGGTCAACAAGATCAAATAGATAGGGGAGATCTAGGATGTTAAATAATAATGCTTTTCACAAGGCAAAGGATAAATCCAAAACATCAAGAATATCTTATTGGCAGCAACAGAGTAAATATGTTCCTTGTTTCTCTCCTAGTATCTACTTTTCAAGTAAAGGCCATATAACCATAGATACAAAGGTATCTTCACAATTTTTCCTAAATCAATTCAATTCAACTTAACTCTATAATAAAGCTAAAATAGTATTTTTGTTGTTCCTCACACACACCATTCCGTCTCCCTTTTCTATATCTTTAGAGAGTCTGTCTCTTATTCCTGGAAAACATTTCCTGCTCACCTATCTCTTAGAATTCCTAATTTTCTTTAAAGTTCAGCTCAAATATCACATGCTTCCTTGATTCCCAACCCTACTTTCTTCCCCCACTCCTCAACAAATACCAAATAACCATATATCTATCATATTGTGTATTGGCAGTATAAACTTATTTATGTAAGTATTGTCTCATGAAATGTAATCTCGTTGAAGGCTTTCTGTTTATTCCCTTTTTATCATCATCACCTAATTAGGCACATAGTGGAAACTTTGTTATTTTTGTTCAGTCATTTATGACACTTTGTGACTTAATTTATGGATTTTCTTGACAAAGATACCATAGTGGTTTGCCTTTCTTTCTCCAACTCATTTACATATAGGGAAACTGAAGCAAACAGGGTTAAGTGACTTACTCAGGGTCACATAGCTAGTAAGTGTTTGAGGCCAGGATTCAAACTAATGAAGACGAGTCTTCCTGATTTCAAGCCCAGTTCTCTATCCATTGTACCACCTAGCTTCCCTAGAAGAATCTTAATAAATATTTATTAATAATGAAGAAAGGAAACAAGGAATGGATTGGAGTGTCAATTATGAATAAGGATTTATGCTAGGTACCTAGCATATAAAGCCAAATAGAAATAGTCCCTGCCTTCGCTTGCCCGTTTGCTTCTGAAACTATATTTACTTATCCAAAATTCTAGTATGGACCATAGAAAACTCTAAAATATAAAGATGATGTTAAGATGCAGAACACAATATAGATAAGTAGAAACACAGACTTGAAATAAAGAAGTTGTCTCCACATTATGCAAATTTACTAGTTTGTCAATTCTACCTCTGAGGGAAATGTCATAAAAGCTGCTTTGGAACAGCAGGTTAAATCTTAAATGTTGATTTACCATTGTAAATGAGACTTCAACCTTCCTTACTTTTGGACTCTTTGGTATAAAAGAATGTTAAATATATCAGCTTCAGAATTTATTCTGGCCTAATTGTGACTGCAGAATTTTCCAAAAAGTAACTCACAGCCAAAGTTATCATCAGCACATAGTTTGCTCTTAGCATAAGCTGATGAATTTGAGATAAACCTGGCCCAAACATATTAAAAGACAAAGCTCTATTATAACCCAGCTCTAAGCTATCATTTATTCACTGGAAAATTTTTTTTAAGAAAGAAACTGTGCAAGGAGCTTGCCAAAGAGCCAGATGTCACCATCACTAGACAATTATTTTCCACAGCTTGGCACCTGGGTCCCACAGTCATCATCCAAAGGGGAGGAGAAAGAGAAAGTGGAACATTTTGGTAAGCTCCAGTTTAAAATATTCCAAATGGTTTAGAGATGAAGTGAATAATATATTGCTGCTACACAAATTCTAGACAAAGACATCGCAGATCCCAGATCTAATTATGGTCTACTTGTGAATGATGTGATAGACATCACACACTTGCACATACATACACATACTCACACATTTACCTACACAAATGCACTTACACTCTTAAGCATGTGCCCATACATGCTCTCTGGAGTTTGAATAAGTTTCACATTGAAATCTGCCACCAAGGAAAGTGTCACTTAGAATATTTCCTGTATCTTAAGAAGTTAACTTGAATGAATGACCAAAGGAAACTACAAGGCTCCTCTGGAGACTAATAAGAAGAGAATAAACTATCATATTCTGTAAAAGTTCTAAGGAAGCCATGTCCAAATGCATGGGAATCGACTAGATATCATCTGCTTACCTTTCCAGATCTTTACATAAGGCAAATGTGATTGGTAAGAAGCAAATTTTTCATCAAGAGGATGCTCAAAGTGTGCAGGTCCAGAGATCTCTCATTGAATATCTGCCATGAAGCTTTTAAGGGAAATAATATAAGAATCATGCTCAAAAAAATATGTCAAGACAAAATGGACACAGTGCTGTGGAGCATATCATAATATTGGGTTGGCTTGGAAAGGTAGATAAAAAATAACTAGCATTGCTGTCCTCAACTTCAGCTAAGCTTCAGCCAATCAATCAAAAAAAAAAAAAAGTAAGTATTCATTAAGCTTTTACTACATGCCTAGTAGTTGGACAAAGAGACGACAAATCACACCATTATCTTTGCCAAAAAGACCACAAATTGGGTGTTGAAGAGTAGATTAAAACAACTAAACAATAAAAATATACCAGACACTGTGCTAAATGTTGAGAATACAAAGAAAAACAAAAATAGTCTATGCCCTTGAAAATACACTTTCTGATAAGGGAGAAAATATATATTTATGTGTGTGCTCACATACGAGTATATATTATGTGTTTGTGTATGTGTTTTATACATGTGTTTGCAGTATGTATGTGTGTGTGTGTGTGTGTGTGTGTGTGTGTGTATACATGGATGTAGATGGAAGGTAACTTTATAGAAGGTACCAGTAACCAAGAGAAAAAAGAAAGTCATTGAGCTGAGTCTTAAAGGAAACTAGGGATATAAGGAATAAAACTTTCCAAAGGGAAAGATTTTCAGGTTCAGGGGACAGTCAGTGAATTACAGAATGGAAACAGAAGACAGGAATGCTGTGTACTGGAAACAACAAATAGGTCATATGACTAGGTCATAGAGTGCATGGAAGAGGAAAATATGCAAACCTCACTCACTAAGATTCGCTTTACTCATAAGACTCCTATGAGGTCACTATTAGAAATTTTTTTTTTTATAATAAATTTTATTTTATTTAATAATAACTTCGCATTGACAGAATCTCACTATTAGAAATAATATTTTTTAAGGACAAGGAAATTGAGATTCAAATTGATTTGCTCATGATTACGTTGTTCAAAGACTTGAGGAAGGAATTGAATTCAGTTTTCCCGACTATAAGTCCAGGACTTTAAATAATATGCGCTGCTGTTTCTATATTCATTTATTCATATTACTCCTTGCAGTTATCTTCTTCTTCTCTCTCAATGACAGAAACAGTGATGTTTCTTCATAATCTTGACTACCTCATGTTTTAATCATTCAACACCCTGAAATCTTGCTTCTGCCTCAACTTTACTAAAACTGTTCTTTTGAAAGTCACCAATGACTGCAGGATTCTGGGAAGATGGAGGAGAAGGTTAGATTGATAAATATTAAGCTCTCCTTATTTCCCTCACAAATAGAACAAATTTATGTCTCAGGATGAACATGGAATGGTGAGCCAGATACAATGGGACTGGTTCAGCCAAGGGGAGGGGCCCCTTGGGGCTGGTTAGTTGAGTCTGGAGCAGTGGAGACTTTCACCTCCTGGACTGTTTGTTGAGTGGAAGGTTTCAATCCAAGAGGACAGAGTGGGTCTAAGCTGGTTTGGGGTGCTCAGCCCAACTGTGCTGCTAGGACATAGCCCTAGGCAAGAGGGAATCAGTGACTGGTGAGTTCAGAAGCAGCAGAGCAAGGACACTGACAGCTAGGAGCACTTTGTAGGTGGGTGGAGCTCTTGGTTTGGGGTTCCTGGCTGGAATGGAGAGATGAAGAGAAACTTGAGGCACCATCCTCCCACCCCACAATTGGAGGTGCTTACTAATACTTCTCATTTTAAAAAAAATGAGCCAGCAAAGAAGAACCCCACCATTAAAACATATTATGGGAACAAGGAAGACTGAGATTCATCTTCAGAGGATGATACTTTAGCAAATAAAGCTTCTATGCATTATTTGACAAAAATTGCTGGGAAAATTGGGAATCAGTATAGCAGAAGGGCATTGACCCACACTTAACACCGTACACCAAGATAAGGTCAAAATAGGTTCATGACCTAGGCATAAAGAATGAGATTATAAATAAATTGGAAGAGCATAGGATAGTTTACCTCTCAGACTTGTGGAAGAGGGAGGAATTTATGACCAAAGAAGAACTAGAGATCACTATTGACCACAAAATAGAAAATTTTGATTATATCAAATTGAAAAGTTTTTGTACAAACAAAACAAATGCAGACAAGATTAGAAGGGAAACAATAAACTGGGAAAACATTTTTACAATCAAAGGTTCTGATAAAGGCCTCATTTCCAAAATATATAGAGAATTGATTCTAATCTATAAGAAATCAAACCATTCTCCAATTGATAAATGGTCAAAGGATATGAACAGACAATTCTCAGATGAAGAAATTGAAACTATTTATAGATATATGAAAATATGCTCCAAATCATTCTTAATCAGAGAAATGCAAATTAAGTCAACTCTGAGATACCACTACACACCTATCAGATTGGCTAGAATGACAGGGAAAGAAAATGTGGAATGTTGGAGGGGATGTGGGAAAACAGGGACACTGATACATTGTTGGTGGGATTGTGAACACATCCAGCCATTCTGGAGAGCAATTTGGAACTATGTTCAAAAAGTTATCAAACTGTGCATACCCTTTGATTCAGCAGTGTTTCTACTGGGCTCATACCCCAAAGAGATACTAAAGAAAGGAAAGGAACCTGTATGTGCCAAAATGTTTGTGGCAGCCCTGTTGTAGTGGCTAGAAGCTGGAAAATGAATGGCTGCCCATCAATTGGAGAATGGGTGAGTAAATTGTGGTATATGAATGTTATGGAATATTATTGTTCTGTAAGGAATGACCAGCAGGATGAATACAGAGGACTGGCGAAACTTACATGAATGGATGCTAGTGAAATGAGCAGAACCAGGAGATCATTATATACCTCAACAACGATACTGTTTGAGGATGTATTCTGATGGAAGTGGATCTCTTTGATAAAGAGAACTTTAATTGATCAAAGATGGACAGAAGCAGCTACACCCAAAGAAAACACTGGGAAATGAATATAAACTGCTTGCATTTTTGTTTTCCTTCCTGGGTTATTTATAGCTTCTGAATTCAATTCTCCCTGTGCAACAAGAAAACTGTTCAGTTCTGCACACATATATTGTATCTAAGATATACTGTAACCTATTCAACATGTAAAGGACTGCTTGCCATCTGGGGGAGGGGGTGGAGGGAGGGAGGGGAAAAATCGGAACAGAAGTGAATGCAAGGGATAATGCTATAAAAAATTACCCTGGCATGGGTTCTATCAATAAAAAGTTATAAAAAAAGTAAATAAAGCTTCTACCCCTAAGAGAAATGGTTTCCTGCCCAAAGAGAATTTATAGGAGAACTCAAAAAAGAATTCAAAAATCAAATGAATGACATTGAGAAAAAAATAAAGAAAAAAATTAAAAACCATCTGAGAAAAACAAGATTATGAAAAAAAGTTAACCAATTAGAAAAGGAGGTACAGTCTCAAAGATGAAAATAACTCTATGAAAATTAGAATTGAGTAAGAGAAAACCACTGAAACTATGAGAGACCAAGGAATAACAAAACAGATTATAAAGAATGAGAAAATAGAACTGAATGTAAAACAATTCATAAGAAAACAACAGATCTAGAGAACAGACCAAGAAGAGAAAATATGAGAATAATTGGACTGCCAGAAAGTTGTGACCAAAAAGGGAATCTCAATATAATAATGTGGAAAATGATGCTAGGGAAAAAATTAGGAAAAAAATCCTAATAATATCCTGGAATGATAGAACATAAGGGGAAAGTAGAAATAGAAAAAATTCACTGATTACTATCGCAAAACACATAGAAATATTATTGCCAAATTCTGAAATCTCAGATCAAAGAGAAAATATTGCAAGAAACAAGAATAAAACAATTCAAATATGTTGGAGCTACATATTCTAAATTTCTACAATTGTACCTTCTATAATTCTAATTGTACAAGACTTATCAGCAGCTGTAATAAAAGACTGGAGGTCCTAGAATCATATCTACAGACAAGCAAAAGAACTAGTCCTGTGGCCAAAAATATCTTATCCAGTAAAATTATCTATAATTTTCAATGAGAAAAAAGTGGGTATTCAATGAACTTGCAGATTTTCATGATTTTCTATCAACTAAACCTGAACTTAATGGAAAATTTTACATAGAAGAGCCTGTATCAAAGAGCAATTTAAAGAAACTCGACATGGAAAAACTGTTTAAACCAGGACAAATTGTTTATGCTTTTTTCTGCATGGGAAATGTATACTTTATGTTTAAAATTTGTACCAACAATGGGATAAGCTTAAAAGAAAGATTGGCAGAGTAAAGGTAAAAATATCATCATGTTATACAAATAAGGTACAGAGGAAGAATAGACAGAGTCATTTAGAGGGGGAAGGAGGGTTTGTAGTTCTGAAAACCTACTCACATCAAGAATGGGTTCAATAGGCAACACTACATATATACCATGAAGGGTATCGCACTCTCCAAAATCCATAAAGAAATAAGGGAGGAGGAATAGGTGGATGGGGAAGCAAAGGATGAGGCACAAAGAAAAGAGGGATCCCTGTGTGGTGGGAGGTTAAGTAATAGTAAACTAAGTTATAAAGCAGAATTTAATGAAAGAGTTAGCAGGGATAGGAAATACATGTATATGTGTGGTATATGTGTGTGTATGAGTGTGTTTATGAATGTATATAATTGCATACGGATACATAAATATGTATTTTTTTAACTGTAACTTGCTTGCTTGGTGATGGGGGGATAAAAAGGGAGATATGTATATGTCTATGTGTGTGTATATATGTGTGTATACACACACACACACACACACACACACAGAGTTGTATATATAAATATATCCTTTCTTAACTATAGCCTGCTTGGAAGTGAAAGGGAATGAAAATGGGGGAAAGAATAAAATAAATAAGATGTGCAGCAAAGAACCAAAGAACAATTTACAAGGAAGTAAAGAAAAGATGGACAGTCATGTATATAATTTCTCCTACAAATATATATACTTTCTCAAGTTGGTATTTGTTGTTAAATATTTTGAATCCTCCCTGATGTTCTGCTGGGCATATTACTTTTCTGTTTTTCTTTTTGTTATTCTGTTTCTTCAAAAAAAAATAATAAATTTGGGGGGGAAAAGAAAGTCACCAGTGTCCTCTTAATTATCAAGTCCAATGACTTTTTCTCAGGCCTTGTCATTTTTTTTGACACTGTTGATAATCTGCTTCTTAATATTTCTTCTGCTCTTGCTATCCATGATGTTCTTTTCCCAATTCTCCTCTACCTTTCTGGGCAGTCCTCATCATATAACTCTCATGCCCTAAATGTTACCCATAAATCCTTCCACAAATTTCCCTCTCTCCCTTCTTCTCTGAAGTTATTTTTACCTTTGATGAGATCATAAATGGATTCATTGAACAATTTAAGCCTCTGACAATCTATCTTCTAATCTTCTATACTGTATTTCCAAATGTGGGCTGGACATCTTCACATAAGTTTCCAAAATCACTTCAAACTCAATTTGTCCAATACTGAATTTATGGAATAGATTAGGTTCACAAGACACAATAGTCAATTACTGTAGTAATTTAGTGTTTGATAAACCCAAGAACCCCAACTTCTGGGATAAGAACTCACTATTTGACAAAAATTGCTGGGAAAATTGGAAATTAGTATGGCAGAAACTAAGAATTGACCAATACCTAATGTTCTATGTCAAGAAAAGGTTGAAATGGGTTCATGATTTAGACATAAAGAGTGCTACTATAAGCAAATTAGAAGAACAAAGGGTAGTCTACCTCTTATGTCTGTGGAGAAGGAGGGAATTTATGGTCAAAGAAGAACTAGAGTACAGTATGAAATGCAAAATGGATAATATTAAATTAAATTTAAAAGATTTTGTGCAAACAAAACCAATACAAACAAGATTAGAAGGGAAGCAATAAATTGAGGGGAAAATTTTATATCCAAAGGTTCTGATACAGGCCTCGTTTCTAAAATATATAGAGAACTCACTCAAATTTATAAGAATTCGAGCTATTCTCCAATTGATAAATGGTCAAAGGCTATGAACAGACAATTTTCAGATGAAAAAATTAAAACCATTTCTAGACATAGAAAAAAATGCTCTCTATCACTATTGATCAGAGAAATGCAAATTAAGACAGCTCTGAGGTACTAATATGTACCTCTCAAATTGACTAACATGACAGGAAAAGATAATGATAAGTGTTGGAGGAGATGTGGAAAAACTGGGATACTAATACATTGTTGATGGAGTAGCAAATTGATGCAACCCTTCTGGAGAACAATTTGGAACTATGCTTAAAGGGCTTTCAAACTATGCATATCCTTTGATCGAGCAATATCTTTACCAGGCCTGTATCCCAAAGAGATCATAACAAAGGAGAAAAGATCTACATGTGCAAAAATTGTATCAGCCTTTTTTGCAGTGGCAAAGAATTGGAAACTGAATGAATGCCTATAAGTTGGGAAAATGCTGAATAAGTTATGACATATGAATATAATGGAATATTATTATTCTATAAGAAATGATTGGCAGGATGATTTCAGAAAGGCCTGGAGAAACTTACATGAACTGATGCTAAGTGAAGTGAGTAGAACCAAGAGAACATTGTACATGACAACAAGATTATGTGATGATCAATTCTGATGGACATTTTTTCATAGTTTCTTATTGTTTTTTGCTTTCTTTTGGTTTTCTTTCTCATTTTTTCCTTTTTGATCTGATTTTTCTTGTGCAGCATGATAATCATGAAAATATGTATAGAAAAATTGTACATGTTAAATATATATTGGATTACTTGCTGTCTGGGGGAATGGTGGGGAAGAGAGGCTCTCCCTCACATTCCATATCCAATTAGTTGTCAAATCTTGTTGATTCTACCTTACTCATAATTTTGGTATCCATCCTATTCTTTCTATCCAACACGACCAGTTTAGTTCAGGTCTTCATCACCTTTTGTTTAAAATTATTGTGATTTCCTTCTAACTAGACTCCCTACATTTAACCTTTCCCTTCCTCACAACTGCCAAAAATAAGCTTCGTAATGTATAAGTCTTTACTCCAAAATCTTCAATACCTTCTCATTATCTGTGGAAGAAAATATAGCCTCATTAGCTTGACAGCGATGTAGTACAGTTGACAGAGCATCAGGTCTGGAGTCAGGTAGATCTGAGTTCATATTCGGCCTCAGACATTTACTATGATACCTTGGGCAAATCATTTAACTGTTTCCTTCAGTTTCCTCATTTATAAAATGAGCTACAGAAGGAAAAGGAAAATGGCAAATGATTTCATTATCTTTCTCAAAAAATCCCAAATGAGTTCACAAAGAGTTACACAGAACTGAATTGAATGAATAACACAACAAAGCTCTGGCATTTAAGACTTTTCACAAATTGGGTTCAATCTATATTTCCAATCTTATTTCACTTCATCCCTATTTAAGAATTTTACATTCTAGCCTAATTAAATAACTAGGTAAACAAGTACTTGTTTACTCTACTCGGTCCTGTTCTGTTCCTATGTATTTGTATAAGGCAATATCATTCTACTCTATACATGCTTGAACTCCCACAACCTTCTCTTTCTTCAAAGTTCCAGTCAAGTCCCATTTTCTCTATTAATCCTTTCATAATCCTCTCAGATGAAAGTGATCTCTTTCTCCTCCAATTTTTCTTAAGCACTCTTGCCTGGATTGTTCATACTCCTAATCCATGTTAGATCATATTTGTTTGTATCCATGTTATGTCTCCCTATTAGTTTAAAAGCTTAAAAAGGGACTTTATAGCGTTTCATTTTTGTATTTCCATTTTCCACCACAAAGCTTTGCATTTATTAGGAGTTCTATTGATGTTAGTTGAGTCAAACTTAAATTTAATTTTCTCTAGTCTTTGTTATTACATAATATTCTTATTTAGACTTTAATCTGCTATACATTAAGTTGTATTCGTTTTCCCCCATGAACTGCTTTAGCAGAGCCCAAGCCATAAGAACAAGCATTTAGATATTAATTTTAATTATTAAAATTAAAAATTAATTATAAACAATTTATAATTACAAGCATTAATTCTATCTTCCATCTTTAAAAAACCCAGCCCAAAATAGTCTAAAAATTCACTTTCCTAGCTCTTGATCTATGTTTTGGGAGATGATAATTCTGTTCCAAACATTGAAATGTAAACACTCTAAGGTCATCTTCTAAATTTGGGTTGTTGTTCAAAATCTAGAGTCTCTCTTTTATGTTCAATCAATTCCCAGACCCTACAGAATGCATCTCCCCAATATTCATTCATTCTTCATATCAATCAAGTGCCTTTTATTGTTAGGCATTGTGCTTAGTGCCACAGATGCAAAGACAAAAACCAAATCATTCCTTGCTCTCAAGGAGCTGACATGCTACTGGGGAGAAACAACATGCATTCAAGTCAATAAATACAAAAAAATATTCAAACTAAATACAAAGGAGTTTCAAGAGAAGTTATTTGCAACTGGAGGACACATGGGATGAAAATCATATAGATGATAGCCCTCCCTCCCTATTTACATTTTCATTATCCTAATAAAAGGCTTCATTAGAAATTATTTCTATATGAATTTTCTCCTCTATCCATTCTTCCTTTGTTTAGATAGAATAACATGAAATGTCCCAAAAGTTTTACAGCACTTTATAGCTTAAAACTACACTAAAACTTTTGAGACATTATACTTCTTGGTGTAGACTTATTCATGGCTCTTTACTGACAAAAGAAATCTTCAGCAACTACCAATTGCCTGAGCAAATTTCCAGTTCCTTTGATTATCATACAAGCTCCATACATAACCTGTTGCCTTTCTACTTTTCCTGCATTATTTTATTGTTCCCCTATCCATATATGCTAGACCTCTTCTGCTCCTAGACCTTGGCTTCTCATTGATTAAATGAAGCAGCTGAACTAAAGGACCTTTTAGTTCTAAAGGAATGATCTTATTATTTTGTGATGTTTCAATTTTAAGGAATAACATGAATGAAAGCAAGAAAGAGATAAGAAGGAAGGTTAGAATTGGCTATTGTGACTGAAACAGAAAATTACAGATGTTAGACAATATAAGAAAAGAGAGACACTAATTGCACTTTGGGTGCAATTGTAAACTGATCCGACCATCCTAGAGAGAATTTGCAACTATGACCAAGCAGTTATAAAATTGTGCATGCCTTTGGATCCAGAAATAACACTTCTGGGTATTCCAAAAAGACTGAGGAGAGGGAAAGGAAAAGGATATTTATACAAAAATATAAGACTTTTTTTGTGGTGGCAAAGAATTGAAAACTAAGGAGATTTCCATAAGTGGGGAATTGTTGAACAAGTTGTGGTATATGATTTGTAATAGAATGTTATTAGAAATTCTAGAAATAACTATAATGTTTTCAGAAAAACCTGGAAAGACTTACATGAACTGATGTAAAGTAAAGTGAGCAAGTCAGAAGAACATTGACACAGTAATAGCAATTTTGTGCATTGAAGAAATATAAATGACTTAACTATTTTTAACAATACAGAGATAAGAAATCCTATCCACCTCCAAAGAAAGAAGTGATGAAATCTGGATGCAAATGAAAGCATATTGGTGGATTTATTTTTATTTTTCTTGGGTTTTTTGTGTTTTCTTTCATAACATGACTAATATGGGAATATGACTACACTTGTATAACTTTTATCAAATTCCTTTCCTTTTGAACGAAAGATGGTAGAAAGACGAGAGAAGAATTTAGGTCTCAAAATTGTAAAAAAAAGAAAGAAAAGAAAGAAAGAAAGAAAAAAGAAAAGAAAAGAAAAAAAGGCTAAAAATTGTTTTAACATATAATTGGAAAGAAATAAAATATTAAAATAAAAAAGAAGGAAGGTTAGGGCCAGACATATAGATGTGAAAAGACATTTGCACACACAGAAGATAATTGAATATTAAGAGATTTAGTGATTTGCTCAGGGTAACAAAGCAAACATGTGAGAGGTCATTTAAAAAACTCATTGAGAATTCTGGAGAGATTTTAAAAATCAGTGAGAATATATAAGCACTGCATGATGCATATAGTAATGTATGTATACAACACTTAAAATTGCATGAAGAAATGTGCTATATAGATTTTTTAAAATATTAGCAGTAAGTAGTAAGAAAGAACAGATAATTTAGCCATTGAGACTATAATCATATAATAATAGTGATGATGATATGATAGAGGAAGGTGGATTTGGGAGTTGCTTCTGTCATTACCTCAAGTAACTTTAGCAAGTCACTTTATCATGCTGATTCTTGTATTCTTTACATACAAAATAAATGGATGGAATTCAGGGACAAAATAATAATTATGTTGAAGTACTTGAAGGGCCCTCTTCTGGACAGATGGTTAGATTTGTTCTCCTTGACCCCAAAGAACAGGTCAGGCTTGATATCAGAAAACACTAGCAACTACCATAGATCAAAAACTGAATGTACTCCCCCAAAGGTGATGCATTCTTTCTCATCAGAAGTCTTTCAGCAGAAGTGGCTGATTACTTATTGATGATATTATAGTGGGGATTCACTTCTTACATAGATTGGGCTTATAAATGATTTCTGAGATCTCTTCCAAATTTCAAATTCTGTGACTATTTGAGTTCTGAGGTCCCTTTCAATTCTAGATTTATGATCCTATGACTAGACAGTATCAATCCCCTCCCCTCTATCCCCCACCTATGATTTTTATATTCCAGTCTCAAGAGTTTTGTCATTGTATTTCGTCCATAAAATTCCTGATTTCCACTATGGAGCTAGACCTGTGACTATTGTGATGAAAAACAATAACAACTATTCCCATTTGTATGGAATTTTAATATATACAACACATTTTCCTCACTACAATTCTATGACCTACAAAAAATATTTTGGGGTTTGTTAAAAAGGAGCAAAGTTGCAAGAGGTTTACATCTCATTTATGCTATGGGTTGGGGAACCATGTAGACAGAATGATTTGCAGATGTCTATGTGGCAATGACAGAAGCTCAGATGTGTGGGCTTCCTTTTCCCAGGTGCAAGGAGTCTGTTTGTGGCAGCTGGTGATTGCAGAATCTCTAGGTGCCAGCAGCTGGAGGGCCCTGCTGATAATGACACGTTCACTCTGGTATGAAAAATTTAAATATGATGAATAAAAACAATTTTCTTCAAATTGTTAAATTCCTTTAAATATTCTTATTTTAGATGTTCTTTTGTTATTTAAAAAAAAATCCAAGCAATCAAAAGCAAACTACAGTAAGAGCCTCATTTGCATCCTGCCCCTCTAAAAGGAGAATATATTCTTCCTTGTTTTTCTTCATTACATCAAGTCAGCATGAACCATACTAATGAAAGGCGGTTAGAACATTGCCTGCACAAATAAACATTCCAAGCTCTGATTATTTATGAGGTCTCTGGAAACATCTGAGGAAGTTGTGAAAAATGAAACTTTCCCAAATTCTCTTTAAAAATGCCATCCAGGTCTGTGTGCATTTCAAGTATCCCATAAGAAAATAAACTTTTAAAATTTTTTGTCATTTTTTATGAAATATCAAATCTAACCAATAAGATATGGAGAAAAGGGAAAAGGAGCATTCCAAGAGAAGACTATGCATTCTATTTGTTTGTTTTCTTTGGAGTTGATATATGTTTAACTCTATTACCTTCACAGAGCAGCTAATTTCCATATAAAGTGTAGCTACTTTCAATTTTACTGTGTCTTGTCTACAGGAGAGACTTTGATTTGTGGCTCCAGGCTAGATCAGACCAATGCATAATTTTCTTTGAACCCCTTCTGCTATATAACATCAATGAATACCACTATGGATTAGAACATGGATGTTTCGTGTTCTCTTGTAAAACAAAACAAAAGAGAATTTTTTTAAAAGGAGGAAATTATGAATGTGCTAGAGAGAAAGGGGAAGGAGATACAGAAAGAGAGAGAGGAAAGAGAGAGAAAAAAAAAGAAAGAAAGAGAGAGAGAGAGAGAGAGAGAGAGAGAGAGAGAGAGAGACAGAGTAAGAGCTAATTAAGGAAGGTCAATGAATCAAGGAAAGATGACCAAAGAACAAAGATAGTAATAAATTTAGGGTAAGAGTCAGTCTACTTGCATTTCTTAATTGCTTGCTATATGCCAGGCATTCTGATAAGGGCTCAGGAAGTACATATAATCAATCCCTTGGCCCCAAGAAGCTCATATGGTAATTAGGCAGACAATATACAAATACTATGTATAGATAGATAGATAGATAGATAGATAGATAGATAGATAGAAAGAAAGAAAGAAAGAAAGAAAGAAGAAAGAAAGAAAGAAGAAAGAAAGAAAGAAAGAAAGAAAGAAAGAAAATATATATACAGTGTTTTATTGTGTGGATAGATAGATAGATAGATAGATAGATAATGTGTAGATATACAGTGAAAATTGAGGTAATTGAATTACTGAGGGGGAGGGAAAGCCTCTTATAGAAAGCAGGATTTAATCTTATTCTTGAAGAAAGCTAGAAAAACCTCAGAGATGGAAGTAAAGGGAGAAATTTTCAAGGAGAAAGACAATCAATAAAGTCGGGACATACGGTTGTGTATGAAAGGAACATGAAGTAGACTGGAATTACTGAATCATAGAATGAGTATAGGGAAGCAAAGTGTGTGGAGACTCAGAAGGTAGGAAGGGACAAGTTTGCCTAATGCTGTAAAAGCCAAATAGAGCATTTTTCATTTGATCCCAAAATTAATAGAGAGTGATTTGAGTTTATTGAGTAAGTGAGCAGCATGCTAAGACCAACTCTTTAGAAAAATCATTTTAACAGCGAAGTGTGGATGGATTATATTAGAAGAAAATTCAATGCAGACAGACTAACCAGAAGACTCTATCAGTAGTCCAGGAGGCCTGTCAATTGGAGAGTGACTGAATAAGATGTAGTATATGATTGTAATGGAATACTATTATGCTATAAGAAATGATTGACTCAATCATCTTAAAAAATACAGATAGACTTGTGTGAAATAATGAAGTGTAAAATAAACTGAGCCAAAAGAACATTATATATAGTAACAATAATATTGGTTCTTTTTCTTTTTTTTTAGTATTTTATTTCCCACCCCACCCCCAGTTATATGTAAATGCAATTTTAACTTTAATTTTTAAAACTTTACATTCCAGATTATTTCAGTCCTATTAGCCATTCTAATGTGGTACTACTTCAGAATTGTTTTAATTTGCTTCTCTTCAATCAATACTAAGTTAGAGCAGTTTTTCATATGGGCATGAGAGTTCTAATCACTTCATCTGAAAACTATTCTTATTTTTTGATGATTTATCAGTGGTTGTTATTTTAATATATTTTACTCAATTCTTTACATGTTTGAGACCTGAGACCTTTATCAGAGAAACTTACTTCATTTTTTTTACATACTTTTACGTCACGTACTCTTACACGTACCATACTAAATACATTAGTATTTCTCCTCCATTTATTCTATTCTTTCTCTCCTTTCACCCTGTCCCTCTTCAAGTGTTTTGCTCCTCCCTTCTATTATACCCTACCCTATCTACTTCTCTTCTTACTGTCCTGTAGGATAGGATAGATTTCTATACTCAACTGAGTGTGTATGTTATTCCCTCTTTGAGCCAATTCTATTGGGAATAAGGTTCACTCACTCCTCCTTACCACCCCCAACGCTTTTCCCCCTCCACTATAAGTTTTTCCTGTCTCTTTCACATGTGGTTTACCCATTCTACCTTTCCTTTTCCCTTTCTCCCAATGCAATCTTTTCTTACCCTTTAATTTTATTTTTTAAGATATCATCCCTTCACATTCAACTAACACCTATACTTTCAGTCTCTCTCTGTCTCTCTCTTTCTCTGTCTCTCTGTCTCTCTCTGTCTCTGTCTCTCTCTCTCTCTCTCTCTCTCTCTCTCTCTCTTTCTCTCTCTCTGTACATATATATATATATAATATATACCTAACTGCCATTATAAGAAGAAAGTTCTTATGAGTTACAAGTATCATTTTCCCATGTAAATAAAGTAAAAAGTTTAACTTTATTCCTCATTATTTCTTTTCCTATTTACCTTTTTATGCTTTTCAAAAGTCTTGTATTTGAAAGTCAAATTTTCTATTCAGCTCTGGTCTTTTCATCACAAATGCTTAAAAATCCTTTATTTCTTTGAATTTCCCCCCTTTTCCTCTGAAGCATTATACTCATTTTTGCTGGGTAGGTGACTCCTGATTGTAATCCTAGCTTCTTTGCTCTCCAAAATATCATATTCCAAGTCCTTTGATCTTTTAATGTAGAAGCTGCTAAATCTTGTGTTAATCTATGGCTCCAATATATTTGGAATGGGGTTTTTTCCCTGACTGCTTTCAGTATTTTCTCCTTCCCTGGGAGTTCTGGAATTAGACTATAATATTCCTGGGAATTTTCATTCTGAAATCACTTTTGTCATGTGATCTATGGATTCTTTTAATTTCTTTTTACAACTATCAGGGGAATTCAATTTATTGAAAGATGATAAATAATTTCAGATAGACAAAAAAATCTACAAAATAGATCTCTCCTAGATCTATTTTCCAAGTGACTTGTTTTTCCAATGAGATATTACATGTTGTATTCTATTTTTTCATTCCTTTGGTTTTGTTTTATTGTCTCTTCCTTTCTTATAAAATCATTAGCTTCCATTTGTTCAATTCTTTTTTAAGGAATTATTTTCTTCAATGAGCTTTTGTACTTCTTTTTCCATTTGTCCAATTATACTTTGAAAACTGTTTTCTTCAATGGATTTTTTACCCATTTGGTCAATTCTGCTTTTTAAGACCTTCTTTTCCTCATTGACTTTTTATACTTCTTTTACCATTTGGCTTAGTCTATTTTAGGATATTCCTTTCTTCAATTTTTTTGGTATCCTTTACTAAGTTGTTGGCTTGTTTTTCATGATTTTCTTGTATGACTCATTTCTCTTCCCAATTTTTCATCTACCTCTCTTACTTGATTTTTGAAATGTTTTTTGAGCTCTTCCATGACCTGAGACCACTTCATATTTTTCTTGGAGGCTTTGGATGTAATGGTTTGATTTTGTTATTTTCTGAGTGTGTGTTTTGATCTTCCTTGTGACTATAATAACTTTATATGTTCAGAATCTTTTTCTGCTGTTTGTTCATTTTCCCAGCCTATCATTTACCTTTTAACTTTTTATTAAAGTAGATCTCTACTTCCAGGGTAGAGGATGTACTGTCCCAAACTTCAGGAATTTTGTGCAATTGTTTTTAGAGATACTAGAAATAGAATGTTTCTCCGAGATGGTATGATTTAAGGAAATATGTTTACTATTTTCCTGGCTTGTGCTCTGGTCTGTGAGGGACCACAAGCATTCTTTTATTCCCCACAAATGTGCACAGGTTCCCTGCTCCTCTGAGATTTGGTGGAGAACTCAGGTAAGTCCCTACTTTTTCCTCATACCACTAAACTCATAAATTCAGTTGTTTTCCATGTTAACATCCAGTATAATCCTATAATTTTATACATGAGAAAACTGAAGTGAATAGACTTACCCCAAAAGTAACAAAAATCTAACTATAATCTTACATTCATTTCATTCCATCATGCTGAGAATTAATCTGAGTCATTTAAATCATTTTAATAGGAATTTTGGGCCTAATGATTATCATATAGAGAGCAATGGAGAGATAAATGGTGGGTTTGTATATAAACAAAGAGGAAATTTGAAGAACTGAAATTAAAAATATCATCCAGGAAATATAGTATCCTAAGAGAAGGTGATCTGCAGTTCTGATGGATATGGCACTCTTCAACAGTGAGAGATGATTCAAACCAATTTAAATTGCTCAGTGATGAAGAGAGCCATCTAGACCTAAAGAAGACTGTGGGAACTGAATGTGGTTCACAACATGGTATTTTCACTCTTTTTGTTGTTGTTTGCTTGCATTTTATTTTGCTTCTCTTTTTTTTCTTGTGTGCCATGATAATTTTATAAATATGTATGCATATATTGGATTTAACATATATTTCTACCATTTTTAACATATATTGGACTACATATCATCTAGAGGAGGGTGTGGGAAAATGGGGGGGGATTGGAACACTGGGTTTTACAAGGGCTAATGCTGAAGAATTGTCCATGCATATGTTTTGAAAAATAAAAAGCTTTAATTTAAAAAAAAAAAGAGAGAGGTGAATGCTTGAATATGGATGAGAAGGAGGAATAGCCTAATAAGGAAATGAAAGGAAAAGTAGCCAAGAAAAGAGAGGTAGGCAAAAAAATGACCTAGCCATAGACAAATTTTGCAAACTCCACAATTTTAGTTAGAGAGGACATTTACATATTTTGTATCTTATAAAGTGGTTATATGTGAGAAGTGAGACTTAAAGCCAGGTCTTTCTTCCTCTCTGACTGGCTTTCTGTACTGTATTACTGCTTATTTTTTGTTTGTTTTATGTCTTTAAAATGCTTTGATGAATACATTATTTCATAAGTGAGATATGAGCCTTCTCTCCACTGAAAAAGACTCAACCTCTCCATTTTGTTCATCTTGTGGAATTATTTTCCATCTTTTCCCATAAATCTTTCATAAAAGATCCACTGAATGCACTAGGAGACCTTTTTTTTTTTAATTCAATAAAGATTTATTAAGTGCTTACTACATGCCAAGGACTATGCTGAACACTGAGGATACAAATAGGAAAAATACATTTCCTGCCCTGAAGGAGTTTATAGTCTAATGGGGAAGACAATACTCAGAAAGAAACTGCAAAAGGAGAAAAGATATAGCAAGGAGTACCCACCATGGGAACATCATGTTCTATAGAGTTGAAACCTAGGAGAACTATTTGTTTTTCATACCTTTTGAATTACACTTTCTCAACCATTCATGCTTTAATTCTTATTCTCAGTAATGGCTAGTTCTTGAATTATTCTGCTCATACATATCATCAATGTTTTCTCATGCTTTGGAATCTCTTTTCCAAAGTGTGCTTACATGTATGCATGTCTGATACTTCTCTCCCCTATTCCCCAGAATCTAAGAGTTTGGAGTTGTTTGTGAATGCTATACTCACAAGCTCTACCAGTATGCTTTTTCTCCATGATTATTCTCATTGTTATCAGTTTGTAGCTTAGATTTTAGATATAGATATTTGTTATGGTGATATACCTGTCCTGGATTTCTGTCTTTTCATGATAAAGTGGCTTGAAACACTGAGCTATGTTGTGTAGGGTTACCCCAGATATATAGGTCATAGTGGAAATCTTCTAAGTTCATGATGTTTTATGATGTATTGCTATTACCTATCTTTAAATTTAAGATTTATGGTAGAGACTTCCGGCCAAGATGGCGGAGAGGAGGCACATAGCTGTGTAGCTCCGTGTTTTCTCTCACTATCCATTTCATTACAAGCTTCTGAATTAATGCTTGACTGAAAAAAAAACCCACAAATAGTTACCAAGAGAAGCCATCCTTGAGATTCGCCAAGAAAGGTCTGTTTTCACTGGAGGGCTGGGACAGTTTTAGATCAGGCGCAGGCGGCGGGCAGCGGCAGGGAGAGCATGGGAGCAGAGCGGAGAGGGGGTGGGGAGTGATCGCAGCCGTCTCTGCGGGGAGGGCTTCGCTATAGGACTGGATACTTTGCCCTGGCAGCAAGTCAGCAGCCCAGCAGAGAAGCTAAAAACACCGGGGGTGAAGAATACAACCCCAAACAGCTGGAGTCTCTCGGGACCTGGCCACCCCCCCCCCCCAGTGACTCAGCACGCTCTGGGATCTCAGAGCGCAGGCGCAGCACAGTAGGGCTAGTGCCTGACTGCTGCGTGTCTCCCCCCTTCTCCCCCCCCCCCCGCAGTCTGTAGAGGAAGCTCAGTAACACCACCCAGCCCCTCCCCCAAAGAAAGACTCCAGTTTTTTTTTTCTTTTTTTCTTTGCTAGTTTGTCTTTGATTATTAGACAGAATGAGCAAGAAACTGAAGAGGACTTTAACCCTTGACAGCTTCTATACAGACAGAGAGCAGACTCTAAATCCTGAGGAGACTAAAAACAGACAGTCTCCAGGTGAATCCCCAAAGGAGGAGATCATCTGTTCCTCAGCACAGATGAATCTCATGGAGGAAATTAAAAAGGCTCTCACAAGAGAGCTAGAAGAAAAATGGGAAAAGGAGAGGGAGGCTTGGCAAAAGGAGAGGGAGGCTTGGCAAAAGAGCCTGGAGAAGTCATCCCACTCAGTTAAAGAGAGACTGGATAAAGAAATAAAATCCTTGAAAAATAGAATTGGTGAACTGGAAACAGAAAATAGCTCTCTAAAAAACAAAATTGGCGAAATGGAAAAAAATTCCACAGAACAAAAGAACTCAATGGGACAATTAGAAAAAGATTTTTAAAAAGTGAGTGAAGAAAATACTTCACTGAAAATCAGAATTTAACAATTGGAATTGAATGACTCGAGGAGACAAGAAGAATCAGTCAAGCAAATCCAAAAAAATCAAACAATGGAAAAGAATGTGAAATACCTTCTGGGGAAGACAATAGACCTGGAAAACAAATCCAGGAGAGACAATCTGAGAATCATTGGACTCCCAGAAAAGCATGATGAAAAAAAGAGCCTGGACACTATTTTCCAGGAAATTATCAAAGAGAACTGCCCAGAAGTCATAGAAACAGAGGAAAAAATAAACATTGAAAGAATTCATCGATCACCCACTGAAAGGGATCCTAAAATCAAAACACCAAGGAATATAGTGGCCAAATGCCAGAACCCTCAGACGAAGGAAAAAATATTGCAAGCGGCTAGAAAAACCCAATTCAAGTATCAAGGAGCCACAATAAGGATCACCCAGGATCTGGCAGCATCCACATTAAAAGATCAAAGGGCCTGGAATATGATATTCCGAAAGGCTAAAGAACTTGGTATGCAACCAAAAATAACTTACCCAGCTAGAATGAGCATCTTTTTCCAGGGAAGAAGATGGACATTCAACGAAGTAAGTGAATTTCACCTATTTTTGATGAAAAAGCCAGAACTTAACAAAAAGTTTGATCTACAAATATAGAACTCAAGAGAAATCTAAAAAGGTAAAGATTAATCTTGGGAACTATATTTCAGCTATATAGATGTATAAAGAATACATGTATATCTTGTTCTAGAAACTGATGTGGAAAGGACATTGTACCAGAAAAAGGGTAAAGTGGGGGTAGTACATCTCATGAAGAGGCATAGGAAACCTATTATATCTGAGAGAAAGAATGGAGGGGGATGAATATAGAGGGTATCTTATTGCCTTCAGAATTGGCTTTAAGTGAAAAATCTTAGACATATTCAATCTATGGTGAAACTTCTCCCACCTCATTGAAAAGTGAGAAGGGAAAAGTGAAAAGGGAAGGAACAAGCTAAGCGGAAGGGAATATGGAAACTGGGAGGGAAAGGGGTAAGATAGGGGGAGGAACTCTAAGGCGGGGGGAGGGATACTAAAAAGGGAGGGCTGTGAGAAGCAAGTGGTGCTCACAAGCTTAATACTGGGAAGGGGGGTAAAGGGGAAAGAAGGGAGAAAAGCATAAACCGGGGTTAACAAGATGGCAAGTAATACAGAATTGGTCATTCTAACCATAAATGTGAATGGGGTAAACTCCCCCATAAAGAGGAAGCAGTTAGCATAATGGATTAAAAGCCAGAATCCTACAATATGTTGTTTATAGGAAACACACCTGAAGCGGGGAGATACATGTAGGTTAAAGGTAAAAGGTTGGAGCAAAATCTACTATGCTTCAGGTGAAGTCAAAAAAGCAGGGGTAGCCATCCTGATCTCAGATGAAGCTAAAGCAAAAACTGATCTAATTAAAAGAGATAAGGAAGGGCACTATATCTTGCTAAAGGGTAGCCTGGATAATGAAGCACTATCTATATTAAACATATATGCACCAAGTGGTGTAGCATCTAAATTCTTAAAAGAGAAATTAAGAGAGCTGCAAGAAGAAATACAGTAAAACTATAATAGTGGGAGATCTTAACCTTGCACTCTCAGAATTAGATAAATCAAACCACAAAATAAATAAGAAAGAAGTCAAAGAGGTAAATAGAATACTAGAAAAATTAGATATGATAGATCTCTGGAGAAAATGTAATGGAGACAGAAAGGAATACACTTTCTTTTCAGCAGTTCATGGAACCTATACAAAAATTGACCATATATTAGGACATAAAAACCTCAAACTCAAATGCAGTAAGACAGAAATAGTAAATGCATCCTTTTCAGACCACGATGCAATGAAAATTACATTCAATAAAAAGCCAGGGGGAAGTAGACCAAAAAATAATTGGAAACTAAATAATCTCATACTAAAGAATGATTGGGTGAAACAGCAAATCATAGACATAATTAATAACTTCACCCAAGAAAATGATAATAATGAGACATCATACCAAAATGTATGGGATGCAGCCAAAGCGGTAATAAGGGGAAATTTCATATCTCTAGAGGCCTATTTGTATAAAATAGAGAAAGAGAAGGTCAATGAATTGGGCTTGCAACTAAAAATGCTAGAAAAGGAACAAATTAAAAACCCCCAGTCAAACACTAAACTTGAAATTCTAAAAATAAAAGGAGAGATCAATAAAATTGAAAGTAAAAAAACTATTGAATTAATTAATAAAACTAAGAGTTGGTTCTATGAAAAAACCAACAAAATAGACAAATCCTTAGTAAATCTGATTTAAAAAAGGAAAGAGGAAAATCAAATTGTCAGTCTTAAAAATGAAAAGGGAGAACTCGCCACTAACGAAGAGGAAATTAGAGCAATAATTAGGAGCTATTTTGCCCAACTTTATGCCAATAAATTCGACAACTTAAATGAAATAGAAAAATACCTCCAAAAATATAGCTTGCCCAAACTAACAGAGGAAGAAGTAAATATCCTAAACAGTCCCATCTCAGAAAAAGAAATAAAACAAACTATCAATCAACTCCCTAAGAAAAAATCCCCAGGACCAGATGGATTTACATGTGAATTCTACCAAACATTTAAAGAACAATTAACTCCAATGCTAAATAAACTATTTGAAAAAATAGGGATCGAAGGAGTCCTACCAAACTCCTTTTATGACACAGACATGGTACTGATACCTAAACCAGGTAGGCTGAAAACAGAGAAAGAAAATTATAGACCAATCTCCCTAATGAATATTGATGCTAAAATCTTAAATAAAATATTAGCAAAAAGATTACAGAAAATCATCCCCAGGATAATACTCTATGACCAAGTAGGATTTATACCAGGAATGCAGGGCTGGTTCAATATTAGGAAAACTATTAGCATAATTGACTATATCAATAACCAAACAAACAAAAATCATATGATCATCTCAATAGATGCAGAAAAAGCATTTGATAAAATCCAACATCCATTCCTAATAAAAACACTTGAGAGCATAGGAATAAATGGACTTTTCCTTAAAATAGTCAGGAGCATATATTTAAAACCATCAGTAAGCATCATATGCAATGGGGAAAAACTGGAACCTTTCCCAGTAAGATCTGGAGTGAAGCAAGGTTGCCCACTATCACCATTATTATTTAATATCGTATTAGAAACACTAGCCTCGGCAATAAGAGTCGAGAAAGATATTAAAGGAATTAGAGTAGGCAATGAGGAAACCAAACTATCACTCTTTGCAGATGATATGATGGTATACCTAGAGAACCCCAGAGATTCTACTAAAAAGCTATTAGAAATAATTCATAATTTTAGCAAAGTAGCTGGCTACAAAATAAATCCCCATAAATTCTCAACATTTTTATACATCACCAACACAACCCAACAGCAAGAGATACAAAGAGAAATTCCATTCAGAATAACTGTTGATACCATAAAATATTTGGGAATCTATCTACCAAAGGAAAGTCAGGAATTATATGAGCAAAATTATAAAAAAAAGTCTCCACACAAATAAAGTCAGACTTAAATAATTGGAAAAATATTAAGTGCTCTTGGATCGGCCAAGCGAACATAATAAAGATGACAATACTCCCTAAACTAATCTATTTATTTAGTGCTATACCAATCAGACTTCCAAGAAAATATTTTAATGATCTAGAAAAAATAACAACAGAATTCATATGGAACAATAAAAAGTTGAGAATCTCAAGGGAATTAATGAAAAAAAAATCAAATGAAGGTGGCCTAGCTGTACCTGATCTAAAATTATATTATAAAGCAACAGTCACCAAAACCATTTGGTATTGGCTAAGAAATAGATTAGTAGATCCGTGGAAAAGGTTAGGTTCACAAGACAGAATAGTCAGCTATAGCAATCTGGTGTTTGACAAACCCAAAGCCCCTAACTTCTGGGATAAGAATTCATTATTTGATAAAAACTGCTGGGATAATTGGAAATGAGTATGGCAGAAATTAGGCATGGACCCACACTTAACATCATATACCAAGATAAGATCAAAATGGGTCCATGACCTAGGCATAAAGAACGAGATTATAAATAAATTAGAGGAACATAGGATAGTTTATCTCTCAGACTTGTGGAGGAGAAAGAAATTTGTGACCAAAGATGAACTAGAGACCATGACTGATCACAAAATAGAAAATTTTGATTACATCAAATTAAAAAGCCTTTGTACAAATAAAATTAATGCAAACAAGATTAGAAGGGAAACAACAAAGTGGGAAAACATCTTCACAGTTAAAGGTTCTGATAAAGGCCTCATTTCCAAAATATATAGAGAACTGACTCAAATTTATAAGAAATCAAGCCATTCTCCAATTGATAAATGGTCAAAGGCCATGAACAGACAATTTTCAGAGGATGAAATTGAAACTATTACCACTCATATGAAAGAGTGTTCCAAATCATTATTGATCAGAGAAATGCAAATTAAGACAACTCTGAGATATCACTACACACCTGTCAGATTGGCTAAGATGACAGGAAAAAAATAATGATGAATGTTGAAGGAGATGCAGGAAAACGGGGACACTGATGCATTGTTGGTGGAGTTGTGAACGAACCCAACCATTCTGGAGAGCAATCTGGAATTATGCCCAAAAAGTTATCAAAATGTGCATACGCTTTGATCCAGCAGTGTTTCTATTGGGCTTATATCCCAAAGAAATACTAAAGAAGGGAAAGGGACCTGTATGTGCCAAAATGTTTGTAGCAGCCTTGTTTGTAGTGGCTAGAAACTGGAAAATGAATGGATGCCCATCAATTGGAGAATGGCTGGGTAAATTGTGATATATGAATGTCATGGAATATTATTGTTCTGTAAGAAATGACCAGCAGGATGAATACAGAGAGGCTTGGAGAGACCTACATGGACTGATGCTAAGTGAGATGAGCAGAACCAGGAGATCATTATACACTTCGACAACGATATTGTATGAGGACATATTTTGATGGAAGTAGATTTCTTTGACAAAGAGACCTAATTGAGTTTCAATTGATAAATGACAGACAGAAGCAGCTACACCCAAAGAAAGAACACTGGGAAACGAATGTGAACTATCTACATTTTTGTTTTTCTTCCCGGGTTATTTTTACCTTCTGAATCCAATTCTCCCTGTGCAACAAAAAAACTGTTCGGTTCTACAAACATATATTGTATCTAGGATATACTGCAACATATCTAACATATATAAAACTGCTTGCCATCTAGGGGAGGGGGTGGAGGGAGGGAGGGGAAAAATCGGAACAGAAACGAGTGCAAGGGATAATGTTATAAAAAAAATTACCCTGGCATGAATTCTGTCAATATAAAGCAATTATTAAATAAAAATTTTTTAAAAAAAAAGATTTATGGTAGAGAGAGGAAATGGGTGGGGCAGGATTTACAAAGTAAATGGAGAACCCAAGAGAAAACCATGGTTCAATCATAAATCTAGAAAGGCTACTGAAAGTAAGCTTTTTGTTTTGCTCATCTTGAAAATCTCATTTGTCTCTTACCAATTATTGCCACTGCTGTGAGGATTTATAATGGAACAATAGGGTTTATGATAGACCACCACAAGACCTCATATTCCTAGTTGCCTCTATCCTGTCTTCCTTTAGTGAGTTTTATGCTCCCTTCCTTGATAAATATTAGTATCAACTGTTTGCCTACTATACAATCAGGATCAAGAAGAAAACAACACATTAATATAGGGTACATTGGACTGGGGAAAAGATCATGGTCTTTGATGGAAAAATGGTCATCCTGTGAGCCCTGGACCTCTGGCCCTCACTTGTGCCTCCCACATAGCTTGATGGCAAGCCTTTGGGTGATAGGTTTCTCTATATCACATCAGGCTGATTCTTGGTCAGCAAACAGAGTATTTTACCAGGGTTATCTTTGAAGGCTTTACAATTTAGTAGATTCTTTTGGTCCTTGAGCTGTGATAGCATAACTTTTTTTAATAATAGCTTTTTATTTTTTAAAATACATGCAAAGTAGCTTTCAACCCTTGCGAAATCTTTTGTTCCAAATTTTTATCCCTCTCTCCTCACCTTCCGTCTTCCCTAGACAGCAAGTAACCTAATACAGGTTAAACATGCAATTTTTCTAAACATATTGCCATATTTATCATGCTGCACAAGAAAAATCAGATCAAAAAAAAAGAGAAAAAGTGAGAATAAAAAACCAATCAATCAAACAACAGCAACTAAAAAAAAAAAAAGGTGAAAATACTATGCTGTGATCCACATTCACTCTCCATAGGTTTCTCTCCGTTTGCAGATGGCACTTTCCATCACAAGTCTATTGGAATTGACCTGAATTACCTCATTGTTGAAAAGAGCCAAGTCCACAGTTGATCAGCATATAATCTTGTTGCTACAGCGTACAGTGTTCTCTTGGTTCTACTGACTTCACTTAGCATCAATTTATGTAAATATCTCCAGGCCTTTCTAAAATTATCCTGCTGATCATTTCTTATAGAACAGTAATATTCCATTGCATTCATATACCATAATTTATTCAGCCATTTCCCAACTTTTGGGTATCCACTCAGTTTCCAGTTCCTTTTGGCATGTTTTTTTTGGGAATCTAAGGTTTTGTTTTAGATTGGTTTAGTGTGGTTTGGTTAATTTTAATTTTAGTTTAGAAAACACTGTCTGGGGGCAACTAGGAGGCATAGTGGATAGAGCACCAGCCCTGAAGTCAAGAGGACCTGAGTTCAAATCTGATCTCAGACACAACACTTCCTGGCTGTGTGACCCAGGCAAGTCACTTAACCCCAAGTGCCTCAGCAAAAAGAAAGAGAGAGAGAGAGAGAGAGAGAGAGAGAAGAAAGAAAGAAAGAAAGAAAGAAAGAAAAAAGAAAGAAAGAAAGAAAGAAAGAAAGAAAGGAAGGAAGGAAGGAAGGAAGGAGGAAGGAAGGAAGGAAGGAAGGAAGGAAGGAAGGAAGAAAGAAAGGAAGGAAGGAAGAAAAAAGGAAGGAAGGAAGGAAGGAAGAAGAAAGGAAGAAAGAAGGAAGAAGGAAGGAAGGAAGGAGGAAGGAAGGAAGGAAGGAAGGAAGGAAGGAAGGAAGGAAGGAAGGAAGGAAGGAAGGAAGGAAGGAAGGAAGGAAGAAAGAAAGAAAGAAAGAAAGAAAGAAAGAAAGCAAGCAAGTCTGGGCCTCATTTCTCCTTTTTTTGCCACTATGGTAAGTAACTTACTAGGTTCATTTTCATGGAAAATATTAGTCCTTTCTTCTTCACCCTAGTAATTTTTGATATGAAATACAGTTTTTATCTAATACAATTTCTAGTACTTAATTCAAGCTGATGAAAGTAATTAATCATATGCATATTATTTGCTTTAGTAATGTCACTATGATAGCTTTCTCATTATTAGAGACAGGGCACATCATATTTTCTACATAAGAGTGAATGTATATGGGAGACTAGATAGAGGTATTTTTTTCATAAATGCTTTCTTTAACAAAGTCAAAGTTTACTACCTATTTTTTATTCTCTATTCTTGGTAGTTCATTTCTTGTAATGATTCTTTTCAGGTTGTTTTTTTTTATCTCCCTGTAAGAGAAATCTATTATCCTGTCATAGCTTAACTCTTCTCTATTTGTTACTTGTTTAATGGCTTCTGAAAGAATACTTTTCTATAACTGGCTCAATGATTTCACTTCTAACCTAAAAGTGCTGCTGCCACATATAATCTTGTCAACCAGTTATTAAATAACCAGAGTTTTCTTGGTTTTATTCCATTTGACATTCTATCAACCTAATATCTTTGTATCTCTCCTACCAAATTCCTTTCTATTCTTCTCAGTAAACATTTATTAAACCGCTACTATGTGTCAGGCATTGAGCTAGACATTTATTTTATGGATACAAAGACAAAAAAAGTGATGCCTACTTTTTTTATTTATCATTCCAGGTTTTTTTTGTTTTTTTCACTTACTAGTATTTTCCCCAATTACATGCAAAGATGGTTTTCAAGATTCATTTTTGTAAAATTCTGAGTTCTAATTTGTTTTCTTCCTCTGTTTTCTCTCCCTCTTTCCAAGACAACAAATAATCTGATATAGATGATATATATATGTGTATATATATATATATGTGTGTATATATGTGTGTGTGTATGTATACACACATCATTTAAACATATTATATACAATCAATTAAAATATTTCCATCATGTTGTGAAAGAAAAATCAAAACAAAAGGGGAAAGCTGCAAGAAAGCAAAACCAAAAAAGTATGAAAATAATATACTTTGTTCAGAATTCAGTCTCCATAGTTCTTTCCCTGGATGCAGTTGGTATTTTCCATCCCAAACCTATTGGAATTATCTTGAAACACTGAATTGCTCAGAAGAGCCAAGACAATCATCCTACAATCTTGCTGTTAATGTATACAATGTTTCCTGATTCTGTTCACTTCACTTAGCATCAATTCATGTAAGTCTTTCCAGGCTTTGCTGAAATCATCTTGCTCATCATTTCTTATAGAACAATAATATTCCCTTACATTTATATATCAAAGCTTATTGAACCATTTTCCCCAATATATTGGTCATCCACTCAATGTTCAATTCCTTATCACCACAAAAGATTGCTGCTACCCACCTTTGCACATGTGGATCCTTTTCCCTCTTTTGTGATTTTTTGAGAATATAGACCCAGTAAGGACATTACAGGATCAAAGGATATGTACAATTTGATAGCCCTTTTGCCATAGTTCTAAATTGTTCTTCAGAATAACTGGATCAGTTCACAATTCTACCAATGCATTAGTGTCCCAATTTTTTCATGTCCATATCCCCTCCAAAATTTGTCACTCTTTTCCTATCATCTTAGCCAATCTAAGAGTTGTGAGATGGTACTTCAGAATTGCTTCAATTTGCATTTCTTTAGTCAATTGTGATTTATATCATTTTAATATGCCAATAGATGACTTTAATATTATATCCTTTGACCATTTATATATTAGGGAATGACTTGTAGTCTTAAAAATTTGACTCAGTTCTCTACGTATTTTAGAAATAAGGTCTTTATTAGAAACACTAGCTGTAAAAATTGTTTTCCATTTTTCTGTTTCCCTTCTAGTCTTGGCTATATATTGGTTTTGTTTGTACAAAAATTTTTTTAATTCAATGTATTCAAAATTATCCAATTTACATTTCATAATGTTCTCCATTTTTTGTTTGGTCATAGATTTCTCCTTTCTCCAAAGATCTAACAGGTAAACTACCCTTTGCTCTCTTAATCTGTTCGTAGTATCTTTTTGTCTGAATCATGAACCCATTTTGACCATACCCTGGTATAGAGATTTTTATCTATGCCTTGTTTCTGCCATACTATTTTCCAGTTTTCGTAGCAATTTTTGTCAAATAGTAAGTTCTTATCCCAGAAGTTAGATTATATGTGTTCATCAAATAGCAGATTACTGTAGTACCTAACCTATTCCACTAAAAAATCCACATGATTTTTTAACCAGTACCAATGAATTTGATAACTGCTGTCTACTTTTTTAAATTAATTTTTAAAAAGTTATTTATTTTATTCTGAACTTAAGAAATAAAACAAGCATTTCAATAATAGCAGAATACAAAAAAGTACATAAAACTGCAAACCTATTATGTACAACTTGCTATTCCTTTTAAATATATAAGAAAGTAATCATTTCCCCTTTTTTTCCTTCCCTCCAATTACACATATGTTCCATATTTCACTTCCAATCAGATCTGTCAATCTTAATCTTTTTTTGCAGGATGCAAATCAGAATGCTATGTGTAAATGTTTGAAAAGCTTTGCTCTAGACACTCTTCTCTTTCTACAATCTTTTACTTTTGTAATCTTACCTACTCCCTAAAGTTCAATCATCTTTATAGAGATGATTCCTAAATCTGTCCTGTCCTAATACAACATCTTTTTTTGAACTCTAGTTCTGAACTCTAATAAGCAATAGTTACCTTCTAGGCATCTCTGCCAAAATGTCTTACTGCAATATCAAATTCAATATATATGAATTAGAACTCTATCTCCAGAGTTGCTACTTCTCTTTCATTCCCAAATATAGTCTTCTTTCAAACTTCACTTTTCTGATAAAGATACCATTGCCTTTCAATCACCCAGATTTTCATTTTTTTAACAATCTTCACTTTTTTTCTCTACCTCACATTCAATATGCAATCAGTTGCCAAGTCTTGTCCTTTTTAATACTCTGAGATCTTGCATAGGTTTCCTTTATACTCACAGTCTCTACTCCACCTCAAGACCTCATTACTTCCTTCCTCATAGGCAAATCTCCCAGCCTTTATGATCTCTCTCCTCTCTAATCCATTTTCTCTATAACCAACCAAATAATCTTTCTATGGCATAGGCCTATCACTTGTCTATGCAAAAACAAAGAAACAAACAAAAAACACTTTTAGTGGGTTCCTAATGACTTTAGGATAAATACAAAATCCTAAAACTGGTGTATTAAGCATTGTACAATCTGGCTCCCATCTTACCCTCTTTCCAGATGAATTCCAGTCTTCCCTTTCCCTTATTCCGTGTGCCAACAAAATTTGGCTGCTAACTATTCCTCAAACAATGGCATTCTGTCTCTTGCCTCCATCCCTCCATATAAGCTAAGTGTCATGACTACAATTCATTCTCTTCTTAACTTCACTTTTTAGAATCCTTGAATTTGCTCAAGACTTAGATCAAACAAAGCCCCTACAATTCTTTTCTGATTCCCCAAGTTGTTAGTCTTCTCTCTCCCTTTTCAAATGTACATTTATATGTGTGTGTATGTTATATTATAAATGTTATAATATGTAAGTTACATTATATCATATATATTAGATTATATTATCTCATTTAGTATGATGATATATTCTCATGGGAAGGAATTAGGTTTATTTATTCATTTAATTATGTATTCATTTATTTTGCCCATTAACATGTCCCACACTTAGCAAATGTCTAATAAATATATAGTAAAATAAAGCTGATAAATTGGATTCTTTAAACTTGATTCCTTATCTCCTGACAGAACAAAAAAAAAGTTGGGAGAGAGAGAGACTGAGAAACAGGGAAACAGACACAGAGACAGAGAACACAGAGAGAATTCTTAGAAAGGGTGTTCTACATAGTTATGCCCAGTTAGAAATAAATAAAGAAAAAGCAGGACTGTGAACAACTACCACTATAATTTACACTGTTATAGAATCGTACAATTACAAGCCTGTGCTTTTCTTACAAGACTGTAAGCAGGAATTATTATCCCCATTTTAGAGAAGAGAAAAATGTGCCTGAGGAAAGTAAAATGATTTGTCTAGCACCACACAGTAAGTGTCCAAGATGGGGCCCAATGTTCAGTGTTTTTAAATTCATTTCTAAGCCATCTAGAGCACTGTCCCCACTCTTGTTTTCCTTTCTCCATTCTTTCTTCAACAGTTCTCTTAAAGAAGTTTTCAAAGATTTACACCTAAAAACCTTTAATAAAAAATTTAAAAGTTATGAATGTGTAATTTGGAATAAAAGTTTTTATCATACTATATTTTATAAATAGTAATTTCTGAAGAGAAATTTACCATACAGGACAGCCTGGTGTCTTCAAATTGACTGGTTTCAGAAATAACCTAGATTAAAAAAAAAAAAAAAAAAGTCACAGGTGCAGTCTCAGACCTTTTTCTATAAGGTGATAGAGCCTAGGGAAATTCTGCTAAGTTGAACTGCCCATCCTCTTCATCATATGAAGCTGACAAAACACAACATTTGCAGGGGAATGGTTCTAGAGAGGCTACCTTACACAACATGGTATCTATGGGAAATTTTCCTTTCTCTTGATATTGTTTTGCTATGCAAAACTACCCATGTCAGATGGACTTAAAAGAGCTAAATTAACAAGCCTGGAGTCTGCTGAGTCTAACTATAATTTCTTCTTCTGAAAATCCTGGATGTGTTCAATAAAGATAAGCATGAGAAACAGCTGACTATGCAACACTTCATAGTACAGTAAGATGCATAGCTAAGTGTTTAGTTTTCTGAAGTACCCCAAGGGGTCCTAATGGGCCTCAATTCTGTCCAATGTTAATGTTCCTTGAGCTCTTTGAAGGCCAAGACAACCTTGTATATACTTCCTTCTGTTAAAAGGAGTCTTCTGCACATAGTCCTCTGCACATAAGTTCATAGCTTTACAGAATAGCACAATTTGAAGACAATTCAGAGGTCATCTAATCTATATTATGTCTAAAGAGGAATTTAGGAGATATGCAACAAATACTTGCAAGGCCATAAAATAATTAATTTAGATCTAAAAGGAATCCTAGATGTCATAAAATCCAACTTTCTACTTTGTAACATTTCTTTTAATTACTGATTTTTTCTTTTATATCATCTTCATTCCATAATAACTTCCCTCTCCCCTACTTAATGTTATTTCTTAAAATAAAGATTTTGTTTCTTCTTCTTTTTTGTAAAAAAGAAAAAGCCACTCAAAAAATTAACTTATATCAACTGAAGTAGTCCCCCAAATATGTGCATTTTCTCAAATTTTCTTTAAAATAAAAAATTCTTTATAATTACAATTGCCCAGAATATATTTTCTTTCTGTAGTTTCTTTTGTTTTTTTTTCTTTTCATTTATTTTATTGTGATTATTGCAAACATTGCTAGTCCTATTTTTTCCATCTATATATAATCTTCCTGTGTATCTGAATGCTTCACTTTCAAAATTTCTTATGGCACATTAATGTTATATTACATTAATGAGCCCCAATTTGTCTGGTTGATAAGCTTTGTTTTCAAAAAAGAATTTTGTAACCAATATTTTAATGCAATAGAATTTTTTTTCTTTCTTGATCTCCTTGGGGTATGGTCTACCAGAGTGATGTCTGTGGCAAAAGGTATTTTTTTCAGCTTAACTCCAAATTGTTCTCTTGATCAATTCATAACTTCACTAGGAGAGTACTTCCACCTTTACCAGTTTGAAGATATAGGGATAAAATATAGGCCTAGCAATGATATAATTGGCTTAGAGAGAATGAATTTTTAATAAATTTTATATAAATTACATATTGATTTCCAGATGGCTATACCTATTTACATGTCTACCAACAGCAATTCAATGCACTTGTTTTCCCAAAGTCCTTCTACCTTTTGCATTTTTGTTATATTTTCTAATGAAAAATATAATAAGAACCTCAGAATTATTTTATTTGTATTTCTCCAATTATTAGCAATTAGCTTAAATGATTATATAGATGCCATTTACCAATTAGGAAATGGCTCTTATTTTTATAAATTTTAATCACTTCCTTTTATATCTTGGAAATGAGACTTTATCCAATAAATTTGCTTGCAAATATTTGTCCCAGTTAATTAAAAGTTCCCCTTTAATCTTAGTTTTATTGTATTTCTTATACAAAATTTTTTAAAGTTTATATAATCAAAATTATTCATTTTATCTTTAATGATCATCTCTATCCTTTATCTAATCATGAACTTGTGTTCTATCTATTGATCTGATAGGTAATATTCTCTATGTTTTTCTAATTTATTTTTGAGTAATCTTTTATATTTAAATTATACATATCCATTTGGAGCTTATTTTTGTACAAAGTGTGAGATGTAAGGATGGCCATTATCACCACTATTATTCATCATTGTACTAGAAATGTTGACTTTAGCAATAAGAAAAGAAAAAGAAATTAAAGGAATTAGAACAGGCAATGAGGAAATAAAACTATCACTCTTCACAAAAGATATGATGATGTGCATAGATAATCCTAGAAAATCATCCAAACATCTATTGGAAAAAAATTCACAACTTTAGCAAAGTTGTAGAATATAAAATAAACGCACATAAATCATCAATATTTCTATATATTTCTGACAAAGCCCTTCATCAAGAGAGAGAAAGAGAAATTCCATTTAAAATTGCTATAGACAAAATAAAATGCTTGGAAGTCTACCTGGCAAGACAAACCCAAGAACTATATGAACACAATTACAAAACACTTCTCACTCAAATAAAATTAGATCTAAACAATTGGGAAAATATCAATTGTTCATAGCTAGGTTGAGCTAATATAATTAAATTGACAATTCTACCTAAATTGATCTACTTGTTCAGTGCTATACCAATAAAGATGCCAAAATTTTGTCTTGTAGGACTAGAAAAAATAGTAACAAAATTCATCTGGAAGAACAAAATGTTAAAAATATCAAGGGAAATGATGAAAATAAAAATACATCGGATGGTGGCTTGGTAGTACCAAATGTAAAACTATATTATAAAGCAGTAGTAATCAAAATCATTTGGTACTGGCTAAGAAATAGAGCAGTGGATCAATGGAATAGATTAGAAACACACGACACAATAATCAAGGTCTATAGAAAATCTAGTATTTGATAACCATCCCAAAAAAACTCTAGCTTCTAAAATAAGAACTCACTATTTGACAAAAATTTCTGGGGAAAATGGAAAATAATATGTCAGATACTCATCATAGACCAAATAAGGTCATACCAAAATAAGGTCAAAATGAATACATAATTTCAGCATAAAAGATGATACCATAAACAAATTAGAACAAGAGATAATTTACCTATCAAATCTTTGGAGAAGGGAGGAATTTATGACCAAAGAAGAACTAGAGAACATTATAAAAGGCAAAATGGACATCTTTGATTACATTAAACTAAAACATTTTGCACAAACCAAACCTATAGAAATAAGTAACAAAGGTGGGTAAAAAATCTTTATAGCCAATATTTCTTATAAAGGTCTCATTTCTAAAATATATAAAGAACTGTGTCAAATTTATAAGAATTCAAGTCATTCCCCAATTGATAAATGGTCAGAGTATATACAGATAATTTTCAGATGACAAAATTAAAGTCATTTTTAGTTATATGAAAACATGCTCTAAATGACTATTGATTAGAAAAATGAAAATTAAAACAACTCTGAGGTACTACCTCATACCTCTCAGATTGTTAAAGATGATAGGAAAAGATAATGATAAATGTTGGAGGGGATGTGGGAAAACTGGGACACTGATGTATTGTTGGTGGAGTTGTGAAATGATTCAACTATTCTGGAGAGCAATCTGGAACTATACCCAAAGGGCTACAAATCTAGGAATACTCTTTTGACCCAGCAGTGCCATTACTAGGTCTATATCCAAAGAAAATCATAAAGGAAGGGAAGGAACCCACATATGCAAAAATGTTTGTAATAGCTCTTTTTGAATTGGAAAGAAATGGGAAAAGAGTGGATGTTCATCAATCAGGGAATGGTTGAACAAGTTGTGATACATAATGGAATATTAATGTTTTTAAATGATGAACAACTTGATTATAAAAAGGCTTGAAAAGATTTACATGAACTGATACTGAACAAAACTAGCAGAACTGGAAATGCACTGTTCACAATAACAATAAGAATGTGCAATGATCAATTATGAGTTGATGGCTCCTCTCAGTAGTTCGATGATCCAAAGCAATCCATCCCAATAGATTTTGAACAGAAAATGTCATCTATCTAGAAAAAGAACTGAGACTGAATATAAATCAACACATGCTATGTTCACTTCTTTTTTCACTGTTTTTTTTTTAATCTCTCCCCTGGTTTTTCCCTTTTGCTCTGATTTTTCTTCTCCCAACATGATTCACAAAGCAATGTGTATAAAAAATAAATAAACTTATTACAATTAAAAAACAAATAAACAAAAAACAAAATATGAGATGTTGGTCTAAATTTAATTATTCTATGTTGACATCCAATTGTCACAGCAGTTTTTCATCAAATAATGAGTTCTTATTCCAGTAGTTGAGGTCTTTGTATTTATTGAAGAGTAGGCTGCTAGAAACATGTTCTCTGTATTATGTCCTAATCTGTTCCACTGATCAATCTCTATTTTTTAACCAGTATCAAATTATTTTGAGAATAATTGCTTTGTAGTAGGAAAGTTCTTGCCCTTGAGTCTTCAACACTGTCAAATTGTTCAACATCAGGAACATAATTTTATCAAGAGAAATTCATATTAAAGAAGAAACATTACCATCTATTTTGCCATAATATCCTAAAGACTATGGGATTTTTCCAACTGACTTACAGCAGAGACTTTCCATATGTGTTGCCTTTATCATTAGAATACGAGTTCCTTGAGATCAGGGATTGTTTTACTTTTCTACTTGCATTCCCAGCACTTAACACAGTGTTTTGTGCATAGTAAATGCTTAGTAGATGTTTTATTCATTCATTCATTGAATAAGTAAATTAATTTGTGTAACATTGTCATTTTCTTTTATTGATTTATTGTACCCTTGAACAATTAATATTTTCCCAATCATTTAGGTCTCTATTTTTGTAAGCAGTACTTTTTAGTTATTTATATAGCTCTTGTGTGTATCTTTGTATGAAGATTTCCAAATATTTTTCATGTTCTGCAGTTCCATTTTGAGTCGAATTTCACATTCTATCTCTTTACACTATGTTATATGGATTAATTTTGTCAAAAGGTTTTTTTTTTGCATCGATTATATTACATATATAATATATAAAAATCATATGATTTTGTTGATTTTATTATTGATATGGTTATAATTACAGTTTTCCTAATATTAAACTAACCCTGCATTCATAGTATAAATCTGACTTAGTCATAATATATGATCTTTGTAATATATTGTCAGTCTCTTAGTTAATAGTTTATTTACAATTTTTACATCAATATTCATTGAGAATATTGGTTACAGTTTTCTTTTTCTACTTCAACTCTCCTTGGTTGATATATCAAATATATAGTTGTGTCACAGAAGGAATTTAGAAGAATATCTTCTTTTGTCATTTTTGAAAATATTTTGTGTAATATTGAAATTAATTTCTCTTGAGTGGTTGATTGAATTCACTTATGAATTCATTTGGTTGGTCTTCTTTTTTCTCTTTGAAAATTTCTCTATATTTTATTTAATCTTTACTCCAAAAATGAGTTATTTAAAATATGTATTTCTTATTTATTAATTTGACATTTTGTATTTTCATAAATATTCTTTCAATGTATTTATTTTGTTGGTTTTATAGGCATATAATAAGGCGAAATAATTTCCCACGCTATTGCTTGATTTGTTCTGAATTCTTTTACCTTTTCAATATTGGCAATTTGCTTGTCTTCTTTTTACTCAAAATAGTAACAATTTATGTATTTTATTGTTTTTTCTTAAGAAATAACTTCTACTTTTATTTGTTAATTTGGTTTTTCATCTTCAATTTTTAAAGTCTCTTCTTTGTTTTCTAGGATTCTTTGTATTTATTTGGGGTTTTAATTTTTTCATTTGTATTCTCAATTCATTGATATTTTTTTCCTTTTTATTTGATGAAAATATTTAGAGAGAGAAAATTTCCTCCTAAGTATTGCTTTAGCTACATCTCAAAAATCTGACTTTTTTTTCATTGTTGTTATCTTTAATGAGACTATCATTTGTTCCTGTGATTTATCCTGTCACCTATTCTTTAAATAATAAGGTTGTAAAGTGAGTGGTAGAGTAAGCTAAGCACTATTGTTTCCTTCTATTGTACCATTTTGGTCCATTATAACTATAATCCTTCCATTTTTAGATTGGAAATATATTTAAAATTGATTGTGGCAGATAGTGTAAGATCTAGTCCTTTTATTTGAGAGATGATGAAACTGAGGCAATACAGATCATGTGATTTAGTTAAGATTACAAAGATAGCATATAGCATAGTCTTTGGTCCAAATCCATATCTATTTTCAGTGTACTATTTTCTTGAATATATATTTTCCTTCTAGTTATTAATGTCATGTGAGGTTAAGAATTAAATATATGGAAACCAATGTCATCTGGTTATAAAAAATGCTCCACTTGTTCTCTCATTCATGACTTCAGGAAAATTAAAAAATTTAAGAATCAACTCTCATCATTTTTTCTTTCTTTGAGCCATGATTCTTTATTAAAGTATATCCATCTGTATCCTGGTGCAAGCATCCTAGAATTCTATAAACCTGATTGTTCTTGCTCCCTTGTTACTCCCCCTCCAGACTTTGAAATAATGCTTCTGCTACTCTGAAATTTCCTTCAACACTTTACACCATGCCCCCTTTACCTCTGAGCAGCATGATCCTTCTACTATGCCAGACTAAATCTCTCATTGGTGAATTTCTTTCTGGGTAACTCTATTTTGGAAACGGACTCAGGCTGGCCATGCTTTATTCCCCTCCCAGCTGTACTTAAGATTGTCCGGATTTTATCATGGATTTTATCAGGTACATGGGTATCTCCTCCCAATATCTTTACAGTTTCCTTTTATGTGTTGTCCTCCTCTATTAGAATATAAGCTCCTTAAAGGCAAAAAATGTCTTTCCTTTTGTTTTTGTTCATAACACCAGTGTTTAGTACAGTGCCTATAAAATAGTAAATGCTTCAAAAATGCATATTGCCTGACTGCCCTTACTTTTTCAAATAGTCAAACAGCATGGAGAATTTTTTTCTCTTATCTTGAAGAATACTTTGAGAGGTCAAAAGTGAAACAGAAATGACAAACCCAATGTAGAAAGTAGAAAATCAGTAAAGTTCTAATTTCCTCACTCATTTGGAGGAGGAGAAAATGTCTTTTGTTGTTATCTAAAAATCATTGCAGTCCAGAAACTTCTGCAATTCCCTGAAAAAAAGATTTTTAAAGCAAACATGAGTAGGAGATAGGTTAAAAGATATGTGCCAGCGATGGTGAAGTGCCTGACTGTCAAAACTGAGGTTAAAAGTTAAAAATCTTAATACTGCACCAAGATTTTTGAACTACTCTCTTTCCAAAACCTTATCCAAACTATTTCAAAAGAATTGAGCAAGTCTAAAACCAATTATAGGGCAAGAACCATTAGAAAGTGAATTGTAGCAGAGGTCATAATTTCAACTTCAGCTTTTCCCTTATAAGCATCCAAACTGAAAAGAGTTCCATGTCATGTTACCACTATTCCTGTATGTTCTGCCACCATATTTTGTTCTCAAATCTGTTTAGTCATCATCCAATAAAGAGCCAGATCAAATTATTTGAATCATCCCTTTGTTTTCCATAGAGATTAATCTCACATTGATGAGTGGTTAAACTACTCATAGAATCGGCAATCTCTCCTAACTCCTCACATTTTAGACTCTTAACTGCATTGCTTACTGAACAAAACCAAATATGTATCTGAGGACTAATTTGTACATTGAAAATATTAGCTTTTCAAAATAGATAGTTAAGGATATAGGTTTTGTGCCAAAAAAAAAAAAAAAAAAAAAAGGCCATTTCAAATGTGAAGAGTAACATTTTGGAAATTTTCCATTATAACAGATTGTCATTAGAAATGGACAAATAGTTTCTCAATTGTACTTGCCATGACAATTTCTGAATACACTCAGGTATCCAATCATTTTATACTCTAATCTACTTATGCAATTCTTCTTGAGGCAAAGAGTAAGGTGATAAATGTTATTCAGTCTGTCATTGGTAGAAGTGTGGTTTGGAGCCAGGTAAGACTGTGCTGTAGTCAACCTGAACTGACTCAAGAGAGTCAATAGTTAAATGTTCAGTGTATTTTCACCTTAGAAACTATTGGTTTTTTGATTGTTTTATCTCATAAAAGTGATGGGAATATGTCAGCAATGTAAAGTAAATGTAAAAATCTTATGATACATTTCTCTTTTTTTTCCTTTTTTGTTGAGTTAGTTATTAAACATTTACTAGCACTCATGAATACAGGTCTACTGAATTGCAATACCACATTCAAGAAATCTGAGTTAGAAATGAATCTCAATGACCACTGAGTCCTACCCATAGCTAAACAAGAATTCTCTCCAGAATATTACTAGCATGTAATCATATAATCTTCACTTCAGAACTTTCACTGAAGTCAAGAATCTACTACCTCTGAAGAGAGCCTATACATTTTTGGGTGACTCTGTTAGAAAATAGTCTTTATATTTTTTAAATTTACTTTTATGTATCTTTCATCTGCTGACTCAAGTTCTGCCCTCTGGAACCAAGAAGAAGAAATCTAATTCCTCTTCCAGGTGATGACTTTTCAGACACGCTATAGCAACTCTATTTGCAGTGGCAAATAATTGGAAATTGAGGGGATGCCCACCAATTAGAGAATGGCTGAAAAAGTTGTGGTATATGATTATGATGGAAAACTATTATCCCATAAAAAAATGATGAGCAAGATGTTTTCACAAAAAAAAAAAATGGAAAACTTACAAGCACTGGCACAAAATGAAATGAGCAGAACCAGGAAAACATTGCACACAAAACAAAATATTTTATGATGATTAGTTGTGAACAATTTAGTTTTCTCATCAACACAATCATCCAAAACAATTCCAAAGACCTTAGGATGAAAAATGTCATCCACCTCCAGAGAAAGAACTGACGTAATTTGGATGCAAGCTGCAGCATACTTTTTAAAACTATCTTTATTATTCTTAAGTTTTTTACTATATTTTCTTTGTGCAACATGGCTAATATGGAAATGTTTTGTATTACTGTTCATAAGTAATTTATATCAATGTTTGCCTTCTAAGGAGGGGGGAGAGAAGTAAGAGAATAGAAGAATATAGAACTCAAAATTTTAAAAATAAAATACTTTTGTTTACATGCAATTGAGAAAAAATAAAACAAAAATTAAAGATAAAAACAAAAACAAATATTTGAAGAATGAATATGTATTGAATGTGTATTTCACAAATTTACCTTGTTTCCCATCATTCCTACCCCAGCAGTTTCTCCTTGATGACAAAGACAAGATGCAAAATAGAATTCTGTTAAGTTACTCCCTCTTTGGGTGGAAGAAATTGTTAGTTTTTTTAAAGTTAAGGAATTACTGTCATCTCTGTTTTAAGAAGAAATGAAATGAGATTATGTGTTGATAATTCAGTTCCCCTCTCTCCACTTTATCAGGTCTCTGTGTCAGGTTTATTTCTGTGTCATGCTTGTGATCCCAGTTTTAAAATCCTCATCTAGTTCCTTCTGTCCAAGTGGTCTATATTATCCCCTAATGGCAACATCACTTCTGTTTTTGTTTCTGTTTATTCTCTCCTAAATTCTATTCACTATGTGAACTCCTGCTTTAGATTTCCTCACATAAGCATATCTCCATGGTATACAATACTATGCTTCCACTATCTGTGTTATTTAATTAAAGTCTACCTTCCAGCTCCATATTTGAGTCATAGGTCATATTTCACCAAGCTCCAGTGATACCTGTGAGGACAAATTTGTCTCTATCCAACTTTCTAGTTATTCTTAATTGTTATCTATATTGATTCCTTTCTTTAGTTTTTTTTTATCATCAGATTTTGAGTGTCTTAATTGTTATTCTTCTTCCCTTATTATAGACATTTTTATGGCATGTGACGATGAAAATACATTAGGCAATTTTCTTCCCCCATCATCCTTTTTAGTTGAAAATTCTGTTGACTAGATTTGCAAGATTCCAGGCAAATGCATGCTTCCAAGTCCTTACTAAATACACTCAATCACTGCCAGGACCATGTCATTCTTGCAATGTAAGCCATGATCCAAAAATCTAAATGCCATCTCCAAAACCATTTCTTTACCAGCTGTTCACTTCTCGAATCTGTTTTTCTATTCAGAATCTCTCTTGCCTTCAATGAACAGCAGTTGTAAAAAAAAAAAAAAAAAAAAAAAAAGGCTAGTGGTCTGGGTAGGAAGTAGAAAGGATAGAACCAATTCTCAGTGGCTGGGGACAGGCTTGATCAAGGAGAAACAACTCTTATTGTGCAAAATGTCTTCTGTGATGACATCTTCTGAGAAACAAAAGTAAACACAAAATAATTAATGGAGGGGAGAGAGTGTACCTTAGCAAGTGAGTCACCAATGTTAGAAGCAGTATTTGAGCTCCCTGGCTGTGTTTGAGTGAAAAGGATGAGTTATTATGGGCCTCTGAATAGGGGATATGGATAAAGGAATTGCTTCTTCTAGTGCCAATCATCTTCCTGAATTACATCTGGGGAAAGGTAATACATTGGGAAATGGGCCAATGAAAACCCAGTTCTTATATGGACAAACACAGAATGTTCTGCCTGATATAATAATTCCCCACATGGACTTGGAAGCATGTACCAGGATTTCATGATTATACTTAAGTCTTTTGTATACATACCATGTTCTTAGTTTGTAGCCAACCAATAGACTCTACTTTGCCAGACATTAAGTGGACAGGAGGCTTTATCTGAAAACTGTGATCCCAAAAGAATAGTATCTAATCCCCAAGCTTAAAAACAGAACTGGTTGCCTGATAAATTTTTAACTCTTGATTACATCTATGTTAATGAAAGATAGAACAGCCAAGTTATCAGTAAGGTCAAATTTGGTCTGAAGGGCCTTTGAGGATCCTCCTCCCACAAAATATTCTCCCCACTGATCCAACACTGAGTCAGAAATTTATTCAGTGGGCACTGCTCTCAATTAGGTCATTTAAAACTTGTATTGAAATGCCAATATGTTACCTGGAAGGAGTATCATCTTTATCAAACATTTACTACCACAGTAAATTAATTTGTCAAATTAGCCAACTAGGGTACCAAGGAAGATGGGTTAGGCAAGATCCAAAGCATGTGGCTCTATTGTAGAGCTCTGGAGTTGCTCTTTGAGCAGATTCTCAGGGCAGGGGAGAGGAGATACTGAAAGGGAGAAAAGAAGTGTGTAAGCCAAATGGCCTTCTTTGTAATTTTGCCTACTGCTGACCTTGAGATAGAGAGAAACCATGGATACAAGAAATCTATAGATACAATTGAAATTTCCTTTTATCCATTAGTTTCAGTCTACTTTCATTAGACCTACAAGGATTTGTTTTACCTCCACTCTCTTTTGCCTATTCTTTCTGATAGATCAACCGTAAAAATGCTAAAAGAAGGGCACCAGGAGGACAAAAAAAGGGAAAACACGGTCTGTGGCAAGTTAACTCTTAAATAACTTGCTTACCTGGTTGTCTGAAAATATTTTTCCAGTTTTATTGACATATTTTCATTAGTAGATTACAATCATTTATCATTTGTTCTTTAAAAAATTAAGGAAAACTAGGAGAATGACCACATTCAGCAGCATGGGTAACATTTGGTCCCCATAGTCTTCCATGTTTCTATAATAGTAGAGAAATGTGTCCTATCATGTCTTACAAGATTGGATCAAGATTGGTCATTAATCTGAGTTTGGCTACCATTTAATGTTGATTTAGATTGTTTTATATGTTATCTCTTGTTTATGAATTCTTGCTTTCTAATAGTTTCTCGGTATAATTCATCATCTTTCAGAACACAATAATCCAGTTGAATGAGCATTTATTAAGTACCTAGTATGTAGAAGATACTGTGCTAGATGATGGGAATACAAAGACAAAATAAAATATATTTCATTACACGCAGTTGTCATAATATGTTCATCCATTTTCAATCCATAGGCAACTACTTTCTGTCTAGTCTTTTTTACCCCTAATAAAGAATTTGTTGCTATGAAAATTTTGGCATATGTGGGACATTTCTTTTTGCCTTCTACCTCCTAGGAATTATACTAGTACTGAAATTTTTAGGTCATTAAGTATAAAGAGTTTAAGTCACTTTACTTATCTATTTAATAACAGTTCTAACAGTTCAATCATCCACTATTGTCAGTATGCCTTCCCATAGCCTTTGCAGTAATAACTATTTATTAAATTATTAGAGGCAGAAGTAATGGCTAAACCTATGATTTCATTGAAAAAGCAAACTCTAAGATGAGCGGCCTGATGTCTCCATGTGGAACTTTAAAATACATGAAAAGGATTTTGCAAATATTGATATGGTCTGGTCAGTGCTAGGAAAGACCAGGGGTACAAAATGTTTTGGTCTATGTTTATAAGGCAAAGAATATAAGGGAGGTTAGCAAAAACCCCTCTCTGCCAGAAAACAAAACAATAATAAGCACTACAACTGAGAGAGAGAGAGAGAGAGAGAGAGAGAGAGAGAGAGAGAGAGAGAGAGAGAGAGAGAAAGACAGAGAGACAGAGAGAGAGACAGAGATTGTGCAACATGTTGTGCCTGGTAGGGAGAACAAAGGTTGCTGTCTTTCCTTAATGACAGCCCTGGGTTCTGAAATTGAGCACAGCAGGTAGGAAGCTCATATATGGAATTTCAAAAGACATCTAAATATTATACCAGTCAATTCTTTAAAGCAGAATGGTATTAAAATGGTTGATAGTTTGCTTTTCAACAACGTTCCCCCAAAAAAAAAAATACTTTAAAAAATGCCAAACTCCAGGGTCCATTCCAGTCTTTGCTTTACTGTCAAAAGAGATTTATTTCTGATGGAAGTCAGGTGGGGGAGAGAAAGAAGGTGGAGTGAGGGGAAAGGGAATCTATTCTATGGCTTCCAGTGTTCAATTAATTCCCAGCCTTAGGGAATATATTTTCCCTTTTCTCTCTTTGTTTTGATAATTGTCATTATCATTTGCTAAATGTATCCCTACGTGCTATTTACTTCAATATATAGTTTCAAGATGTCTATGGATTCCCCCAGTCTAAGAAATTTCCCCAATAAATCATTGTAGTTGAACAGTTATGTCCTCAGGTCTAATGCTATTTGATTCACTATTTGATCTATTTATCATACAACCTCAGAAAGGGAATGGAAAAAAATACATTGACCCAGTGCACAAAATACATGTAGGGGGAAAAGGGGGGGAGGGGAAAAAAAGGAAAAGGTAATCATTTTTTAATATTCAGTGGCAAATGCAACTTGATCTGCATAAAAAGAAGATTGAACATAAAAGAGAAAAATGGAATTTCACAGAGAGAATGATGGAGTCATCCATGGAGGAAGTGAAAACCACAGTCCTAAGCAGCATGTAGGAAAGCAGTGGTTGGACACCAGCAGTGCATAAAAAGACTTTGGTGAAAGCTGTTAAAAAATTAAAGTCAAATCCTCCATGCTGGGCTACAATTAGAAAAGTAAATGTGGCTCCAGAATGGAGATCTCTGGGCATCAGCAAGGGATGGGGAGAAAGGGGGAAATATTTTCACCTTTTCTCTTATTTTTATTAGACTACAGCTGCACAGTACAAAATATAGCCTATACAAAGGAAAAAGGAGAGGATAGGAGAGGATAGGAGGAAAGAGAAGAGAAGAGTGAAAGGAAAGAAGAGAAGAAAAGAGGAAAGAAGAGAGGGGAAAGGGGGGATGGGAGAGAGAGAGAAAAAGAGAGAGAGAGAGAGAGAGAGAGAGAGAGAGAGAGAGAGAGAAGGAAGGGGATAGGGAAAGCGAGGGAAGAGTAAAGGAGAGAACAAGAAGGAGATGAGGAAGAGAGAGAATAATAAGAAAAAGACAAAATAGGTTAGACTGACTGGCTTGTGAAGAAATAAATGGTCTAGAGATGAAATCTGTCCTGGAGAAGCAATATCAAGTTCTGCTGGGAAAATACATAAAAGATATTATCAAGATGGGAAAGATTATTTTATTTGCCATAATTTAAGTTAAATTGAATTAAGAAAAATATTCAGTTTGGACAGGGAGTGGTGATGGAAAATGTGATGTGCATATGAGGAAAGCAGAACTCTGTGACATGGAATCAGAAAGATGCAAGAATTTAAAAAAAACATTAGAAATTTCAACCACTGCTTCCCAAATATATTCTTGAGGTGAGTTAGGGAAATGTTTTAAGTTTCAGAACTCCCCCCAGCCACCTCAAAAAGAAAAAAAAAAAAAAGAATAGGAGGTAAGAATAAATGACCTAGAGATTGCTACAATTCCTGATGGTTATGTGATCTCTCTGTGCTCTGAATTACCTATTGTTCTCTGCACTGCAGTAAAAAAAAAAAAAAAATCTAGCAATATTAAGTTCTTAACCTGAAGTCTGTATCTTCCGAATTCTTATTTGGGATTGCCTCTCTGCAGTTGTACGGGTATTAATTATATCCATAGACTGCATGTGCAAGTGTACGCAATTGTGCACAGTAGTCAAGGGAAGAGGCTGGGGAATCTTTGATCTTGACAGTACAGCCCTCTAGCACAAATTGGTTGCCTTTATGTTACTCTATTTTCCTCTTGTGTCTGAGCTTTCTTGGATGAGGCTGACAGATGGTATATTGGGAAACAGGCTGAAATGAATGAAAAAAGTGGGTGGTACTTTGGTAGAAGGTGCAAGAGATGAGAGACTAAAGTGGACCAGATTCCCAGCCTTCCAGATATTGTATCAGAAGCATCTGTTGGTTTTAAAAATCAATTTCCTTCTGATTTCTTCTCCAACCTGACTTAATGAACTGGTGTTATTTTCAGAATGCTTAAGTGGAAAAAATAGTGTATGAGTTATGTTAGGAACTTACCTTAAGCAAAAAGCAAACCTAAAATGCTTCTCATAAGTACACAGCATTGGCTGATCACTTTCACCTGTGAAAAACTCAAGATGTATTTTCAGAAAAGTGGTTACACTGAAAGCAGACACCAATGCATTGGATACCCACCTTCATGAGTCAGTGACTCGCTTTGCCTTGAGCAGTCATTAGAATGCTTACACAAACAAACAACCTTGTGGCTATTACCCAGAAGGTGAGATTCCTTCCAGCATAGCTCTAAAAACACCATTTGCTTGAGCTACTACAATACTATTGGATTTAACTTGACACTTAAAAAATGCTAGTCCTTCCTTCCACCTCAACAAGTCTGGAAAGTCAACACCATCATCTGTAAAGCAAATGTACCTCTTGGGAGAATGCATTCAACATGTCTCAAGGGAAAAGCAAATCTACAAAAGCTGAATAAAGAATAAAAATTATCCTCCTGAACCATTTCAGAAGCCAAAAGAATTCATTACACTGATCAAAGTAAAGCTATGTTAAGCATACTGTCCAGTTTATCCTAACTTGTTTGGAATATTTGGCATTGTGAAAATATGATTGAAAAGAATAAAAAATAGGATATGAATTTGTAATTTCATTAGTATAGAAGAAATTCCCTTTACCAGTGCAAGTTGGTACCTATCTAAAAGTGTTCCCTAAAGCACGGAGAAGTTAAGTGATGTGCTCAGAGTCACACAGCCAGTGTGTCTAAGAGGTAAATTTGAATCCATATCTTCTAGGCTTTGAGGCCAGTTCTCTATCCATTATGCTATACTGCCTCTAAAAGAATAAATACTGCTTTAGTAGAAAGTCAGGCAGAGCAATCTGGCCAAATAACAGATCAGCACAGCCCAGAAGCAGACCAATCTGTCCAGCAGAAATGATACACCCTGCAAAGAGCCAGCCCAACAGAGCAATTTACCCATCATTAATGTTATATCTCATAGCAAATTTCATGAGGACCTTTAAAAGGGGAGGAAGGATTTTCAGAACTTGGAAACAGATGGTACCCTCTTACCATACATACTCTCTCTGAGTCTGTCTCATTCCATTTACATTTTAGTTCCTAGATATTCTTCCTAAGGTCACGGTATTTATTTATAGGGAAATATTATTTTCCCAACTGGTGGCTATGAGTTATATTGTGATTGTATGAATAACTGACATAAACTTCATATTTATCAGAGAAAGGAGCTACAGGGACCTGAGGGCTATCCTATTGCACATAGGCTGAATATGAGTAAATTTTTGTAATAAAGCATAGTTGATTAAATCTCCAGAAAAAGTAGGGGTGAAGCGAAGAGGAAAGAGTAGTAACTGAAGCAAATTAACAATGCCCCACCTGGAAGGAATTAGGCCAGACTTGAGAAGAATTCCATGCTATCCCTTTATCCAGAAGCAAAGGACCAAATCCCAATCAGCCAACTCCAACCTTCATAGTATGTTGGCTTTTTGACCCATATTACAAAATGTGGATAATATGTTAAAATACCATTTCCTCAATGATGATGAAAATGAAAAACTGTTTCAAAAACTTGATCCATCGGTTCACTTGGTCTGCATACAGTTTTCTCTCTCTAAATCATCTTTCCCACAGCTGCTAAGATGAGACTCCTAAAGCTCAGATCTGGTTGTTCTTCTACTTAAGAAGTTCCAAGAATTGCTTATGTCCTCTAAGGGGAAAAAACGAAACTTATTTGTTTACATTTAAAGTCCTTCACATTGTTTTAATTGCCCCTCCCAGTCTTAAAATCTTAGCTCAGATGTTCAGTTCTTTCCTTAGTTTCCCCAGTTTTTAATGATCCATACTTATCCCCTTGATATTATTTTGTGTTTACCTTGCACGTGTTTTCCACTTATTTAGCTGTGTGAATATTTCTTCTCAGTAAAATGTAAGCTCTTGTAGGGCAAGATCAGTTTTGTTTTGTTTTGTTTTTCTTTGCCTTTCTTTAGCATTTAGTATATGGTGAATGCATGATAATTGCTTATGTTGAATTACATTGATTTGCAAATTTATCCAATAATTGAGCTTTCCCAATCTGAATTTATTTTATTTAGTTAAGTTCCAATCTGACAATCAAAACAGTGGCTACAAATTTCCTGGATGGCTATAAGTGAGAATTGACCATCAAGAACAACAAGAGGACCTAGAACCGTATTTCTAATTTAAAGTTGGTCTCTGTCCTAATACTAGCCCCAAACATTTTCTTCCACCATAGTATGATTTACAGCATCAAATTCTTAGAATCTCATTTTACAAAAATAAGTTTGGGTTGATAGATATATCTTTTGTCCTCCTGAATAACACTGTCTTTGGGCATTCCTTTTTTTTGTTTAATATTAATTATGAGTTCACATTTCTATATAACCCATAAACATTCACAAACAGTAGATCCCACACATATTCTCATACATTTCTCTTGTGTTCCTAGTGGTTGCAGGGAAGAGTGGGAATTTTTCTGAGGGAAAAATGGCATTCTTCTGTTCTCCCTGTTATTCTTTTTCATGAGTCAGCTTCCTCTGTCACATGGGTTATTTTAAAAAAGGTAGGAGTAATGAAAAAAATATTACAGAGGGAAGAATAGCCTTTTCAACTTCAGTTTTCTACTCTGAGCTGGGACACATACATTTTGTTTTCATTAAACACAAGGCCATTTTTCAGGCATGGAAATGGGCTTATTGTTTCAGGAGAGATTGCAGTAAATAAATAATACAGATTTAAATTGTATTCACATTCAATGAAAAGGTAAAATTGATTGCAGTTTTTTATTGTCATCAGAAATATTTTACATCACCCTTCCAGAAAAAAAATAGCATTTAATCAGCATAGTGGATAAGTCCGTTTGTAAGCTGGCTAGCAGGAGTTAGAGTTAGAAGTGTTTAGTTTGTATTTCTCTGTGATTTGATATAGAATAAAGAAGGGAGAGGGATGATGTTTGTCTTGATTGAAAAACTCAATGAGGTTTAAGAACATGGTAAATAGCAGATTGAATTTGAGAGGATTAAGTTAGAAAAATAGCATTAAATATCACCTGAAATATGTCAGCAGAGTGGATTCAACATAAGTGACAACAAGATGGGTTGGTCTACAATCAATTGTATATTTATATGTTATTAATATTTATTATATACAATAATATATTATATAACATATAATAATTATAATTTACAATAATTTATTATAATAAATATATTATATATTATCTATGATGTTTATTATTATTTTAGACCATAGGACTGGTCTATAATTACTTATTTTAATTATGAGACAATTCTAAGGCTTCCCCAATTTCCTCCTTTCCATATCACCCCTCTATACACATACCTACCAACAAAAGCAGAAAAATTTTATGGATTTTGAGAAAAGAAGAGTAATTATTATTATTTTTCTTGTTATCAGCTTAGGAGAGAAAAAGTAATTCTAGAGAGGAACTGATGGGGGATATAGGAAAGAAGTCAAAAGCACACAAAAAGACTATGGAAATGGTAGTTGTCTAGTTACTAAGAAGAGGAAGGAGTGTTCAGGAAACAAATGCTGCACCTAAACAAAGAGTATTGCTGATAGTATTGCAATGAGAAGATTATGCCAATGAGTCAGTTATTATCTCCAAAGCACCACAAGTGATCTTAATGAACTCTTTTTCTATATGTCTAATACTATGGAAGCCTTGGTAAAATTTGGAACCATGAATCTTTATTTTAACTTTTTGAATTTAATTGTATTATTGATCTTGAATTTAATAGTATTTCTTTAAAATTTAGTAACAAGTATAGAAAAGTGAATAGAGCATCTAGCCTCATCATTAGGAAAACCTCTATTCAAATATTTCCTTTGCAATATATTAGCTGTGTGACCAAGAGCAAAGCACTCAACTCTCTTAACACTAGAAATTAGGAAAGAAAAGATATTGCAGAATGAATTAGTAAATGGATTTGTAAATACACAAATAAGAAAATAAATAGATAAATGAATAAAATGTGTGAATAAATGGATGGGTAAATAAATATATTAGTTATTTATAAGTAAATTATAATTAAACATTCAAGGACAAATGGGAAGCAACTATACATTAAGTCATGCATTTTCATTAATGACAGTTTGTTTAAAAATAATTAAAATAAGACTATATAGTAGCATTAGTAAGAGAGAAATTGAATCATCCTGTTTGCTTTCATATTCCATTCTGACCTTTTTAAAATTTCTGTATTCTTCCTCAGATTATTTTACTATAATTATTATTGTTTACCTAGTTGTTGCTGTAGTTCTATTTCCTTAATTTTTTTCTGAATAATTTCTTCTAAATATTTAAAGTGCTCTCCCTCAAACTATCCAAGAAAACTCTTGGGAAGCAAGTTTCAAAAGGCCAGATCTCCATATTGCTGTGGATGTTGGTAAAGATGCAGGGAGAGATCTGCAACTTATGCTTCTGCCTTTAGTCCTTGCCAGATTGACTCTAAGTAATGACTAATGGAAGGTACCACTAGAGAAAACTCTTTGAAGCCAAAAGTTAATGGGTCAGTTCATCATCTCTTTTGTCTCTGTCCTACTAAAGGGCTTGACTCTAAGGAATAGAGTTTTGAACTGAACCCTGAAGCCTAAGTTTCTTCAATTATGTTAATAATTTCTCCCTTTATTTTTATTTTCTTTACTACTCAAAAATACTTTTAAGTTTTCTTGTTTGCTAAAGCTAAAATTCAGTGGAACAATACATTAGTTAGTCTTGAGAAAATTCACACCTCAACTCTGTTGCCATTTTCAGGCTAATGGACATACTGTGAAAAGCTAGCAACAAGATGATACCTCTTATAATAAAGATACTTCTGTGTGAGAAGTCTCATCAAAAGCAGAAAGAAGATAGAAAGTACAATAATATATTCTCAAACATCAGGTATGGAGGATTATGTTTTTTTTAACCACTTTTGTGTATGTATGACATGCTGTAGAATCTGTCTGGCATATGGGATAAAGAGCTGGCCTCAGGGTAAGGAAAATCTGGATTCAGGTCTTGCCTCTTATGTATCTTAGATGCCTGATACTAGGTAGATCACTTAATCCCTCATTAGACCCAGAAAACTAAAAATATAAATTGTAGAAAAAGTGCAGAATTGCATTGATATAAGGTACTTCCTCAGGTTGAGTTTCCTTTATGAAAAAAATAGTTCCTATACAACAAGTATACATAGTGTTGTTTTGTTGTATTGTATTATATAACATTACATTAAATTATATTTTATTATGTAGAAATATGTAGAGAAGAATTGTATATGTTTAATATATATTGGATTACTTGCTGTTTGGGGAGGAGGTTGAAGGAGAAGGAGAAAAAATTGGAACACAAAGTTTTGCAAGGATGAATGCTGAAAACTATCTTTGCATGTATTTTGAAAATAAAAAGCTAATATTTTTAAAAATTAATAAACAAATATATGTTCTATTTTTTAAATAACTTATATTTTATTGTATTATCTGTAATTATGTACTACCTTAAACACAAATTTTCCATGGCTGAAAATAGAAAGTTTCCTGCCACATTGAAATTCAAATATACAAAGTCATATAGAAGCTGCATCCAGTGCAGAATTATAAACAGCAGTTTTAGATAATATCATGGAAAAATGGGAAAAGGAGAAGGAGTTTAGAAAAGGGAAGAAGAAAGAGAGGGGAGTGGCACAAGGAAAGCAATAACACAAAGATTCAACTGAAATCAAGTTCTCTTCAACTGTTGTCTTTCTTGAAAGCAGTTGGAAACTGCTTGTAAAACTGAAAAGCAGTTTGGAAGAGATTAGGTATACACCAACATCTCATACCAATTAACAAGATAAGGCTAAAATGAGTGCATGATTTAGACATAAAGCATTATATCATAAGCAAATTAGGGGAGCATGGAAAATTCTGCTTGTCAGATCTATGGATAAGAAAAGAATTTATGACCAAATAAGAGATAACAAGATTACAGGATGGAAAGTGGATAACTTTGATTACATTAAATTAAAAAAGTTTTTTTGCACAAACAAAAGCAGTGTTTTATTGGTTATCATCTGATCATAGTCAACTCACACCAGTATGTATATACGTATACATATATAACACACCTTCTATGTCTATTCTTAACTCTCCTAATAATGATAAAGTTCTGAGGAGTTACAAATATTATTTTCCCCTGTAGGAATATAAACAGTTTAATCATATTGAATCCCTTATAATTTCTCTTTCTTGTTTACCTTTTTATGCTTTTCTTGAATCTTGTATTTTAAAATCAATTTTTTTTTTGTTCAGCTCTGGTCTTTTTATCGGGAATACGTGAATGTTTTCTATTTCGTTAAATATCAATTTTTCCACTGAAGAATTGTTTTATCCCCTTCTTTTGTTATTTCTGCCACTCCAGAATTAATTTTGAAGCATTATTTCAAGTCATTTAGAGGAAAATTTGGGAGAACCTGTCTTTATTGTGCCATCTTGGCTCTGCTCTCTACCAATGACAATCCCTTAGATAACATGTCTAATGGCCTTTTTCTCATTCTTGATCTGGATTTATCCTTTGAATCTTGACCTGAATTTAGCCCTTGATTCTGCCAATTACCCTCTTCTAGTTAGTTGATATCTCAACTTCCTGGGATTTTAGTACACTATTGTCTCCTGGTTTTCCTCCTGTCTAATCATTCTTCTCAGTCTCTTTTATTGGACTTCAGCTAGGTCACACATGTTGAGAATAGGTTTTAACAATAGGACTGTCTTTACCATCTTCTCTTCTCCCTCTACATTATTTCATTTTCTTTAATCCTATTCCATCAGTTTCTGTGTATTCAATTATCGATTCTATGATAATTATGTCTCATAAGCTCAGAAATTATATTATATATATAAATGTTATAATAGCCCACTAATTGTTCTTGCTAACTAGAGTCACTCCTCATCCCAAGGAATCTTTCATTCACTTGTCAAACTGATCTTTCTAAAGTACATGTCTGACCAAATCACCTTCCCTACTCAAGCAGCTCCCTATTATTCTCAGGATCAAATATAAAATGTTCTTTGGCATTCAAGACACTTCATAATCTGTCCCCTTCCCATATGTCCAGTTTTCCTATATTTTGCTCGTTGATCTGCTGGCACTGGCTTACTTGCTGTTCCTTGCACAAGACATCTCATCTCTCAGCTCTAGACAGAATCATTGGCAACTGCTATGCCTTGAATTCTACCCCTGCTCATCTTCTTGCTTCCCCGGTTTCCCTTAAGTTCTAACTAAAATCCCACCTTTGGCAAGAAACTTTTCCCATTCTAGTGTTTTTCCTCTAAGATTATCTCTAATTGATCTTATATATTTTGCTTGTACATAACTGTTTGCATATTGCCACCCCATTGGATTGTGCAAATTTTGAGAGAAGGAATAGGTTTTTATCTTTCTCTCACCAGAACAGGCAGTTAACAAATACTATTAATTGACAAACGAAGGATTAAGCCTCTAGGGCAACAATTCTGTTTTCTATTTCCTTGGCACACATTCATTCATTTATTTAACAACAATCTATTGTGTGCTAACTGGCTACTGAATCTGTAAGACTGAAATGCTATAAGGTATATAGAGATATATGGGGCATACTCTTTGCCCTTCAAAAGCTTACATTCTAGTAAGGAATAAGACATAGAGGCTAATAATAACTACCATTTATATTGATGCTTAAGGTTTGCAAAGTAGTATATAGTTGTATCTTACTTAATTTTCACAGCAGTCCTGTGATAGAGGTGCTATTATTATCACTGTTTTACAGTGAGAATATTACAGCTGAAAGAAGGTAAGTGACTTTTTCAGGACCACAAAGTCAGCAAATGTCTGAAGGAAGATTTGAATTCCCATCTCTCTGACTATAAACCCAACACTTTATTGACTGTACCACTCAGATTCCTCAAATATGGATCATAGAACTAAATATATGCCTATGGAGTTTACTTTAGGAAATGTCTGCTGTATACATATACACAAGTATAAAGACATGAATTGTTGAAGATTTCAAATGAAGGAGAGATTACAGAATCCTGAATTAGGTAGGAAAACCATGGTGGGAGTGTTCCCATAGTATAGTGCTCTATCTAAAAGGCATAGATGTTCAGAGGGTTTTTTGATTGCCTAACCAGAGCTACTTTAAAAGTAACTGCTATAGGAGCTGTAAAAATCTCAGTCACTAACTTGAAGCCTTTCCTGTCTCTGTTATTTATGATTCTGCCACCGTGATATTTAATTGTATAGTATTCTTTAAGAATGTGTAAAGAGATCCTTGCAAGTCAGCCTAATAGGTACTCATTAATTCAGCCAAGCTAAACGAGCTGTAAATGAAACTGACAAATGCTATTATCCCAGTTGCTATATTTTTCTTTTTTATATTCAGTAGAATAGATATTGAGGATTTCAAACTCTTAGCAATGTGCAAGGAACCAAAGGGCCACTTATAATTAATGTGAATTGGAGCAGAATTCATTCCTCTTTTATCTTTAATATGCATAAAAACCACTGGAATCTACAGCTCTAGAAACTTAGATTCAATCATCTTTGTGCCCAGCAAAAAAGTGTTATATTTAATTATCTTCATCCCATCCTGCTCCCTTCTATACTATAGGATTCAACAAGTCCTCCATAGCCAAAGATGGAAGAGAATTTTCCCTTTCCTCCTTCATCAAAGAGAAAAGATGAATTCTATCAGTTCCATGTAAACTCAAGCAAAGAGTCTTACAACAATGGAACTTTTAACCCTGATTCATATAATAGAACTGATTTTTCTGTCTATGTAATATTAGAGATATTGAATCTAAATATCACTTGAGGAAGAAGGAGATCACAATAGGAGACAAAAGGGAATAAAAAGTAGAACAAGGATGACAAAGACAAGTTTTCTCTATATTATAATTTACCTAGCATTATCCCTAGTTAAACCAAAGTTTGAAAATGTCATGAGAAACTAATGACACAGCTAATAAGAGGAAAGCTGATTTGCAGGGATAACTCCTTATACTCCTGTCATGTTACAGTTTTGAATATCAGAAATCTCAAATTTTTAATATTTTATTTTTCCCCAATTACATGTAAAAACAATTTCAACTTTCATTTTTTTAAATGTTGAGTTCCAAATCCTCTATGTCTCTTGCTCCCATCCCCTTGAGAAAATAAACTATTTTATATAGGTTATACAATCATGCAAAAACATATTACTATATTGTTGTAAAAGCAGACAAAAAACTCACAAAAATAAAAAACCCACAAAAATTAAGTGAAAATGGTATGCTTCAGAGATCTCAGTTTTTAAATTCTTTTGATCTGCCTCCAATTTTATCTTTTTCAGAAACTGTGGTGTTCTGCACTTTAAGGCCATAATTGGTACTGAAAAGATGCATTTTTTAGATTATGCCCATAAAAATGGACAATTTGTGATCATTGAAAGTGCTGAGTAATTTCTCAACTGCAGTTGCTCAGTCCTTTATAATCTTGTTAATAACCTGAAATGTACATATATTTAATATATTATGTATTTTAAAATTTTATACATAAATCAGTATATTTAATAAACATATATATGTAAATCTGTTCAATACAAATTGCTTATAAATACATGCCCCTCGCCAATATGTGTAACCAGGAGTTGAGAATAATTCACTCTTCTATTCTCTTTAATTTATTAAAATTATGTTCAGAAATTATAAAGAAGTAAGAAATTCCACTTGGGGAAATTAATGTAAAACCTTGATTGATACACCTTACTTATCCTCATCCCTTTTCTGGATGAGTAGAATACCAAATCCTTCCTAATACTTTCTGATCTTTCAAATTGGTTTTTCAGTTAACTCCCCTTTGCATTTGTGGCTATCCTGGTTCCAATTCCAAAGAACAACCTGCCCCACCATTGGCAACCCTGTCCTTCTGTATGTTGCCTCCCCTCCCCATTACATTGTAAGGTCTTTGAAGACAGTATTTGTCTTTTTATTAATTGTATCCCCAGAGCTTGGCCCATAGAAGATTCTTAATAAATGTTTATTGAATTTGGACTGGATATGTGTATATAACTACATATAAATATGTAGGTATAAATATATAAAACTTTGAAGTGAGTCATTTTTCACATGTAATGATGCTGCAATTCACAAAAATTCAAGCAAAGAAAACACATTTATAAAGGCTAGAAAACTATTTTCTTGCCTGGACATTAGGCTCAAGTTTTCCCTACTCCCCCCCATTCCAAAATGAATTGTATCCCATCTTAAACTGATACAAAGCATCATCTTGACTCCTAAGAATTGTATCTAATTTTCTTCCAACATCCCAAGTGTAGAGAAGATGTTTTGATTCAAAGTAATCTTCCAAAAAGTTGAACCCAAAGCAATTCAATCCCTTTATTCTGAAACTCTTGTTTATTGTTATACATAAATTCATGTTTTGAGTTATCTTGTATGCAACCCCAGACACTTTTCATGGAACAGAGTTAAAAGGAGCCCAGAAACTAGAAAATTAAAATACATTATACAAGACAAAAATTATGAGCAATTTCTCATTACTGCTCATTTCACTAGTATGGAAGTGACTGGGGGCTAAGGGAGCAGAGCTAGGCCCCACTCTACCCTACTTCCACATTTAGTCTCTCCCACAGCAGGACTTAATAAGAGTCAATACTTACCAACTTCACACAATGGTAGGAAAGAACTCCCTGCCTCCCTCCTAATTACTTTGTTAGCCAAACATTCTCTCCTGTCTTGCTCCCTTGCCATCTCCAGAAGTCATTTCACCTTCTGTAAACACAATTCCTGAGGTTACTACCCTGAACTGGTCTAGAGAATGGCAAAATTGTTTTCCCCTTCCCCAAAGGATATTTGGCTGTTGTCCCTTTCCCATTCTTATAGACTAACATCAAGAAGACTATTAGCAAAACTTGAAAGCACCAGTCTAACTTGTAATTTCTTCTGACAGCCTTCTTCCTGACTCTCCCAAAATTAGAATACATATATACTATTCAAAATTCATGAAATATTTTGCTTTTTAAAAATTCATCATCTTAATATTCTTTTTCTTCTCTAGCTCTCTTTTCATGCTTCCAGTGGACTTCTCTTCTTTCATAAATTCATTCCTTTGTTGACATTCTTTTACCACATATATAAGGGGAAAATATAAAGAAGCAATGATGGAAGAGATCCCAATATAATACCAATCTCCTCTTTCCTTCCTTGAAGCCTATGATGCAGTAAAAGAATTCTTTTCTCATTCTTCCTTGTTGAATTTGGTGTAAAAAAAATCCTGGGTTTGAACCCTGGCCTTGCCACTAATGCAATGTCATGATATTTTTCTTGACCTCTTTCTTCAACTATAAAATTAAGGAGTAGGACTAGATAATTCCCTAGGCTTCTTTCGGTCCTGAGACTAAGCATAAATCTTGGTCCCTTCTGGAATATGCAATGCTCACATTCATCTGAACTGTTAAGAGAACTAATAGGAAATCTTCCAGAAACAGACCCCTACCATCTCCTACATGGATACGTGATCTGGATATCTGCAAAATCCAGATACATTCACAACTGATCCAAAAAAAAACTCCCCACTCAGTGGATTTGTATTCAATTATTACAAATGATTTTTTGCTGTTATTGTTCAGTCATGTCTGACTCTTTGTGACCCCATTTGGGGATTTCTTGGATACTGGATAGTTTGCCATTTCTTTCTCTAGCTCATTTTGCAGATGAGAAAAGGAAAATGTTTCTTCTCTCTGTGTCTGTGTCTGTGTCTGTGACTGTGTGTCTTTGTCTCTCTCTTTTCCTTCTCTCCTTCTTTTAAGTATGCTCCTTGGACTTCCAAGAAGTGGGAAAAGTATTTCTATTTCATTCACACTTGCAGGTGTGCATGTGCACACATGTACATTATCACTCCCCAGAAACAAAAGTTACTACATAGAAGTCAATAGGAAAACATGCTTGCTTAATTAAGCAAGACTGAGACTGAGCATAAGATCTTTGGTTGCATTGTTTATTTTTTGTTTCTTTCCTAAGCATAGATCATTGCAGCTATTCTATTCCTTCTCAGAATAGAGGGCTATCCTTATGAGTCTGAGAGTTATTGAGCTGAATGCTAGTTATTCAGCAAGAACAGATTTCTTTAAGAGACAGCAATTTTTCTTGGCAACAGTTCCAAAAGGATTATGTGGTCAAAACAATTAAAGAGTCATTCCTGGCTAGCAGAACATCTGGTTTCATGTTTATTCTTTTATGTTCCAAGGAGTTATTAAAGATCATTTATGAATCTTTTGTTTTTTAATCTTTCTGTCTTTTTTGTGCTAGAGGAAATAAATGGCTATCCTATACTTCATATCTATTTTGTACATTGAATATGTTTTCTATACAGGACATAGTTAACTCCTTTTAAGGAACTAAAAGTAAACACACCTTTGTTCCTCCTAAGAGATTTCCTCAGTAACTTTGGAGTGAGGACATGATGAACCAGAGAAAAGAAGAAAAACCACGTAAACTCTCTTTGGGGTTAAGTTTTCCCAATACTGGATAGTATAAACTGAGAGCCAGCGCCCAGTTTGGGGGAAAGGGGCACCTTACTATAACATCCTGATTTTCAGGTATCATCTTTTCCCTCTGTTTTTAATCCACTAGCTAAAATGAACTACAATTCTATTCCTTTCCCCTTTATTAAATCAGCCTATCCTTCATCTAGATCATATTACATGCTGCCATTCATCACATTATCTGCCCTTCTACAAATAAATCACTTCATTGGTTGAACTAACCATCACCAGTAGTCAATTATTTTCCACTGACAGTTTGCAGTCCATGTTTTAACCCCTACTAATCCCTAATAGCTAGGACAAGTCTAACAACTAATTTTTTGTTGTTGTTGTTGCAATTGTTCAGTCATGTCTGATGCCTTGTGATCTCATTTGGGGTTTTCTTGGCAAAGATACTGGAGTAATTTGCTATTTGCTTCTCTAACTCATTTTAAAATGCAAAAACTGAGACAGAATTAAGTGATTTGCTCAGCATCATACAACCATAAGTATCTGAGGTCAAGATTTGCACTCAGGAATATGTCTTCCTGACTTGAGAAAGATCACTCCATCCATTGTACCAGCTCAACAATCAAAAGTCTTTCCTTACTATGTGATCAGTGAACCCAGAAATCATCTAAAATACCTGCACATGCTCTGAAGTGAAGAGCTAAGTAACTTCATTTCACATTTCTGGCATATCCCAAAGCAGGCTCATGAAACATGGGTCCCAAGAATAAGCTCTTATGGTCTAGTCCTCTATTATGATTAATGATACTTAACCAAAATCACATCACTATAAGAGTGAAAGTTATATTTAGAATGAACTAGAAGGTTCTAGAATTACATTTCTACCTAGAACTATGGAAGGTGAAAGAAGGCATATTTTGGTATAAAATATACTTGGTCACTTGCCTCATTGGTAGAGAAAGAAGATACCTCTTAGCAAATTAACTTCATAGACACAGTGGAGAATGTCCAATACTGTTTATATTATTTTGCTCTGCTTGCTACTGTTTTTTCTGCCTGTGGAGGAGGATATTTACTTACCCAAGGTATTAATTTTCCTCCTTCCTATGATGTTTTATCAGCCTGAGCTTCTGGCTCAACTTCTCCCCTTTCTCTCCCCCTCCCCAGAAAAACCCATATGGTTACAAAATCTCATGCCATCCAGTCCCAAATCCTGCCAGATGCCATTGCCACAATAGCAAAATTCATCTTCTAAAGGACTATGTGATTAGTCTTTGGAAGTTGTCCAATGAGGCTTTCAGCCCCTCCCCTTGGCTTGCAGCTTAGAAAACTGGGGAGGGGGACGGTGATGGCATAAGACAGGGAGGAGGAGGGGAGGAGTGGTTAAGTGACTTGCCTAAGATCATATGAGTGGTAAGTAGCAAAATGAATCCAGTTTCTTTGACTCCTAATTCATGGTAAAGTGGAAAGGTCATTGTATTTAGCATCAGTCATTTAATCTCTGCAATTGTTTTCTCATCTAAAAGGAAGAGGAAGGAGACAAACATTTTTAAAGTCCCATCCAGTTATATATCTAATGTTGTCATTTTATGGGTCTTAGAATGTACTGAATTTTCTGCATATAATATAATCCTAGCCTTAGGCCATCTCAAACTTGAAATTGGATTGTAAAATATGAAGGAAGGTGACCCAGCAATACCCAATTTATTATAAAGTAGTAATCGTCAAAACTACCTGGTACTGACAAGAAATAGTGATGGATCAATGGAACAGATCAGGCATGCAAGAGATAGTAATCAATGGCTATTATAATCTAGTGTTTAATAAACCCAAGGATCCCAGTCTTTAGTATAGGAAGTCACTATTTGACAAAAATTGCGGGGAAATTGAGAAACAATAGGATGCAAATTAGGTATATTCCAACATCTCACACTGTGTACCAAGATGAGGTAAAAATGACACCATAAAAGGTGTCACTATAAGCAAATTAGAAGAGCAAAGAACAGTCTATCTGTTAGATATATGGAGGAAAGGAAGAATTCATGACCAAAAAAAAAAAAAAAAGATAGAAAGCATTACAAAATGTAAAATAGATCATTTTGATTTTGATAAAACAAAAATCTTTTGTGCAAACAAAACCAATGCAACCAAGATTAAAAGGAAAGCATAAGACTGCAAAACAATGTTTATAGCAAGTATCTTTGATAAAGACCTCATTTCTCAAATATATAGAGAGCTGAATCAAATTTATAAGAACACAAATCATTTCAAAATTGTTAAATAGTCGAAAGATATGAACAAGCAGTTTACATATGAAGAAATCAAAACTATGTGTAAGTATATGAAAAAGTGCTCTAAATCACTATTCATTAGAGAAATGCACATTAGAACAACTTTGATTGTTCACCACCTCATACCTAAAGGTTGGAGAGGGTATGGCAAAATATGTACATTAATACATTATTGGTAGAGTTGTGAACTGATCCAATCATTCTGGAGAACAATTTGGAACTTTGCCCCTAGGACAACCAAAGTATACATATCTTTTGATCTAGTAATACCACTACTATGCCTGTATCCCAAAGAGATCATAAAAAAGGGAAAAGTACCTACATGTGCAAAAATATTTATAGCAGCCCTTTTCATCATGACAAAATATTGGAAATTGAGAGGGTGCCCATCATTTGGGGAATGGCTGAACAAGCCATAGTATATGAATGTCATAGAATACTATTTATTATCCAATAAGAAATGATGAACAGGCATATTTTAAAACTATCTGGAAAGACTTGTACAAAGTGATGTAAAATAAAATGAGGAGAACTAGGAACATAGTATTCACAGTATTACCCACACTGTATGATAACCAACTATGAATGACTCTTCTCAGCAACACAATAATCCAAGACAAATAAGTATAAAAGACTTAAGAAGAAAAATACTATCCACACTCAAATAAAGAACTGATGGATTCTGGATACAGATCAAAGCATATTTTCCTACTTACTTTATTCTTTTATGTTTTTTTCCCCTTTTTGATCTGTTTCTTCTTTCACAACTGTGACTATATGGAAATTTGTTTTATATAATAGCACATGAATAACCTGAATTAAATTGCCTACCATTTTCAGAAGAAGCAAAGGAAGGGAGGGAAGGAGGAAAGGAGAAAATTTTCAAGCTCAAAATCTTGTAAAGATGAATGCTAAAAATTGTCTTTACATGTAATTGGGTGGGGAATACTATTTAAAAATTTTTAAAGAAGAATTGGATTTTGGTCCTGGAGAGGATTGGAGTTCCAGGTTGTGTGATACAGCCTTTATTTCTCAGAATCAGAAGAAAATCCACAACGTAAGAGTAGCAAAGCAATTAGTTCCTTTTACTCTTATAAAGCATGTCTTCCATCAGTCATCTGTATGCTCTTACTAAACTCCACATTTAAATGTTATTCATGAACCCCATATTAAGGGACAGCTAGGTGGCAAAGTATTCCTAAAATCAGGAAGATCTGAATTCAAATGTGGTTTTAGATGCTTACTAAGTATATACCCACTTAATCCTGCTGGCCTCAGTTTTTCAGTTGTCAAATGAGCCCGAAAAAGAAATATCAAACCAACCCAGCATCTTTGCCACGAAGACCCCCAAATGAGATCATGAAGAATTGGACATGACTGAAATGACTCAACATCAAATGAGATTTACATACGAGAAATCTGTTACTTCGTTTTCTTTCTCAAGTATCTGATTCATACCAGCCCATGAACCTGGACCAGAGTATAAAATTATGGACACATTTTCAAACAAGGTTCTTGAATAGGGATTTAAAGTGATTTCACAATATATTCATCTAAAAACATTTTCTGTGTTTGGCTGTCACAGTAAGTGCAGCTATAGATTTACCATACAAAGTCTCTCATATTATCCTGGAATTCACAATGGTAAAGGTTTCCAAAATCTTATAATCCATAAATCTCAGTGTTGTGGTAACCCACTGCAATAGTATGTAAAATTAAAATAATAAAACAAAATATAACCTTTATAAGAGAGCCAGGACATTGACATACTGTTGATTTCAAGCCAGAACTGGAGCTTTGGATGTTTTTTCTTGTGGATAATATGGTTGGTCACTATTCTCATAAATTGAGTAAGTGACCTACCTAGAAAGTGTGATTTAAGAGTTACTATAGTTGTCAGTAGACTCTGGAAATTATTGTCATATCAGAAATTCTTAGTAAATAAATCCAGAAACCCCCAGGATTTGGGATTGCATATGTAAATTTAAATGGAAAGAAGTATTCTATGTTTGGGGAATACTCCAGGTAAAAAAAAGAGCTGACTCTAGTTAATGAGGTCATCTGTTCCTTTTTCTATGGCTCTGTAAGGCTGGTGCTGATTGGATTATTAAAACTCTTTCCCCTTCCTTTCTCCTTGGGAGAAAGTTCCATTTCCATCAGCTCTTTTGGCCAAGCTGATTTCTTGGCATTCAAACTTACAGGCATCTCTTTTGTCTGCTTCACTGGACTCAGCTTGAACACATGCCACCAATTTCTCTCTGGACCTCATGTGAGAAGGTAAACACTTTGACTAAAAGGATGCATACTTTATTATTCCGTGGTAAAAAGAGATGGCCTATATTTCAAGTCTTTTAGTTTGTTTTGTATATCAAAATAAAGGACTACCTTTTAAAATCACAAATCTGGAACTGGAAAAGAAGTCATTTAGTACAACTCCATTATTTTATAAATAAGAGAACTGGGGTCAATTAAGTTAAATGACTTACCTAAGGTCACACAGATAGTAAATATATGAGATTTAAACTCAGGTCCTTTGAAAACAGCATCCTTTCCTTTGTATTTCTTTGTAAGGTCCTCTCTTAAATCTGAGTTAAAAAAAAAAAAACAGAGATTAGACAAATCTTGGGGAGGGGGTAATTATGATAAATAGTGATAAAGTATTACATAAGTAGTGAAAAAGATAAAAAGTGATAATGTAAAATAGATAAATAGTGATAAAGTAAGTTGTCCTAAGGGCAACAAATAGAAATTTGAATAAATATAGGAAATGTAAAGGAGCCAGGAGGAACAAATGAGAGAGTAAACAGAATATTTCATCAGATGAAATAACTCTACCATGCAGCTAGGTGGTGCAGTGGCTAGAGCACTGGACCTAGAGTCAGGAAAATTTGAGTTCAATTCTGACATCAGATTTAATGTTATTGTTGTTTGTCATTTCAATTTTGAAGAGGACCATGAAATAAAGAAAGTAATGCCATGATTTACTAATGAGCTGAATTTAAACAAGGGTCAGCTGTGCAAAGTCACCAGACTCATGGTCTCCTCCAGGACATCTGGATCCAATGGCAAGATATAGATCTGGATGAGTGGAGATAGGTTTGGATGGCCTTTTTTAAACTAAGATCTTTAACAGATCTCTGGATTTTGTTGAGCCACAGTTCTCTTTTATTATCCTGACTCAGTTTCCCTAAATTGTCCTGCTTTGGTTTCCCTGAATTGTGACCTAATTGTTCTGGTCAATCCTGCAACCACCCCTCCTTCTTAATCATCAGAATATTTTACAAGGATACAAGATCTTATTTTTAGAATATCAGAATGTCTCTCCTTATCCAAAGCTATCAAAATATCAGATACCATCTTATCAAGATGCCTCTCCCCATCTCCGGGGCGCTTCCCCCCATTATGTCATCCCCATCTCCCATGGCTCACCCCACCCTGTCAGAGTCCCGTTCCTGCTCTCAGCACCCTGACTCTGCCCCTGCTTTGCTCTACCCCCTGCATCTGAGCCATGTGTATATATGTCGTTGAGAACTCGCATTGTTTGCTAGATTCTTGGAGACAATAGTCTCATTCAGCCCTGGGACCAAACCATTGATTCATTTGGTCCCAGTAAATCTCTCCCTTTCAAATAATCTCTATCTTACTTCAGTTTCTCCAGCATTACAATTTGACTGAGACAATGCCCATTCTTTCTTTTCTTATCTTTTTTTTTTATCTCTCCCTTTCCTTTTCCCTTTCTATTCCCTCCCTTTCCCTCTCTTTTTGTTTCTTTCTTTCTCTTCTTTTTGTCCATTTGATGTGTTCTGGCCAAAAGAATGGAAATTTTTTTTGATCCCTATAACCTCTCAGGATATCTTGGAGTTCACAGGCTACACTTCTTTCTTAAGGAGCATACCTTACACCCAAATCACTCAAGCTTCCAAAGACTGGTCAACATTAGATCCAAGGCCAAGCCCCAACTGGTCATTGGTTGGCCCTGATTGACTCAGACTGAATGTAAATAGCAATTGTTTCTGTTTTGATGAGAAACCCTATGGGTCTTCTTTTTTCAGATTGGATTATTTTTTTTAGGAAGAAGAAGCCATTCTTTGTTTCAAATTTTATCTAGCTGTTAATCACTGGCCTCAGACACTTACTAACTATATGTATGTATCTGGGAAAATCACTTAATCCTGATTACCAACCTCCCCCAAGCTGAAGAAGAAAATGGCTAACCACTCCAGTATATTTTTCAAGAAAAATCCAAATAGGGTCATGAAGAATCATATATGGCTGATAACAACTAAATCAATCTATCAGGAATCATGATCTTGAGGGAACTGGACACAATTTTCATTTGAGAGTCTTTAAGTCTTCCTCAATTGCCACATGTAAGGAGGAACCAGAAGAGCAACTCAGATCTACTCTTGGACTAGCCTGAAGCCCAGTTTTATCAGTGGCTACGTCCCTTCACAATCTATCTAGCTCAGGTTAATGTAGGAAGTTTTTCTCACTATCCACAAATAGACTCAAATCAATTGATTCCTGTTCTCCCAGTAACATACAGAGACATCACTGATTCCTAGAAGTAAACTCAACTGGCCAGGCTATAACATGCAAATCAATTCTTGAAGAAGTACAGATCTCTCTAATTCATATGATCCTGTACCTGGAACACAATGCATTTCATTCAACAGCACCCTTCTATAACAAAGCAGATCACTGATAAGGGATTTACCTACTATGGGTTTTTAATTGACTTCCTGCTATATCAAGGGGAAGTTTCATTTCATAAATCACCCATCTCCAATTCATGAGTAAAGCAATTATCCTTTCTGCATAATAATCTGAATATTCATCCTTGCTCCTCAGTTTCTTGATAGTCACCTCCATGGTGCATACTTACATATGGGAAAGAGAGTTAGAGGGAACTAGAAACTAATCACTACTAAATTTCCCCATGTGTCAAGCATCCCTCATTGTATACCGTTGCCACAATTTGCTGACAACAGGTAAATTTTGATGCAAGAAGAAGGTCAGAATATTAGGAAATATTCTTGGTCAAAGCAGACTCAGATAGACTACAGCAGTAGGAGGGCCCAAACCAAATGAGGCAAATGGGCCTCCATAAGAATGAAAAGTGGGAGGGGGCAGGAGAAAGGGAAAGCAGAAAAGAAGAAAAGGTAGAAGTGGGAAGTAGTATAATGATAGGCTACAGATTTCATAATTTTACCTAGTACCATCTTTATTCATTGATTATTATGTTTGGAAACTGGAGTTTAAAAAGATCAAGAAGAAAGGAAATAAAGGCACTTAATAGAGATGGCATTCACAAGGAGGTAAGTTGGAAAATGATGTAGAAGTGTGGGACCATAGCTAGTGGAGATGGATAGATCAAATCAGGTTTTTGAGAATAGGAGAGAGGATGTGTTTATAGGTAGAAGGGAAGCAACCGGTAAACAGAAAGCAACTGAAGATGAATGAGGGAGCAGAAATGTTGGA